>NC_044315.2:45425273-45744202 GCF_007474595.2 Lynx canadensis
GCCTTGGTTTTCTTATGTATAGAAAGGGGAGAATAATGCTTTCCTCCTAGGGTTCTCAGAAGCATTAAGTAAGACGGTATATACTTATAACACAGCGGAGTCCCATGCAAAACATACGTCTTTGAGAAATGTGGCTGTTGGGGCGCCTGGGTGGCTCAGTCGGTTAAGCGTCCAGCTTCAGCTCAGGTCTTGATCTCATGGTTCGTGGGTTCGAGCCCTGCATCGGGCTCTGTGCTGACAGCTCAGAACCTGGAGCCTGCTTTGGATTATGTGTCTTCCTCTGTCTTTGCCCCTCTCCCACTTGCACTCTGTCTGTCTCTCTCTCAAAAATGAATAAACATTAAAAAAAAAAAGAAATGTGGCTGTTATTGTGTTTGCATTATGTTATTACTGTAAATGTTTGTTTGCACTATGAAGACATAACTTAGAAATAAATAGTTGTGGGGCACCTAGGTGGCTCAGTTGGTTGGGCGTCTGACTCTTGGTTTCTGCTCAGGTCATGATCCTGGGGTTGTAGGATCCAGTGAGGAGCCTGCTTGACATTCTCTCTCTCTTTCCCTCTACCCCGCTCCCCAGTTTACTCTCTCTCTATGTATATTAAGCAGAATGAAAAAAAAATTTTTTAAGTTGCTTTGATGATTCCTCAATAAATTAATTATATTAAATTTAACATATGACCCAACGATTCCACTTCTGGACTGTATACCTAAAAGAAGGGAAAGTTGGGTCTCCAGCAGGTGTTTATCCATGGCGGCCAAAAGACGGAAGCAACTCAAGCGTCCATCAGCGGATGAACAGGCAACTAAAATGGGACAAATACACACAATGGAATGTTACTCGGCCTTCAAAAGGAGGGAAGTTCTGACCTGTTACACCATGCATGAAAGTTGGAGACACTATGCTAAGTGAAATAGGCCAGTCACGAAAGGACAAATATTCTACGATTCCACTCATACGAAGTACATAGAGTCAGAAAGTAGGAGGGTGGGTGCCAGGGGCCGGTGGGAAGAGAAAACGAGAAGTTAATGTTTAATGAGTACAGTTCAGTTGGGGAAGATTAAAAAAAAGAAGTTCTGCAAATGGATGGTGGTGATGGTTTCACAAATATACGGAATGTACTTAACGCCACAGAAGGGTACACTTAGAAGTGGTGGAAATGGTAAATTCTATGTCGTGTGTATTTTACCACAAGACAAGAAGAGAGGGAGAGAGACAAATAGTTTTCTTGAGAGCTGGACTTGGTTTTCTGCGACTGGCATTGCACATGGTGTAGCTCTGCAATGTATCAAGTGCTCTAAGCTTTTTTTCAGGGTTTAAAATGTGAAGCTACAGATCAATTTCTTGGGCAACCTTTTAAAATATGTGTGAATGTGACATAAAAACCTCTAACGATCCAAGTGCTGACAATGACGAACTTAGAGTCTAAGATAATTTTTTGTCCAAGAGCCTGTTGATTTAGTCCTATCTTGGAGTCTTACTGAGAGATCTTGGGACATCGAACAATGGATGTTGATTCTGACAAAGGGACACGAGATGTGCTTTGGCTCCATTTCACTTGTTTTTTTAAAATGAATTAATAAACAAACACAATAAAGGGCTTTCGTGAAAGACAATCGACATACAATAAACTGAACACATTTGAAGTGAAAACTGGTAAGTTTTGACATACGTGCAGACCGCTGAGACCATGACCACAATCAAGACTGTGAGCATATCCGTGTCCTCCCAAAAGCTTCCTTGTATCCCTTTGTAATTCCTCCCTCCTACCAACATTCATATACAAGTCTGTGCATGGAAACACTTTCTCTTGGGTAAACAACTGAGCCCAATGGCTGGGTCATATGGCGGGTGTATGTTTACCTTTTTAAACACTGCAAAACGATTTTCCAAAGTGGTCGTACCATGTTTTATTTCCACCAGCAGCATGTGAGGGTTCCAGTTGTTGCCCATCCTTGCAAAAATTTGATATAGTCAGTCTTTTTAATTTTAGCCCTTCTAATAAGCATGTAGTGGTACCTCATTGTGGTTTTAATGTGCATTTCCTCAAACACTAATGATGTTGATCATCGATTAGCCATCTGTGTGCCATCTTTGGCGAAGCGTGCGTTCAAATCTTTTGTTCGTCTTTATTGAGTAGTTATGTTATTACTGAGTTTTGAGTGTTCTTTATGAATTGATATAAGCCCTTTGACAGATACGTGACTTGCAAATATATTCTACCAGTCTGTGACATGTCTTTTCATCTTCTTAAGAGGGTCTTTTGAAGTGAGCTCCATTTTTTTCTTATTCCTAGATTACTTGTCCGGAGATAAAATTTAAATAATGCATTTTGGGTTCCCTAAGAACACCCTACATGGTATTATAAAACAAAGCAGGATTTTGAAACAATGTCAATTGAAGTCAAATTACCACTGATTTGGTGGTAATTGATGTGAACACATGGGCTTCATCAAGTTAATTCACAAGTTAAGTGATTAACTTGCTCCTACTAACTTAGGAGAGTATACTTCCATGCAGGCAACTGTAGTCCAATCTCAGAGTTTATTATTTTAAACTAACTATTCTAGGGGTGTCTGGGTGGCTAATCAGTTGAGCATCCAACTTCGGTTCAGGTCATGATCTCGTGGCTCGTGAGTTCAAGCCCCGCATCGGGTTCTATGCTGACAGCTCGGAGCCTGGAGGCTGCTTCAGATTCTGTGTCTCCCTCTCTCTCTGCCCCTCCCCTGCTCATGTTCTGTCTCTCTGCCTCTCTCTCTCCGTCTCAAAATAAATAAACATAATAATTAAAAAAAACAATTTAAAAGCTGACTGGCATGACTTTCCTCCGAAAGGGCTGTGGCTAGATAGGTCCTCACAGTGGAGTGGACTTGTTTGCAATTGCAAACCATTTCACATTCATTATCTGGCCTAAACCGCAAAAAAAATTCCATGACGAGGGCTTCAGTAGTTCTATGTACTTATTTGCTGAATTATTCACGTATCTCTTGGTGTAGTATCCATTCAAATGTATCACCCATTTTTTACGGGGTTGATTATTTTTTTATTGGTGAGTTTTGAGAGGTTTTTTTTTTTTTTTTTTTTGAGAGGTGGGGAGAGGTGGGCAGAGGGAGAGGGAGACAGAGAATCTTAAGGAGCCTCCACGTCCAGCGCGGAGTCCAACACCAGGGTTTGATCTCACCGCTGTGCCGAAATCAAGAGTCGGACATTTAACCAACTGAGCCACCCAGGCGCCCCTGAGAGTATTTTTTAAAAATATTTGAAAAAAAAAAAATATATATATATATATTCTGGATACAAGTCCTTTATCAGATATGTGATTTGCAAACACCTTCTCCCAGTCTGTGGCTTATTCTTTTCATTTGTTAAGAGTATTTTCTGAACAAGTCCCTGTATCAGATGTATCTGCGTAGCTGAATGTGCCTACTGACACCCAAAGCACCTAAATAACAGCTTTGTCAGCTGCCCAAAATACCATACAGGCATATGCTGTTACCACGTATCTACATGTCCATATGGTTGGGCAGTGTTTATGCATTTATATGCGACCTAAATGCTTGCCAGGGCCTTCTAACTGCTTAAGAGATAAAACTGGGGCGCCTGGGTGGCTCAGTCAGTTAAGTTTCGGACTTCAGCTCAGGTCATGATCTCACGGTTCATGAGTTTAAGCCCCCTGTTGGGCTCTGTGCTGACAGCTCAGAGCCTGGAGCCTGCGTCGGATTCTGGGTCTCCCTCTCTCTCTGTTCCTCCCCACCTCATGCTCTGTCTCTCTCTCTCTCTCTCTCTCTCTCTCTCTCAAAAATAAATAAAACTTAAAAAAAAAAGTTAAAAAAAAAAAAGGAGCAAGATAAAACTGCCCACCTTCTGGGACGGCTGGGTGGCTCGAGACCATCTGATGGGCTTTTCTCTTTCTCCTCACCAGAAACAGACGCACGGAAACACGCTATTGCTGTTGCACTGCCTTTGGTGTTGCTTTTTCCACAATCTCGAGAGGCGCAGCAATATTTTTCTGAACGAGCGCTCTCCTTTGAGGTATTCTGGTACCAGCTAAAATAATAACTTTACTCCTTCTATGTAGCTATCTGTTTAGCATGTGCACACACTCACACATGTGCTTTGGGGCCACCCTCCCTCATTCTTACTGGAATTAAGGTTGATCATCATTTATTCTCTCCTGGTGATGGGCATACTTTTGGTATTTTGGATGGGCTGACATCCTCGGCGGTGGCATAGGCATTTATAATTCTGCAGAAGATGCCTTTCCTCTGTTCTTCTGGGCTCCCAGCACAAACACAGAACAGACCTTTCCAGGGCTGCCCCAGACTCTTGGTTTCTGGGCCAGTTTAGAAGGCGGCAGACAAGAGCGTACGACTGAGCCTTCTTTGGTAAACCCAGCCCAGAGGAGATGATGGGAGGTTGGGGCCCATTGCCGACAGAGACTTCGTGAGCAGCCTCTCAGCTCTTCCAGCCACTGCCCATCAGTCTTTGACTCCCTGGCAAAAGAAAGTACGTCTGTGGAAGGCTTTTGGCAGAGCTGGGGTGTGGCATGGTGGAGTGTGAGGAGTTTTGGCGAGAGGGAAGGTCTCTCCAGACAAAGCAGCAGATCCACAAGGGACGTAATAGCACTTCTTGGTTCCACAGCCGGTGTGTTACTGGCCTTGAGTCAGAAGAGGGAGCCCCAAGTTCATTGTCTGCACTGTCCTGTAGTGTCTTCTCTGAAACTCTTGACGGATTTCTTGTCCTCAAGGCTGACTCCCTTAAAGGGAACTCAGACTTCTGTACTGCTCTAGGTGAAAATGCCTAGATACAAACCAAGTCTTCTAGGATTCTTCCCTTTGTACTTTTTAAAACCTCCATGCATTAGCTGTGTGACCTTGGGGCACTTAACTAAACCTGAGAATTTGTTTCTGGACCTGTAAAACTGTATTAATGTAATTGTGCCCACCCGAGGGGTGCTTGTGAGGAGGACTAAATCCGATTATATACATAAGGGGGTGCATCGCCTAGACGGAGTTGGGAATGACAGGAACAGAGGCATCTAAAGTCCCCAAGGGGGTTCGGCACAAAGACAGAAAGTCAGCTAACTGGCACGTGCTGGCTAGGTGCCCAAAGAGCTCGTAGGAAAACTTTATTTTCTCGGTGTAAGCCTTGAGAAAAGTTAGTGAGCTCTCTAACTCACTAGAGAGCCCCCTCCCCCCTGAATTTCCCTTTCCCCCATACTTCTGGGTTTTTCACCTGACAGAAATGACTCAGTCTGCCACACCTGACTTGGCTTTGGCTTCAAGGAATGTGTGGCTTCAGAGATACAGAGCATCAGGAAAAGCAGATAGGGGAGTCCTGGAATTCTGTATGAACAGCAGGGGGAGGGGAGATGAGGAGCCAACTTGCTTTTCTGACAAAATGGGGAGAAAACCTAGCCAGATAGCAGAGGTATAAAGCAGAGTTCTTTCTCCCTATGGTGTTTGAGCCCTGGAAGCAGACAGAGACCCCAGCTCCACTAAGACACCGTACATCTTTTTTTTTTTTTTTTTAGTTTATTTTTGAGAGAGAGAGAGAGAGCGCACAAGCAGGGGAGGGGCAGAGAGAGAGAGGGAGACACAGAATCCAAAGCAGGCTCCAGGCTCCAAGCTGTCAGCACAGAGCTCGACGTGGGGCTCGAACTCACAAACCGTGAGATCGTAACCTGAGCCGAAGTCAGACACTCAACTGACAGAGCCACCCAGGCACCCCTAGACACCCGTACATCTTAGTTGTCCAGGAGGAGTACAATAAAAGGACTGCTACTTTAACGGTGTCACAGAAATGGCTGCGACTTCCCATCCTTAGCTTAGAGGGGCACATAAATATTTAAAATCCTGCGGGGCTGGGGAGGGGGGCAAGCAGAGCATCCTGCAAATAACAGGAATGAGTTTAGGGCAAACACGAGAGCTGAAATATCCCTCTAGCTACCCTGATAGCCAGTCAAATTCTAACTTCAGGGTCAGAGAGCCTGGAGGCACAGATTAGAAGCAGAGGAGAAGCAGGAGAGCCCCCTGTTCTAATTTTGTTTTTTTACATTGATTTATTTTTGAGAGACCGAGAGAGACAGAGAGAGACAGAGCACAAGCGGGGGGAGGGGCAGAGAGAGAGGAGACACAGAATCCGAAGCAGGCTCCAGGCTCCGAGCTGTCAGCACAGAGCCCGATGCGGGGCTCAAACTCACAAACTGTGAGATCATGACCTGAGCCGAAGTCAGTTGTTTAACCGACTGAGCCACCCGGGTGCCCCTGAGCCCCCTATTCTAATTCCAGAGCCACTTACCTGCCTCTTCCATTTTAATCCTGAAGAAGCTGAGGCCACATTTATTCTCCTGAAAGGTCCACTCCACCCCCCCAGCATCTATACTCTTACATGTTCCACATGGCTTCCTTGGATTTCACATTCCTCGAAGGCAGAGGCCAGAACCTATGCTGTTTTGTGGGCGCATTTTACAAAGAACCTCTAACAGGTGCTCTGTAATTTCGAATACGGTGGTAATGAAATCAAGTTGAAATGAAAACTGCTCCTTTGACTTTTGTTCATAAAAAAATTTATTTTCCGGGAAAAATTTAAATAAATAGAAAAATAACTTAATGCATATATTAATAAAACAATTTAAAGTCTTTGTTCTTTCACATGGAGTACATTAGCTGCCAGTCACTTACAGAGTCTCTGTGAGTCGAAGAATCCCTGAATCCATTGCCAGCATCGTCCGTTCCCAGAGGTACAGGCTGGGAGAGCTTCAGTTTTGGAGATAATCTGTAAGTCTCTCAAGGAAGAAAAAGTTCCTGAGGATTTCTGCGTGGACTACTGTCCAGGCACAGACGCTGTACTCCTTGGCCTTCAGGTACCGCACGATCCTTAAGTAGTATTTCTTCAGGTGCAGAAGGGTCGTATTGTCCCAGGTGAAGTTTTCCTCCTCCATGATTTCCTCCAGGATCGTTTCCAGGTGTTCCTTCTGCCAGTGGAGTATCGCAAGGAGATTCTCAACAGTGGTCTCATTCCATCCCGTGCTAGAGGTGCTTCTACTGAAAATATTAAAGATCTTCTGGAACATCTCGTTGATGACCAATATGGCTTCCTCTTTCTGGAACCGCTGTGATTTTTTAATCTCCTCAGGGACCTCGAAGTTCATCCTGTCCTTGAGGCAATATTTAGAGGTTCTGTTCAAGTTCACCAGGAGCTCCTGACACTCCAAACTGCTGCTTCTTAGTTGGAATCCAAGCAACTTGTAGCTCACGGAATGCGCGGTGGTGAAGAAACACACCAAGAGAGCGATTTGGAGGATGCACCTGCCGGTCATGATGAAAATAGGAAGTCTTGCCTGCTACTGTCTAGGTGCTGAAGCAAAGACTTCGAGAGTTTGTAGTGTGAATGCCCTTCTTCCATGAGTATGGCCTATTTATACAGGATGGTCCCCTTTCTATTTCATAGGAATTTCCCACTTTCAGTTCTCCCTTTCAGTTTTCCTATGTCATTTAAGTTAATAGCAGTCTCTAAAACTCTTTTTCTTTAAACTCCATAGATTAGGAATAAGATATACAAACTGTGAGGATTTCTAATGTTTTGTATAATTTCAATGAATTCTCAGTTACTAAGGGAAAAAAATAAGCTCAATCATTCAGAACTCTACCATTACAGGGTTCTTTCATTTGGCAAAGATTTTTTATTTTTCTTTTTTAGTTTTATGAGATGGGGTTTTTTTTGGAGGGGGGGTCTTTGTATGAGAGTTTTCTTTTTCCTAAGAATTAAGTTTAACTCCCAATTACACTATCACAAAACAGTAAATATATGTTTATCATTTAAAAAAAGACACCTACCTTTTTTTTTTCGCCTCTGTAAAATAGAATAGCGTGAAAACTAAGTTGATCTGAATATTTTGGTAGGGCCTTAAGCGTATACAGCAAGACACCACGTAGCTTTATTAACCTTATTTACTATTTTTTTAATGTCTATTTATTTTTGAGAGACAGAGTGTGAGCAGGGGAGGGGCAGAGAGAGAGGGAGACACAGAGTCCCAAGCAGGCTCCAGGCTCTGAGCTGTCAGCACAGAGCCTGACACAGGGCTTGAACTCACAAACCGTGAGAATCATGATCTGAGCCAAAATTGGACGCTCAACTGACTGAGCCATCCAGGTGCCCCTAACCTTATTTATTGTTTTATATCCAGAATATAACTGAAAACTACGGATTAAGCAATATCTCTAAACAGACAAAATGAATGTTACACAAGCCATGCATAAAAGTTTGTGGCTCCCCTTATAGGGTCTTTTGTAATCATTATCGAGGGCCAATTTATTCTTATTTTGTATATTCTTCTAATAAATCTAAACATCTGATTTTCCATTCTCACACAAACAACAATTTATAAAGAGGTCTAGAAGGAAAATGGGAGGGAAAAAAATCAAGCAATCAGAGGATGTTACTGTAGAAACACATGGTTCTATGTCAATATTTTTAAGGCCATTTTCTTTTTGCTAGAATATAGTAACAGATTTTAATAAAAGAATCATTAAAAATTAAATTAATATTTTTATATCCTGCTTATATAAGCAGGAAGGCATATGTACATTTCCAAAGATTTTAATACAAAAATAATTTGTAATAATTTTTACATTTAAAGTTAATAACTTTTAAGTTTTCAGAAAACCTTGCCTTATCTTTCAACCTGAATTTACCAAAACCTCACTGAGTGCAAAGAACTCATCTGAGCTGCTACAGATTGTAATCCTCACTTTCATGGATTGTACAGTTTACTAGGGGAGAAGAACATTAATCAAAGAATTACACAGAAGTAAAATACAATGATGACAATGTTGCAGAGGAAAGGCTTGTAGTACCAGGAGTTCCTATGACATGGGGACATATGTAGTAGGAGAGGTCAGAGAAGACTGTCCTGTGATAGTGACCGTGAAGCTGAAATCAAAAGGAAGATTAGATGGAACTACATTGTGCAAAGGCCCTGTGGTGGGAAGAACTTGACCAAAAGCCAAAGGGTAAAGAACTTGATCAAAGGCAAATGTGACCTTCAAGTCAGAGAATGGCCAGAGAATGGCCTGAGATGAGGTCAAAGGGCAGGTGGGAGCCAGATAGCACAGGATTTGGCTAAGAAGTTTGTGTGTGTGTGTGTGTGTGTGTGTGTGTGTGTGTGTGTGTAGAGCAATAGAAGCTATGGAAAGGTTTTAGGCAAAGTGGAATAACTTGATTAGATTTGGGGGGAAAATTGCCTACAGTAAGCAATAAGTAATGGAGGGAGCACAGAATGGATACAGGCAGAACAGTTAGGAGACTTAACGAAAATTTTAGACTATGGAGCTAGTGGTGGAGAATGAATTCATTTATGTGAACTCTCTCATTTCCTGACAGCACCCGATTCGAATGCTTGAAGAAATCCTCCACCATTTTTCAGATAGCAGCATCAGTTCTGTTGACTATGGTGATTTCTATATATGCTTAATGTACCGGGACGTTACTTCTATTGTAACAAATTGAGGTAGAGGCTGGAAGTAGCCAGGTAAATGTGGATTTATGAGCCAGCAGCAACTGTGAGCGCCAGGTTTCCCATCATCAATACATTTCCTGTCTTCTGATCTTTACAATATGCTCCACATATCTCCCAAATATTCCCCTAGTCCTATTCTTTCTTCTTAGTTGGCTGTATGTAATCAGCTCTCCCCAGGAGGGAGTATCCAATGGTGATATCTGAGGTGTTCCTAAGAAAATTACTTGTGCTTGAACAGTGTTGGTGCAATCCCTTCTAAATGGGGTGGAGAGGAAGCAATTTATCTTTCCTTCTAAGTTGGGGGAATAGGAAAGATCCTAGTGATATTCATTCAAATAGGAGTATGGGGAGTTGAGAAGATGTAGCGGACAATCCAAAAATATGGAGACAAGATTCCGGGGAAGATGGCCAAGGTGGCAGTATAGCTCTGAATTTCCCCTAGTCCCCCTGCAAAACCAGGCACTGCTACTAGATAGAAATCAATATCCCATTTGACACAAAACTTGTTGACACGGACCACAGAATGCAAGCCAATAAGAACAAACCACCAAATTCCACGGAACCTGTCTGGTAACACTGTCTGTGTGGGAGAAAGCACAGAAAAGCAATGGACTCGAGAACCTTAAAATAGCCAAGAGGTGTTTACTGGAAAGCCATCCAGGACGATTTGAGAACAACAGTTGAAACAGGGATTTTGACCAAATCAATAGCCGGTAAGTGTGAGAGGCCTCAGTAAATTCCGAAAGGCGCTGGAATAGTCTAGAATACAAGTTGTTTTCAAACCAACCGGGTACAACTCCCCTTTGGGAAAGGACCCTACATGGAGGAGAAGCTGCTAGAATTAGAATCAAATTTGAGCAGGAAAGAAACAACAGAGGCAAGGAAAGAGAAAACCAGACCAGCTTGGGACGCACAACTCAGAACAAGCGGCCATTTTTGAACACTTCACAAAAGCAACAGAAGAGGGAGCTCTGTGAAGTTAGAGAAACTACCAAACCATTTCTTCTAGAAGTTTAGGAAAAGTAAACTCCTATAAAATGGCGCAACAGAATGCATTAAGATTGAGATTCATGCAAGGTGATTAATAGAAAAAAGTGAATGAGGAGTAAATAATATCTCTGTAGATAATGAAAATATACCAGGAATATGCATGCACACAAAACAGATAAAAATTTTAACCTCATGTTACCAAAGGAGTTTAAAATATTAAGAAATGAGATAAAACACCATAAATCAGAATTAGACAAACTCAGAAATAAAGTAACTTACGTAGGCAATAATTAGAAATAAAAGAAAACAGTCTCAATTTTGTTGAATAAGATAGAGTCTCAAGATACAAGAAGTTTAGGGGAAATCTGGCACTGGTGAAAAACTTTAATCTGGGGGAAAATGTTAGCAACAGTAGATAAAAAATAGTATATTGGCCAAAGGGAATTATTTTCAGAAAATCAAAAATGGTACCATATGGTATAGACTATATAACATTATATGAAACAGATTATAAGGTAAAATGACCAAAATCTAGAAAACTTGGGTATTTTTTAAAAAAATATTGGAGTAAGGAAGACTTTTCTCAGTGATAATACATGTGTGTGTATATATATAATTTTTTAACATGTATTTATTTTTGAGAGAGATAGAGAGAGAGAGAGACAGAGTGAGGGCAGGGGAGGGGCAGAGAGACAGAGACACAGAATCCAAAGCAAGCTCCAGGCTCTGAGCCGTCAACACAGCACCTGATGTGGGGCTCAAACTCACGGACCACGAGCTCATGTCCTGAGCTGAAGTCAGACGCTTAGCTGACTGAGCCACTCAGGCGCCCCTATATATGTATATATATACATATGTACATATACATATATATGTTAAACTATATAGGAGTAATTGATAAATATGGCTAGAAATAAGTTATAAATTTCAGAATGACAAAAAAAGTCAAAGTTAAAGACATTGTTACAATATGCAATGAGAAAAACGGATAATTTTCTTCACATACAAACAGCCCTTAAAATTAATAGAAACCTATCAACTAGAGAAGTTTGTAAACAGCCAGATATCAGGAAAGGACATTTAAAGGGCCAATAAAAGAAATGAAAATCTGCTCACTATTACTAAGAAATGTGTCAAACTAGTAATGAGGTAATAATTTTTCACCAGTAAGACTTGCAAAGGCCTTGAGGAAATGGTTACTCTGATATACACTCAATGGAAATATAAATTTCTGCAAATATTTGGAGAACGAGGAAGATTGTTTCTTCAAAAATGGCCAGAATAGGGGTGCCTGGAATCATCCAAGGCTCATAACACAAAGGCCAATGCAAGGAGTCATAGAGGTGAGTCAACCTAGAGATGGGTCCTTGCATTCAGTGAACGGAGGTCATCCAAGGAGTCTGGTCACTGGGGCCTACTCCTCCAGGGTGACTTGGAGCTTGGTCAGAGCTGAGCTCCTCAGGTGTGGCAGAGGGCCTCCTCATCCTGCCCACATCCAATAGCCTCCAATCATCTCTGATAAGAGAGTCCATAATCTAAAGTCAATAATGGTGGCAATAGTGGCCGTAGTATTAGTTACCACAAATTGAGCAGTTCTAGGCGTCCTTCTCTGAGTAATTCTCACACTAAACTTTTTTTTTAAGTTTATGAATTTAGGGGTGCCTGGGTGGCTCAGTCGGTTGAGCGTCCGACTCTTGGTTTTGGCTCAGGGCATGATCCCACGGTTTCATGGGTTCCAGCCTCCCATCGGGCTCTGTGCTGACAGCACAGAGCCTGCTTAGGATTCTCTCTCTCTCCCTCTCTCTGCTCTTCCCCAACTCACGCTGTCTCTGTCTCTCTCAAAATAAATAAATAACTTTATTAAAAAATAAAGTTTATTTATTTTGAGAGAGAGAGAGAGAGAGTGTGTGTGTGTGTGTGTGTGTGTGTGTGCGAGCAGGGGAGGAGCAGAGGGAGGGGTAGAGAGAGACTCTCACACTACCAGTATGGAGCCCGATGTAGGGCTCGAACTCACAAACCGCGAGATCATGACCTGAGCCAAAACCAAGAGTTGGTCACTCAACTGACTGAGCCACCCAGGTGTCCCCTCACAGTCAATATTTGAGATGGGTTATCACTACTCCCATTTTACAGAGGAGGAAATTGGGGTACAAAGAGGCTAAGTAATATACGCAGGATACACAAAGATAATCAAATGAGTGGACTGCATTCAAACCTGTGCTCTTTCCGTGTACCACACATAGAATATGGAGTAGACAACAGCTAGTGCCTTCAGGGTGGTACAGGGTGCCAACCATGGTGGCAATGGTGGCTTTCAAAGGACAAAGGGATTACAGCTGATGGGAGGATAAGGAGGCAAACGGTGTGCCTGGAAAGGTGATGGTCGTGGTGAAGGTGATATGGTAGAGGGCATTCTAGATCAATGCTGTCCAATAGCAATACAGTGGGAGCCACTTACGCAATTTAAGATTTTCTAGTTAGCTACATTAAAAGGATAAAAAGAAACATTAAAAAGGGGAAAGTTAAATTTAATGGTGTGTTTATTTAACATAATATAACCAAACAGTATCATTTTAACATGTAATCAATATAGTTATTAATGAGATAGTTACATTCTGCTCTTTTAGGCTGTCTTCAAAATATGATGCATATTTTTACATTCATCATACAGCACCGTTTGGACTCGTTGAGTGCTCAATGCCCCAGATGGAGGGGCAGCATGAACAGGGCCAGGAGAATGGACAAATTTGTAAGGAGCAAATAGAAGGAGAGTCAGGTTGTGGACAGGCTAAGTGCTAGGAGTCAAGGGGACTGAACGTGGAAAAATGAACTCAGGATGTATTGTGGAGGCTCTTGAATGCCAGAGTGTAGCATTTGTACTTACTTAAGTCAAGAGATCTTTGGGTCAGAGGGGAGACTGGAGCTCTTTGCCCTGGGCAGAAGAGTAGGCAGAAATATTGGAGGTGAACTAGAGTGGGGAGAGACAGGAAGAAGCCTTGCCAGGAGGCTCTGGTGGCTATGGAGGTTGGACATAAAAGCATAGCTCGGGGATTGGAACAGAAGGGAGGGATGCAGGGTAATGAAAAGGGAATTCTTTTTTTCTGGTTTCTTCCCTGTGTCCACTTCCCAGTTCTCGCTGTTGTATTCGTGAGGTGCTCTGTAGTCCACTCTTCTAGTCTCCTTCGTGAAATTTCTCCTCTACCCCCTCTCCGGAGGATCTGGCGAAAGTCACAGCAGGAGTCTATCTATGCATGGGTTAAAGTCTCTTCTTTTGTAAGACACTGTCTCTTATTTTAGTTTCATTCCTCTAATTTATTTGAGTTTTATCACAGCAAACAGAAAAATTCATAGAACTTGTCTCTATCAGGGATATCTATGTCTTAGAGTAGCCTCATGTATACCTGCATTGCCAGGATTAATGCCCCAGCCCTGAGAGAGAGAGAGATAGAGAGAGAGAGAGAATCCCAAGCAGCCTCCATACTCACCATGGGGCTCGGGGCTTGATCTCACAACCGTGAGGTCATGACCATGAGATCATGACCTGAGCCGAAATGAAGAGTTGGATGCTTAACCGACTGAACCACCCAGGGGTCCCTGTGGAGATCGCTTTCTGCACACATTTTCTCCCACCAGCTTTCTGTGGTGCAGACAACTACTTCCTGCCCCTGCACCAGTTTCTTCTGGTTAATGAGGTTTTCCAGACAGGCAGAGTGACATTTAGAAAATAAAACTTGAACAGGCTAGCCATCTGGAGTCATCATTTGATGATTTGAAGGTGCTTTTCTATAAACTCACAGGAAGTGGTTCTTCCTCTTTTTTGATGCAATTCATTATCTATGCAGGACGAATATGTATCCAGAAAGCAAAATTACAGTTGTCTTATCATCTCTTCAACTATTTTTTCAAGGGAAAGGCTTCATAAAAAATGATAAATTGGACAAGATGAAAAGTTATTCACAAGTGTCTGAACAGTGGCAGAGCCAAAATCAACACCCAAAACCCCTTTTCGGTGATAACCTGGAAGGGGCAGCGAAGGTGATAGTAAGGGAGAATGTTGACAGATAAAAGGGAGAATTCCCCATTTCTCCTTTTGAACAAAAAAGTTTATATGTTTTACATAGAAAATCATGCACGAATCTTAAGTATACAGCTCAAGAAATTATTGTAAAATAAAACCTTCTGCCCACCTTTGTAAACACAAACTAAGTGAAGGCATAAGCATTATCCACAGGACAGAAACCCCTGTCTGTCCCCTTGCAATCATTATTTCACTCTCCTGCCACAGTGTCACTGTGCCTTTGAACTCCCTATATTCTGCCTGTTTTTAAACTTTGCATAAATGGCTTCTTCCACTTAGTAGTATGTCCGTGAGATTCACCAATGTTGTTTGTGCAGTTACAGTTCCTTGATTTGCATGAATGTGTTGTATCTACTTAGAAATGCCCCAGTGTTTTATCCTTTTCACTACTGGATGAGCATTCAGGTATTTTTCTTCTTGATTTTTTGTCATCATAATGAATTCTGCTATGAAAACCCTTGTATGTATCTTTTGAGGCGCATTTGTATGTATTTCTTTGGGTATATGCATAGGATGAAGTAACCGGGTCATAGAATATGCATATTTTTAACAGATAATATCCAGCATATTTCCCAAATGTTTGCACCAATTTACATTCTCGCTGTCTGTGTTTGGAAGGCACGTTTGCATCACACTCTTGCCAATACCCAGTGTCACCAGTCTTTTTAATTTTAGCCATTCTTCACCAGTGAAGACTACATTTCTATGTAGTGATATCTCATTACAGTTTTAATTTGTGTCCCCTGGTCATTAATAAGGTTCAGCACATTTTCCTATGTTTATTGACCACTGGAATATTTTCTTTGTGAGGTGCCTGTTCAAATCTCTGGCTATCTCAGATATTTTACTTCATTATCTACAACAAAATACAAAAGACTCTACAGATAAACAATGAGAATTAAAAAGTGAAATTAGCAAGGAGACTGAGCACAGGATCAATATTGAAAATCAATCACCTCTTTTTATACTAGCAAGAAAAAATTGGGAAATGACACTAAAAAAAATGATGCCACTGACAATATCATAAAAAGTCCACCACTGAGAAATTGTCACAGCCAAGAGGAATCTAAGGGGATGTGACAATTAAATGTGATGTAGCATTCTGAATGAGATCCTCGAACAGAAAAAGAACATTAGGTAAAAAAAATAATAATTAGGAAATCTGAATAAAGTATGTCTTGAATTAAAAAAATAAAACCGGGGTGCCTGGGTGGTTCAGTCAGTTAAGCACTGGACTTCAGCTCAGGTCATGATCTTGCAGTTCATGAGTTCGAGCCCCACTTTGGGCTCTGTACTGACAGCTCAGAGCCTGGAGCCTGCTTCGGATTCTGTGTCTCCCTCTCTCTGTCCCTCCCCCGCTCACACTCTGTGTGTGTGTGTCTCTCTCTCTCTCTCTCTCTCAAAAATAACTGGACATTACAAAAAAAATTTTTTTTTAACATAACATTGACAGGGAAAGTTATCCTCCTCTTTGGCCAGGAACTAGTGAAAAGCATTACATAGTTTTGTCTCTTAAATTGAGACAGATTGTTTTCACTTTGATCACCAGTGAAGATTAAGCAGCTTCTCTCATTGGTTCATTTTGTAGGTGAGCAAGGGACACTTAAGCATGTGGTGGACTGGGCAACATCATTAGGAAGGGAAATCAGACTCTAAATAGGCCGCCAATGCCAGCCTCCGTTTGAGAAACACACCTACATTTATTGAATAATTATTAATCACTTCAAAAAGAAAAATGGTGAATCTTGTCATTTCATTGAGCTATTTTTAAAACGTCTTTCAATAAAGTTTTACTGTTGGCTTGATTATATCTTGCATATTCTTTCCTCCTCCAATGTTTTATGCTTTCTTATTGTTATAATTATGAATGAAATGATTCTTTCATTACATTTTCTAATCTTGAATGGGACTAACTCATTACATTTTCATATATATATAAATACACATATACACACATATATGTGAAAGTTATTAATTTTGACTTTGTACCTGGACAACTTTGTAAAAATTATGTCTAAGAGGTTTTTTTATTGATTTTTCAAATTTTTGGAGAAACAAATACATCGGATGTGTGTAAAATAATTACAGGACTAGAAATGTCAAGTGTGAGGACAATATGAATAAAAAAGACTCTCATCCACTACTGTTGAGTGTGTAAATTTGTCCAGCTACTTTGGAAAACATTATGGCCCTATCTAGCAAAGGTGAAAATATGCATGGCCTATGACCCAGTAAGTCTACTTTCAGGAATTATCCTGGGGGAAAAAATCATACAGATATACATCAGAATATATGCACAAAAATATTCATTGCGACACTATACATAATAGTCCCAAATGAGAAACATCCCAAATACCCCATAAAAGTTGTATGGATAAATATGTTGTAGTCTATGCATGTAATAGGACCATAAATAACAAGAAAAACGAAGAACCACAATTATATGTATAAACAAGGCTAGCTCTCACAAACATAATGATAAATGAAAAAACTAAACTCAAAAGAATACATAGTCCATTTATATAAGTTTAAAAACAGGCAAAACTGGACTGGGTGATTCAAAGTAAAATTATAAAGCAAAGCAAGGATATGGTTACCATACAATTCAGGATACTGGTTCCCTTTAGTACAGAGGTTTGGAGTTATATCCACGAGGGGCACACTGGATGGTAATGGTGGTGGGGCTTCTGGAATGCTGTGAAATTTGATTACTTTTGTTGGCTGGTGGCTACGTGAGTATTTGCCGTAATTATCCATTAAAATGTTTACTCGTGTTTGGTGCATTTTTGTATATGATTGTTGTATTTCACAATGAAAGATGGTTAGTAAACAAGAATCAAAGGTGTGAATGAACACATACTCTTACCTAAACCTTTTAGCTGATAATCCTGAGCAATGTCGACCACATGAGTGTAGTGTTTTCCAATCCTGCTTGTTTTTCTAAACTATAATGAAAATAAGCAGAATTGGAAATAGGCAGATGAACAGTAATTCACACTCACTGTGGGCAGTAAGTATCATTTCAACCTTCTGTGATGATGACGTATATGAGTGGTTCTCAGAGGGTAATCTGGGCACCTCGAGGTTCCCAGAGACTCTGTTAGCATTCTTTGAGGTTCTCCATTTTCCAAGCACATATCTGTTTGAGACTGGATTTCCTCCAAAGACTGAAACAAACAACGTATTACAGCAGATTGAATGCACAGTAGATACGAGAATCCAGTTGCCTGCTACGAAGCCAGACATTCGATATGCAAAACCTTAAAATACATTCTTTATTTCTTTTTGCCTTGGCAAGTGTATTTTCATAAAAATATTTTTTATGTTAAGATTTAATAGGCTTATTTTTCCCATTTTAAAAAGAATGAATATTTAAAACTTTTTCAGTTTTAATTTCTCCCATGGTACATATCAGTAAGAACCAATAAATGTAATCCACACAAATGCAAACTCTCTGGGGGTCTCAATATTTTTTAAGAGTATAGGTGGGTCTTGTGACCAAAACATTTAAAAATAGCTGATGTTGATATTTACAAGAACCCATCTGGGTGGCTAATTGAAGATGAGTATTATGGGTTAATAATAACATTAATCTTTTTTATCGGTTGTTCTATTCACATCACACAAATGTGATTTTTCCCTCTGAACTTGGGTAACAACTGTGGTGGGAGGTTCCACTTGGGGCGAAGTCCATTGACAAAGGAGGACGATGGGAGGTAAGGAAGACACAGGAAACGAGGAAGAACTTGGTTCAGAAAAGAATATTCTCTACAACAATAAACGAGTGGTAATCTCACCAAAAGTTTCCTTTTCACTGGAGAAATTTTGCTTGGGGAGCAGAAGAGCTCCTGAGAATCTCTGGAACCACAATGCAAAAGCCTGTTTTCGGGGTGAGGGGAGAGTCTGTCACCTGCAGCCGTATTCCTGCCCTCACTCAGCCCCGGAGGCTGATTCTGCCCTCTGGGATTGGGGTTTCCCTGTAACTACAAGCCAGCAGCTGCCGAGGTCAATTACCCTCGGGCTACTGACCCGGTGTGGCGAAGCGGAACTGGCAGCCAAGATCTAAGTGGCCCTGGTTTCAGGATCTTCTCTCTCCTTTTCCCTTTCCCACATCCTGGGTGTCTTGTCACAGGCCTTTGACTAGACTCATTCCTCGGTTTCCCTCCTGGTCCCCTGGAATCCCCTGGGACAAAGCCACTTTGCTGAAGGTCCTGCCTACCACGCGCTACCCGCAGCCCTGCTCCAACACGCACACACCGCCAGAGGGTCCTGCACTGTGCATCCCCCTGCCACCCTCGGAATGCTCCCATCGACAGGCCGGTGGCCGAGAGACACACACCGGGCCGCCCACCCAGGGTCTCCCCGCGCTTGCTGCCGGGACTGCCACTGCTGCTCACGACCGCAGACCGGCCCCCAGAGACACAGACGCCAGTCTGCATCAAGCCTGGCTTCACGTTTCCCTTCAAATGCCAGGCAACGCTCTGAGCCGGATTTCTTTTTCTCACGACCCCTCTTAGGGGTGGCCTGAGCCAGGCCCAGCGGGGCTTGAGAAGAGAATTAAATGGGCAACACTTTTACAATAGCAGCTGAGTCAGCATAAACTCCTTTCCCTCCGCTAACAGTGGGAGTGGCTAGCTGTCTTAGCTCCTTGGACGTTTCCGGTGGCTGCAGCAGTTTCTGGGTCTTCTTTAAAGGGAAACAGCCCGAAGCAAAACCTTCTAAGTAGTTAAGACTTAACAGCTAAATTTAGTTTTATTTCATCATCAGCCATTGCATAGCGAAGGAATGCAGAAAATAACAATGAGTCTGATGCAACAAACGAAAAGGAAACTAAAATGCAAGTGGTCAAATTGAATTTGAAAAAGCAGGCTGGGATTTCCCTCTGGCCCAGAGGCTTGTCTTAGTTCAGTGCGTGGAAACTTCACGGAGCACAGGATTCTTCTGGTGGAAACTTCTAGATCGTGAATGCAAGGGAGATTCACAGCGGGGAGCGCGGCCGGGAAAGGTGTGTGCTTGGAGACAGCTGGTGTGTGTCCCAAGTCGGATTCCTGGCCGAGATCCATTTGGCCGGACCATCCCCGTGAATGGCTATTTCTCGTCCCCTGTGCAGTGGTTGAGCTGGCACTGCACATGCTCCTGGGCATCTCTCTTGGAGCTGCCTCTTCTTCCCGCCCACAAACCTGGAACATCAGGGAATAATCTAACCAGATTCAAACGGTTGACATGTAAGGAGCACTTACGAAGCGCCAAGTGCCATTCATTTAAAAAAACAAAAATTTTTTTAACGTTCATTCATTTTTGAGGACAGAGAGACAGAGCACAAGCAGGGGTGGGGCAGAGAGAGAGAGGGAAACACAGAGTCCAAAACAGACTCCAGGCTCTGAGCTCCAGCATGGAGCCTGACGCAGGACTCAAACTCACCATCCTTGACATCGTGACCTGAGCCAGTCAGATGCTTAACCGACGGAGCCACCCAGGCACCCCTGCCAAGTGCCATTCTGACTACATTATATAAATTAAAGCAATTAATCCTCACCCCAGTTTTAGGAGGTGGTACAATGGTTATCTTAATTTTACAGATAAGGAAACTGGGCACAGGGGTCCTCTTTTCCTGGACTGTTAAGAAATTTAACAATAACATCCTGGTCTCAAAGTTTTAGCAGGGACGTTGAAGGTCTCATTTCCAGACCCCTTGTAGGGAGGGAAACTTGATTTTGTTCCTAGCTCTGATTTCTTATTTTTATAAAATGTCCAATTTTGCCAACTCCTTGACTAGCTCTTGCTTCCAAATCCCTGCACATCTCTGGCTCTTCTCCCATTGTCCAATTCTTTAAATGTCTTTCCATCTCCATCTAGCAGCCTTAAAGTACCAATTATTTGATTATCTCTCTCCACTTCACAAATCCCCCCCCCACCCCCCCCCACCCCCGCTTATGGCTCTTTGCAAATACAGCTCTTCCAGTAGAACATATCATTCTGTTCTGTACTTGATGGTTTATTTTTTTTTTCTGTCTCTTCCAGAAGATTAGACTTTTTGAATCTGAGCATTGTATGCCCAGTCATTAGCACAGTTTCCAGCCCATGGTAGGGACTTAAATATTGTTTATTAAATAAATACTGTGCCTGGAATATGTGCTTTGATGAGCTTCTGGTTGTCAAGCTCCAAGAGGCTATCTCAATGCTATTTGCTGAGAGTTCATGTAATAAGTTGTCTTGACAAGAATTCAAGCCCCTGTTACATGCATGAGCGCATTGCTAGGCAAGGTGAACAAAGGAAGAAAAACAAAATTCAAAATACAGTACTATTCCTTTTGATAAAACTTAAATATTATTTTAGACAAGGATAGCCCCACTGCGTGAGGATCTTCTTACTACTTCTTAAGCTCTTTTCAGCATGGTATTGCATCCAAAAGAAATAGAAATCTATCATCAAAAGTCTTTAGAAAGAAATACAGGTCTTCAGGGAAGTGTCTTGAAGAAATAGCAAAGTGGGAAACCATATCATGAAACTATTCAGTAAATCATATTGAGTTCCCGTTGTAAGAAAGTATGGGAAAAGATGGAAAGCTAATCAATTCATTTTATACGGCTCTTATAACCTAGAAAAGAAAATCAGAAGGAAAAAACCATATGACATTCTTACTTATAAACGTGAAGATAAAAATACCACATTAAACATTAGGAGATCAGACCAAAAGTATTTATCAACAAACTGGAGTTTATCCAGGACATTAATGACAGTTCAAAAGAAAACTGTTTGTGGAATTCACTGCATTATTATGCAACAAGGAGAAAAACCAAACACTAGTCTTAATAGGTGTCTCAGAACCCCTGCATTAATTAAAACGCTATACCTTAGCCTACTGAAGCTTGAAGAAGGAGCTTAAATCTGATCAATATTATTATATCTGTTAGGAATTCTTTTTGTTGTAAGTTAAAAGGTAACTCAGTTATTAGAGGCAAAATAATGAAGGTGGGTGCTTATCTTATGTCAATTTAAAGTCTACAGGGTGATGGTTGCAGGGTTAGATCAGCAGCTTAAAGCTGTGAGTGTGCTGAACTGTCATCTCTGTCCCTCTCTTGGTCTCTTGCTCATAGTCATAGGTCGGGTATACTGACTGCAAACATCAAAGACTTACAAGAGCATCCCTAGCAGAAAGAAAGGAATAAAAGCTGAAATTCTTTCTAGAATTGCCCAGCAGACTTCCCCCAAATCTCATGTTTAGAATTGTGTCACATGGCTATATCTAGCTTATATTTGCGTCCCCCTCCCTAGTTTTGATTATGTAATTAGGCCTAAAGCAGCAGTGAGAACTCTAAGAATCTGATAGAGGGATTATGCTGTTTTTAAATGGCTTAGCTAACACCCACTTTTCCCACTGGCTTGAAAGTTCCACTAAATTCAATTTTCTTATCCTCAACTTTTATTCTGTTTCCTTTTAAAAAAATTTATTTATTTTGAGAGAGAGAGCATAAGTGGGGTAGGGGCAGAGAGAGAGGGAGAGAGAGACTCCCAAGCAGGTTCTGAGCTATCAGCACCTGATAAGGGGCTGGATCCCACAAACTGTGAGTGAGATCATGACCTTAGCTGAAATCAAGAGTCTGACACTAAATTGACTGAGCCACCCAGGCAACCCCATTCTGTTTTCTTGATCGAATAGGACACCACTTGGTTTCAATTTCTATAGCCTTAGAAGATCATTTGATATTTGAGAAGTGAAGCTGACCTGTATATTTCTTCCTTTCTCAGATTTTCATGTAAATGATTTCTTCTTGATACATTTTACAGTCAAGTTCCATCTAAAGTTCTTATTGATGTATGGATTAGGAATGAATTCAATTTATACACTAATACAAAATTTAAAATAATGTAGATTTTAAAAAAAAATAAATAAAATAAAATAAAATAATGTAGATTTGTATGTACAAAGAGAGAAATATCTCTAAGATCTATTACTAAGTAAAAAAAGACAAATTAGAGATTGACATATATGGAATAATAATATTGATGTATTTACACTGAATATTTCTGTATGTACAGATTTCCTTAATACATAGGACAATGTCTAGAAGGATACACATTAAATTATTAGCAGTGTGGGGTTGGGCTGGGGTCAAGAGGTGAAAGGTGGACTTTTTCCTTATATGAATTGTTTGAAAACTTAACAATGACAATAAATCCATGTGTATTTTGTAAATATAAATAAATTTAAGAATTCTCCCTTAGGGGGAGGAGCCAAGATGGTGGAACAGCACGCAAGTTTTTTTTTGTGTCTCCCGTCCATGAAATACAGCCAGAACAACACTAAACCATCCTGCACACCGAGAAAACTGATCTGAGGATTAACACAACAATCTGCACAACCTGAACCACAGAATCCAGCAGGTACGCGGCACAGAGAGGTGAACTGGCGGAGAGAGAGAAGCCACGGAGGTCAAGGAGCCACTTTGGAGTGAGGAGAGAGGATGGAGACGGGGCAGGGGGAGAATATGGGAAACCACCCCCCCTTCAAAAGCAGCTGGAGAGAAAGTGGAAAAGTGGAAACAGCTGCAGGGACTGAACTAAAAAGGGAGAAAGGAGAGGGTTTAAATTTCATTAAGATTATATAAACAGAGAGTGCAGAGTCTGGAACTCCAAAGCTTGTTACCTGGAGGTGCTCTGGTGAGAAGGGTGAATCCCCAGGAACAGAGCGAAGTCTGGGGTTCTTCAGGCCACACGGGGCAAGGCGGTTCCCCTGCTGGGAGGACAACTGGTAGAGCCCGTGTTGGTCCCCCAAAGGCAAGGCCCCAGTGAACAACCACATTCACTGGTGCTGGAACAAGGTCATTAAGGGTGAAGCCTGGTGCCAGATGCGTGTCGTGATTTGCCATAATCCCTGAAACGCTGCTGCCACACTATCTCGAGAATTTTTTGGGGGCGGGCTGGCACCTGGCCGCGGTCTCTGGTAGCTGTCAGCAGCACAGTCCCGCGAACATTCCTGGGTGTGGCCGGCACCTGGCCATTGCTCGGTGAGACCCTCCTGCAGAGGGGTGGAACAGGTCAAAGCCGCAGTCCCTCAGAAATAACGGGACGGAGGGGCGCCTGGGTGGCGCAGTCGGTTGAGCGTCCGACTTCAGCCAGGTCACGATCTCGCGGTCCGTGAGTTCGAGCCCCGCGTCGGGCTCTGGGCTGATGGCTCAGAGCCTGGAGCCTGCTTCCGATTCTGTGTCTCCCTCTCTCTCTGCCCCTCCCCCGTTCATGCTCTATCTCTCTCTGTCCCAAAAATAAATAAACGTTGAGAAATAACGGGACGGAAAAAACAGCCGCATCTGAGACAACACTTGGGAGGGAAGTGCTGCCTGGGGCTTGGTCACGGACTGTGTAATAGCAGAGAGTGGAAGGAAGCTGAAGAAAAAGGACAGGTGCACAATTGCTGGTCGGGGAGAGCAGAGTTCCGATACTAGAGACCGGGTAGCTGGGTGACGCCATTTTTCACTGCTCCCGCGCATGCGCATAGGCACCTACAAGCGCCAGAACAAACCACCCCAGTAAGGTAAGCAGCGCCATCTAGTGGAGAACGGAGCCATTACACTAAGTCCCACCCAACTGGGCCAACCTTGCTCTTCAGGAACATGAGTCTCTGCCTGCTTAGTTTATGGACTATAAAGAGCTTCATAGTTTGATTCTAGGGGAAAACAAAGTAATTCCAGTCATATTTCAGTCAGTCCGCTGGTCCATCTATTCAATTTTCTTTTTTTTTCTTTTTTCTCTTTTTCATTTCTTTTCTTTTTCCTGAATACAGAAAGAGAAAAAATTCATTTCTATTTTCAGTTTTTGTTAAAAATTTTTTCTTTAAATTTTTTTACTATGTTTTTACTTTTGTGGAAATTTTTTCAAATTCTATTTTACTTCCATCATTTCATTTTATTCTACTTCAGTGTATTCACTTTTTCACATTTTCAAACGATTTCCTTTTTTTTCCTTTCCCCTTTTTCTCTAATCTATCAAGCGCCTTTCAACACCCAGACCAAAACACACCTAGGATCTAGCATCATTTATTTGTTGTTGTTGTTTTTTGCATGTGTGTTTGTTTTTAATTTTTTAATTTTAATAATTTTTAAATTTTATTATTTTTTACCTCATTACTTCCTTTTCTCCCTTCAAAATGATGAAATAAGTGAATTCACCCCAACAGAAAGAGCAGGAAGAAATGACAGCCAGGGACTTAACCAACACAGATACAAGCAAGATGTGTGAACCAGAATTTAGAATCACGATAATAAGAATACTAGCTGGAGTCGAAAATAGATTAGAATCCCTTTCTGCGAAGATAAAAGAAGTAAAAAGTAGTCCAGATGAAATAAAAAATGCAATAACTGAGCTGCAATCATGGATGGATACCATGGCGGCAAGGATTGATGAGGCAGAGCAGAGAATCAGTGATATAGAGGACAAACTTACGGAGAATAATGAAGCAGAAAAAAAAGGGGGGAGACTGAGGCAAAAGAGCACGATTTAAGAATTAGAGAAATGAGTAACTCATTAAAAAGGAACAAAATCAGAATCATAGGGGTCCTGGAAGAGGAAGAGAGAGATATAGGGTTAGAAGGGTTATGTGAGCAAATCATAGCAGAAAACTTTCCTAACCTAGGGAAAGACACAGGCATCAAAATCCAGGAAGCACAGAGGACTCCCATTAGATTAAACAAAAACCAACCATCAACAAGGCATATCATAGTCAAATTCACAAAATACTCAGGCAAGGAGAATCATGAAAGCAGCAAGGGAAAAAAGTCCTTAACCTAAAAGGGAAGACAGATCAGGTTTGCAGCAGACCTATCCACAGAAACTTGGCAGGCCAGAAAGGAGTGGCAGGATATACTCAATGTGCTGAATCAGAAAAATATGCAGCCAAGAATTCTTTATCCAGCAAGGCTGTCATTCAAAATAGAAGGAGAGATAAAAAAAATTTCCCAGACAAACAAAAATTAAACAAGTTTGTGACCACTAAACCAGCCATGCAAGAAATTTTGAGGGGGACTCTCTGAGAGGAGAAAAGATGGAAAAAAAAAAACCAAATAAATAAAGACCAAAAGCAACAAAGACTAGAAAGGACCAGAGAACACCAGCAGAAACTCCAACTCTACAAGCATCATAATGGCAATAAATTCATATCTTTCAGTACTCACTCTAAACATCAATGGACTCAATGCTCCAATCAAAGGACATAGGGTACCAGAATGGATAAGAAAACAAGATCCATCTATATGCTGTTTATAAGAGACCCACTTTAGACCTAAAGACACCTTCAGATTGTAAGTGAGGGGATGGAGAACCATCTATCATGCTAATGGTCAACAAAAGAAAGCTGGAGTAGCCATACTTATATCAGACAATCTAGACTTTAAAATAAAGACTATATCAAGAGATGAATAAGGGCATTACATCATAATCCAGGGGTCTATCCACCAAGAAGACCTAACAATTGTAAACATTTATGTGCCAAATGTGGAAGAACCCAAATATATAAATCAATTAATCACAAACATAAGGAAACTCATTGGGGCTCAGTCAGTTAAGCTTCCGACTTTGGCTCAGGTCATGATCTCATGGTTTGTGAGTTCAGGCCCCACATCAGGCTCTGTGCTGACAGCTCAGCTGTAGGATTATGTGTCTCCTTCTCTCTCAGCCCCTTCCCCACTCGCTCTCTGTCTCTGCCTCTCAAAAATGAATAAACGTTAAAAAAAAAAAAAAGAAACTCATTGATAGTAATACCATAATAGTAGGGGACTTCAACACCCCACTCACAGCAATGGACAGATCATCTAATCAAAAAATCAACAAGGAAACAATGGTTTTGAATGATGCACTGGACCAGATGGACTTAACAGACATATTCAGAACATTTCATCCTAAAGCAGCAGAATATACATTCTTTTCCAGTGCACATGGAATGTTCTCCAGAATAGACCACATACTGGGACACGAATCAGCCCTCAACAAGTACAAAATGATCGAGATCATACCGTGCATATTTTCAGACCACAACGCTATGAAACTTGAAATCAACCACAAGAAAAAATTTGGAAAGGTAACAAATACTTGGAGACTAAAGAACATCCTACTAAAGAATGGATGGGCTAATCAAGAACTTAAAGAGGAAATTAAAAAGTACATGGAAGCCAATGAAAATGATAACACCATAACCCGAAACCTCTGGGATGCAGGAAAGGTGGTCATAAGAGGAAAGTAAATAGCAATCTAGGCCTTCCTAAAAGAAGGAATAAAGATCTCAGATACACAACGTGACCTTACTCCTTAAAGAGCTGGAAAAAGAACAGCAATTAAAACCCCAAACCAGCAGAAGACAGGAAATAATAAAGATTAGAGCAGAAATTAATGCTTTTGAAACCAAAAAAAAAAAAAACAACAACAGTAGAACAGATCAAGGAAACCAGAAGCTGGTTCTTTGAAAGAATTAACAAGATTGACAAACCACTAGCCAGTTTGATCAAAAAGAAAAAGGAAAGGACCCAAACAAACAAAATCCAGAATGAAAGAGGAGAGATCACAACCAATACAACAGAAATAAAAACAATAATAAGAGAATATTATGAGCAGTTATATGCCAATAAGATGGGCAATCTGGAAGAAATGGACAAATTCCTAGAAACATATACACTACCAAAACTGAAACAGGAAGAAATAGAAAATTTGAACAGACCCATAACCAGTAAAGAAATTAAATTAGTAATCAAAAATCTGAGCAAAAAAACAAACAAACAAACAAAAAAAAAAAACAGAGTACAGGACCAGATGGCTTTCCAGGGGAATTCTACCAAACATTTAAGGAAGAGTTAAGACCTATTCTCTTGAATCTGTTCCAAAAAATAGAAATGGAAGGAAAACTTCCAAACTCTTTCTATGAAGCCAGCATTACCTTGATTCCAAAATCAGACAGAGACCCCACTAAAAAGGAGAACTACAGACCAAGTTCATCCATGATGAACATGGATGCAAAAATCCTCAACAAGATATTAGCCAACCAGACCCAACAGTACATTAAAAATTTATTCACAACGACCAAGTGGGATTTATACCTGGGATGCAGGGCTGGTTCAATATCCACAAAACAATCAATGTGATTCATCACTTCAATAAAAGAAAAGAAAAGAAAAGAACCATATGATCCTCTCAATAGATGCAGAGAAAGCATTTGACAAAATACAACATCGCTTCTTAATAAAAACCCTCAAGAAAGTAGGGATAGAAAGATCATACCTCGGGATCATAAAAGCCATATATGAACGACCCAATGCTAATATCGTCCTCAATGGGGAAAAACTGAGAGCTTTCCCCCTGAGGTCAGGAACAAGACAGGGATTTCCACTCTCACCACTGTTATTCAACATAGTATTGGAAGTCTTAGCCTCTGCAATCAGACAACACAAAGAAATAAAAGGCATCCGAATCGGCCAGGAGGAGGTCAAACTTTCACTCTTCACAGATGACATGATACTCTATCATGTGGGGGAAAACCCCACAGATTCCACCAAAAAACTGCTAGAACTGATTCATGAATTTAGCAAAGTTGCAGGATATAAAATCAATGCACAGAAATCGGTTGCATTCCTATACACCAACAATGAAGTGACAGAAAGAGAAATCAAGGAATCGCTCCTATTTACAATTGCACCAAAGCCCATAAAATACCTAGGAATAAATCTAACCAAAGAGGTGAAAAATCTATACACTGAAAACTATAGAAAGCTTATGAAAGAAGTTGAAGAAGACACAAAAAAATGGGTAAAGATTCCATGCTCCTGCATAAGAAGAACAAATATTGTTAACATGTCGATACTACCCAAAGCAATCTACATATTCAATGCATTCCCTATCAAAATAACACCAGCATTATTCACAGAGGTAGAACAAACAATCCTAAGATTTATATGGAACCACAAAAGACCCCAAATAGCCGAAGCAATCTTGAAAAAGAAAACCAAAGCAGGAGGCATCACAGTCCCAGACTTCAAACTATACTACAAAGCTGTAATCATCCAGACAGTATGGTACTGGCACAAAAACAGACACTCAGGTCAATGGAATAGAATAGAGAACCCAGACATGGACCCACAAACGTATGGACAACTAATCCTTGATAAAGCAGGAAAGAATATCCAGTGACATAAAGACAGTCTCTTCAGCAAGTGGTCTGGGAAAACTAGAAGCAACATGCATAAGAATGAACCTGGACAACTTTCTTACACCATACACAAAAATAAACTCAAAATGAATGAAAGACCTAAATGTAAGACAGGAAGCCATCAAAATCCTTGAGGAGAAAGCAGGCAAAAACCTCTGTAATCTTGGCCGCAGCAACTTCTTACTCAACACATCTCTGGAGGCAAGGGAAACAAAAGGAAAAATGAACTACTGGGACCTCATCAAAATAAAAAAACGTCTGCACAGTGAAGGAAACAATCAGCAAAACTAAAAGGCAACCGACAGAATGGGAGAAGATACTTGCAAATACATATCAGATAAAAGGTTAGTATCTAAAATCTATAAAGAACTTATCAACACCCAAAAAACAAATAATCCAGTGAAGAAATGGGCAAAAGACATGAATAGACACTTCTCCAAGGAAGACATCCAGATGGCCAACCGACACATGAAAAAATGTTCCATATCACTCATCATCAGGGAAATACAAATCAACACCACAATGAGATACCACCTTACAACTGTCAGAATGGCTAACATTAACAACTCAGGCAACAATAGATGTTGGCGAGGATGCGGAGAAAGAGGATATCTTTTGCGTTGTTGGTGGGAATGTAAGTTGGTGCAGTCACTCTGGAAAACAGTATGGAGGTTCCTCAAAAAACTAAAAATAGAACTACCCTACGACCCAGCAATTGCATTACTAGGCATTTATCTACAGGATACAGGTGTGCTGTTTCGAAGGGACACATGCACCCCAATATTTACAGCAGCACTATGAACAATAGCCAAAGTATGGAAAGAGCCCAAATGTCCATCGATGGATGATTGGATAAAGAAAATGTGGTGTGTGTATATACACACACACACACACACACACACACACACACACACACACAATGGAGTATTACTCGGCAATCAAAAAGAATGAAATCTTGCCATTTGCAACTACATAGATGGAACTGGAGGGTATTATGCTAAGCGAAATTAGTTTGTCAGAAAAAGACAAATATCATAGGACTTCACTCATATGAGGACTTTAAGATACAGAACAGATGAACATAAGGGAAGGGAAACAAAAATAATATAAAAACAGGGAGGAGGACAAAACATAAGAGACTCTTAAACATAGAGAATAAACAGAGGGTTCCTGGAAGCGTTGTGGGAGGGGGGTTGGGCTGAACGGGTAAGGGGCATTAAGGAATCTACTCCTGAAATCATTGTTGCACTATATGCAACTAACTTGGTTGTAAATTAAAGAAAAAAAAAGAAAGAAATCTCCTTTAAAGTCACAGTTACCACGACAGCTGGTCATCCTCATATCACTCTCACCTGTCTTTGCAAACTGCAGACCATCCTGCTCTCCTTGCCTCCTTCCAAACAGCAAGACTTTTTTTTCCCTTCTGTGAATCACTTCAGGTGAGCGTCTTGATCCTTAACTCCAAGGAACCCAACACTGAGAGTCAAGAGACACACCCAGGTCATCTCCTTACGGGGGGGGGGGGGGGGGAAGAGACTAGGAATACTTACCCTTGAATATTTTTCTCCCTGGTAGTAGATTTTGAAAATAAAATATTCATTAACAGTACAAGGTAAACCCTGATAAGCGTTAATATGAAAGAAGCTACGTAGGTTAGAGCAAGGAGGGAAGGAGGAGAGCCCATAACCTGAGACATTTCCATGAGGCCCTTGGTTAGATATTTTTCCTGTATTTATCCATGATGAAACAACTTTCTTACTACTGCCTTCATTTTTCTCACTACTGAATAGGGCTCAGTCTACTACTAACTTGTTACTGACATTACCCTCTTCCTGATCACCAGAGACCTGATTGACAAATTCAATAGACTCCTCTTGGTTTGAATAACAACAATAATAACTCTCCATTTCATGGGCCAAGTATTGTTTTTTACTGCATACCCTATCTCACTTAATCAATTCAGCAATGCTGCAAAGAAGGTATAATTCTTCCCATTTTGTAGAGGAGAAAACTCAGGCTGCTCAAAAAGGTTAAGTATATTTCCCAAGGTCATACAGTGAATTAGACGGAAGCCAGAATTTAAACACTAGTTTAGGGGCACCTGGGTGGCTCAGTCGGTTGAGCGTCTAACTTCAGCTTGGGTCATGATCTCACGGTCTGTGGGTTCGAACCCCACGTCGGGCTCTGTGCTGACAGTTCAGAGTCTGGAGCCTGCTTCAGATTCTGTGTCTCCCTCTCTCTCTGCCCCATCCCCACTCATGCTCTGTCTCTCTCTGTCTTAAAAAAAATAATAAAACATTAAAAAAAAATTTTTAAACACTAGTTTAGACTGAAAAAATCCCATGCCTTTACCCACACTGATATGAGTTTAGGCTGTCTATGCAAGACTTAAAATGTTTTCTTTTAATTTTAATTGTGGTAAAATGCAAAGGCATAAAATTTACCATCTTAGCCATTTTTAAGCTTATAGTATATTCACATTGTTGCACAACCAACCTCCTGAACTCTTTTCATCTTGAAAAACTGAAAACTCTATACTCATTAAAAAACAACCTCCATTCTCCCCTCGCCTAAGCCCCTGGCAACCACCACTCCACTTTCTGTATCTAGGAATGTGACTACTCTAGGTACTGCATATAATTGAAATCATGCAGTATTTATCTTTTCTGTGACTGGCTTATTTAATTTAGTATAATATATCTGACTTCAGCTCAGATCATGATCTCACGGTTCGTGAGTTCGAGCCCCTGTCAGCCTCCGAGGTGTCAGCACAGCTCAGGTATAATGTATAGTATACTATAATATATATGTATGTATATGTGTGTGTGTGTGTGTGTGTGTGTATAGTATACTATACTATATATAGTATATATAATGTATATATGTATGTATATGTGTATATAGTAAACTATAATATATAATGTATAGTATATATAACGTATATATGTATATATGTGTATATATACATAGTAAACTATAACATATAATGTATAGTATATATAATGTATAGTATAATGTCTTAAATGTTCATTCATCTTGTAGCATGTGTCAGATTCCTTTCCTTTTTAAAACTGAATAACATTCCACTGTCTTGATAGACCACATCTTATTTATCCATTTACCTATTAGTGGGCACTTGGGTTGCTTCTATCTTTTGGCTATTGTGAATAGTGCTGCTATGACCATGAGTGTACAAATATCTGAGAATCTGCATTTCACTTCTTTTGAGGGTATACCCAGAAGTGGAATTGCCCAATTTGCTGGATCATATGGCAATTCTATTTTTAATTTTTTAGGGAACCATCATACTTTTTTCCATAGCGACTGTACCATTCTACCTTCTCACCAACAGTGTATAAGGGTTCCAATTTCTCTATACCCTTGTCAACACTTTTTTTTTTTGTAGTTTCCATTCTAACAAGCGTGAAGTAGCATCTCGTTGTGGTTTTGATTTGCATTTGCCTAATGATCAGTGATGTTGAGCATAGTTTCATATCCTTATTGGCCATTTGTGTATCTTCTTTGGAGAAATGTGTCTCCAAAATCCTTTGCCTATTTTAAAATTAGGTTTGGGTTTTGCTGCCGTTGTTATGGATGCAAGACTTTTAACACCCTTTTACCCCCTCAAGTTTTGTACTTTGGTTTTTGAGGTAAGTTCCCTGGCAGCTTCTCTGTATTTTTGACTAATTCTTTCTCCTCAGCTCCTGAAATGTAGAGATGTTAGCCAAAGATCAAGAGGCATCTGAATTCCTTTTTTGTTTTTTAACGTTTATTTATTTTTGAGAGAGAGAGAGACAGAGCGAGAACAGAGGAGGGGAAGAGAGAGGGAGAGAGAGAATCTGAAGCAGGCTCCAGGCTCTGAGCTGTGAGCACAGAGACCAACAGGGGCTTGAACTCATGACCTGTGAGATCATGACCTGAGCCGAAGTCAGACACTTAACTGACTAAGCCACCCAAGTGCCCCTGAATTTCTTTAAATAATTACCACAACAAACTCAGAGATGAGTAATTATTTACTGAGTAACTATAGTATGCACGTTAGTAAAAAAACAATAGTAACAGGGGCACCTGAGTGTCTCAGTCAGTTAAACATCCGAATCTTGGTTTCGGCTCAGGTCATGATCTCATGAGTTCTGTGCTGATAGCCTGCTTGGGATTCTCTCTCTCCCTCTCTCTCTTCCCCTCCCCCACTTGTGCTTGCTCTCTCTCTTTCTCTCTCTCTCTCTCAAAATAAATAAACTTTTTAAACAAATGATAGTAACAATATCTCACTTCTATATGATTCCTATGTGCCTGGCATTTTGTACCCATTACTCATTTAATCTCATAAGTCTCTGTGGTAGGTATTATTATGAATCCCACAATACACTGTGAAAATTAAGCCACGGAAGATTTAGGCAACTTCCCTAAGACCTGCAATAAACCATGGGAGATGCTACGAAGGGTTCCTCTTTGCAAGAAACCCAAAGGAAAAGACAAGACTAGCACACTAGAGTTAATATGAAATAATGCAGCATTCATAAAAACTAATTACTCTTTCAACACAACTACTCTATATATGGGTTTAATTTTTTACTCTTATTAACCGTCTTTATGATCTCTCCGCACTGCCCTGTAAACAGGATGAGACACTCTGAAAGAAGTCATAATCACTCCTCTAAAGGATCAATTACTCAGCAATCATGTAAAGGTTCCTCTGTGCAAAGTTCTCGACTAGCTGACTTGGGTGAAAGGATCTAGTATTTCCTTGTACTTGCGGAACTCACGGTCTTTGGGGAAGACATGAACATGGGAAATGCTTAAAGGAAGAAAAGATCCTCTCTCTAGATGATTTAAAGTGTACAATTCAGCGGTACTCAGTACCTTCACCGTGTTGTGCAATCCATTTCCAGAACTTTTTCATCAGCCCAAATGGAAACTTCATACACATTAAGCAATTGTCTCTCCTCACACCCTCTTCCTTTTCAGCCCCTGACAACCACAGTCTGCTTTGTGTCCCTATGGATTTATATTTCATATAAATGGAATCATACAATTAGTGATCTTTTGCGTCTGGCTTCTACCACTTTGCATAATGTTTTCGAGGTTCCTTCCCATTGCAGCAAGTATATCAGTACAATTTCATTCCTTTTTATGGCCGAACAGTATTCCATGGCATGAATATACTACAGTTTATCCATTCATCCACCAATGGGCTGTTTCCACTTTTTGCTATCATGAATTGTGCTGTTGAGAACATACGTGTGCAAACATTTGCTTGAATATTCATTTTCAATTCTCTTGTGATCCATATCTAGAAGTGAAATTACTGGACCATCTGGTAATTGTATGTTTCACTTTTTGAAGAACCACTAAACTGTTTTCCACAGAACCTGAAACATTTTACATTCTCACCAACAATGTATAAAGGTTATGATGTCTCTGAATTCACCAACACTTGTTATTTTCCATTTTTTTATGATAACCGTCTTAGTAAGTACGAAATGGTATCTCACTGTGGTTCTGATTTGCATTTCTCTAATGACTAATGATACTGAGCATCTTTTTATATTATTGTTGACCCTTTTTTAATCTTATTTGAAAAACAATTTCTATTCAAGTCCTTTGTCCATTTTTTATTAAGGTTTTTTGCCTTTTTATTATTCAGTTATAAGAGTTCTTTATATATTCTGCATGCTAGACTCTTATTAGATATACAATTTGCAAATATTTTCTTTCATTCTGCAGAATGCCTTTTCACTTTCTTGATAGTGTCCTTTGCTGCACAAGTTTTAATTTGATGAAGTTCAATGTAGGTATGTTTTTCTTTTGTTACTTATGCTTTTAGTGTCTTATCTAAGAAATCATTGGCAAATGTAATGTCATTCAAGATTTAGCTTTGTTTTTCTCTAAGAGTTTTGTAGATCTAGCTTTGAAGATATTATTCTCTCCTCATTAATTGGTCTTAATACCCTTGTCAAAGATCAAGTGACCATAGATGTATAGGTTTATTTCCGGATTCTCAATTCTAGTCTATTGATCTATATGTCTACCTTTATGCCAGTAACACGCTGTTTCCATAACTGTAGTTTATAGTATGTTTTGAAATCAGGAATGTGAGTCTTCCAACTTTGCTTTTATTTTTCAAGATTTTTTCAGCAATTTGAAGTCACTTGCAATTCCATATGAGTGTTAGCATTGGCTTTTCCACTAGCCGTGTTGGGCTACCCCCATTCCCTTTGCATTCGGGAACCTTCCATAGGTTTATTTTGTGAGACCAGGCTTTAGGTTAGGTTTTTATTTTTAAAAAATGTGTGCAAGCACAATCGATTTTTAAAAATTGCTTTTATTTCCCATGACTTAAAAATGAATAATAGTCTAATACACAGCATAACACTAAACAGGTGGTCTGTGAACAATAAATACTTAAATAGTATGAGTAGCACGAATATTTCAAATAATTTAAATAAATAAAAAATACAAAAGATTTTAAGCTATAAGCAAATGAATTGTGCATTTCTCTGTTCTAAACAGCTTACTGCAACTTATAACATTTACCATGATTTTAAATAATCTCACACATTTGCTATTATTCCCTTTTCATGTGGCATAAAATTAGAGATGAAGATTGCACTCTGAGTCCTAGAAAATAGCCATTTAGTTGGCCAGGTGAACTGTTTTCAGACTCAGCATCCTTTTTATTTCCTGAACGTCCCTGTGAGCTTGTTAATGACGAGCAAGCATCTTCTGATTTCTACCCTGACAACCTCCCAGGCACAGTGGCTGTATTCTTTCTCTTTAAGATAGAGACTGATTCCTTGGAAGTATCTCTTCACAGCCAGTCTGGAGTTCTCATTTCCCAGGGGTAGCTGTTCCATGTTCATTTCCTCCCTCAAACACGTCTCCAGGTCATCCAGCTGCTGGTAAAGTCCAACAAGGAATCTGTCCAGAAGCGTCTCATCCCAAGCCACAAAGGAGTCGCTTTTGCTGAAGAGGTTGAAGATCTGCTGGAGCATCTCATGCACGACAGCTGTCACTTGTGTCTTCTCAAGCTGGTTCCCAGCCACAAGTATCTGAGGAAAGTTGAAGTCAGTCCTGTCCTTCAGACAGGACAGAATGGAGACTCTCTCCATTTGACTCAAAAGCGTGAAGGTTTCTGGATTGCTCGGACGCAGGTCACAGTCCAGAGAGTAGGCAGGGCTGGAGCACAGCATCACCAGAGCCAACAGTACAGAGATTGAGAGAGCCATGAGGCAGCTGGAGGGTGGGATTCTGCAGGACTGCCTGAAGAGGAAGTCTCAGAAAGTTCTAAGAACTTTGGGTGATGAGTGCCTTTTAAATCATGAACATAGAAACTTTCATTTTCTGGGTTTTTCCATTTTTGCCCGGTCTTTTCCTTTTCTACTTTTTTTTTTTTTTTTTTTTTTTTTACAAAATCAGTAAAAAATGTACATTTATTGACATGAGTGCCTAGATGGGGGACTCCAACCACATGTGCCAGTGCAGTATCTACACAGCATTATAACATATTTTTCATACCACCCAGATTGTTCTTGGGGAGAAAAGCCTAGACAAAGTCAGAAAAGGGAGAAATATTTATGCAAGAAATGATGGTCTTTCTAAGTCAACAAGAAATATAAAAAAGCTATTAAAACAGGAGATTTAAATTTTTCTTACTTTTTTCCTTGTTTACACTTTTCTGCCTTCTTTAAAGCTTTTCAGTTGTATATATGCCTCAAAGATATCACTTGAGTTTCATCTGAAAACTCATGGAAGATACTGTTTGGAAAACAATATTGCAGATATCACTTGTCAAAATGGCCTGCCAAGCACTTTGCTAGGTGCTCGTTTCCGTAAAAGTTTCAAGTTTGCATTCAAGTGTGTGAGTCTCTTGGTTCTCTACCAAGTACAACCTTTCATAGTAAAAAACTTTGCCTTAATCATTGTGTGGTAATTCAGACAGCCTCATATCCTTAGATATTCCCTCGACAAGTGATATCCTATCACGTACTCAGGGCTAATGGGGCTGTAATGGTATTCAAAGCTTATCATGATGGGGCACCTGGCTAGCTCAGTCAGTAGAGTGTGTGACTCTTGATCTCAGGGTTGTAAGTTGGTGTCCCATGTTGGGTGTAGAGATTACTTAAAAACATAAAATCTGGGGCGCCTGGGTGGCGCAGTCGGTTAAGCGTCCGACTTCAGCCAGGTCACGATCTCTCGGTCCGGGAGTTCGAGCCCCGCGTCAGGCTCTGGGCTGATGGCTCAGAGCCTGGAGCCTGTTTCCGATTCTGTGTCCCTCTCTCTCTGCCCCTCCCCTGTTCATGCTCTGTCTCTCTCTGTCCCAAAAATAAAAATAAAAAAAAAAAAAAAAAAAAAAAAACATAAAATCTAGGGAAACCTAGGTGGCTCAGTCGTTTGAGCATCTGACTTCAGCTCAGGTCATGATCTCATGGTTCCTGAGTTCAGTTCCAGCCCTGCATCTAGCTCCCTGCTGTTCCCACAGAGTCCGCTTGGATCCTTTGTCCCTCTAGCTCTCTGTCCCTCCCCCACTTGCACGCTCTGTCTCAAAAATAAGTAAACATTAAAAAAATAAAAATTAAAAAAATAAAATCTAGGGGCGCCTGGGTGGCTCAGTCAGTTAAGCATCTGACTTCGGCTCAGGTCATGATCTCGCGGTTTGTGAGTTCAAGCCCCACATCGGGCTCTGTGCTGACACCTCGGAGCCTGGAGCCTGCTTCGGATTCTGTGTCTCCCTCTCTCTCTGCCCCTCCCCCACTTGTGCTCTGTCTATCAAAAATAAATAAGTGTAAAAAAAAATTTTTTTTTAATCTAAAAGAAACCCAACAAAGCATATCATGATATGTGTTCATTGAATCTGTAATATATAGATTATTTTTAATAATATTAATGGCAGCGGTATTAATTCCAATTATATGTAGGTTCTCAGCAAAGTGTTTTGCAAACATTATTTCATTTTATCTTCACAACTTTCCTAAGAGGGAATTACTGTAATTATTTGCATTTTGCAGATAAGGAAACCAAAAACTCAGAGAGGTTACTTAACTTGCTAAAAGACACAATTCGCTACATGAGTGGTGCTTCACCGCTGCAGTGTTCTGCCTCCATATTACTCCTTAACTTTAAGCATTCTCTTTTGGCTACATTCTCTATGCTTGTGATTAAGTAATCAATTTAACTGTTTGTTTACCATCTGACTGCCCTGATAGACTATAACCTCCCTGAGGGCAGTAATGTGTATCTTGAGTGTCACAGAGGAGGCACACAGAGAGTTTTCTGTCCCATAACAAATACAAAAAGGACTACATGTTCCAAATACGAGTAAGCCTTAAATTTGTGGGCTGTGTCAGAAAACAACAGTCTTCCGAAAACAGAGATAGTAAGAATAACTTTTATTCTGCAATATTGTTTTCTAAACAAAATCTCCCGTGAGTTTAAGACCAACTCAAGTGAGATGCATCTTAAATGGATTCTTTTTGTTTTTTACCTTTTTATTTTATTTTATTTTATTTTATTTTATTTTATTTTATTTTCAATATATGAAATTTATTGTCAAATTGGTTTCCATACAACACCCAGTGCTCATCCCAAAAGGTGCCCTCCTCAATACCCATCACCCACCCTCCCCTCCCTCCCACCCCCCATCAACCCTCAGTTTGTTCTCAGTTTTTAACAGTCTCTTATACTTTGGCTCTCTCCCACTCTAACCTCTTTTTTTTTTTTTCCTTCCCCTCCCTCATGGGTTTCTGTTAAGTTTCTTAGGATTCACATAAGAGTGAAAACATATGGTATCTGTCTTTCTCTGTATGGCTTATTTCACTTAGCATCACACTCTCCAGTTCCATCCACGTTGCTACAAAGGGCCATATTTCGTTCTTTCTCATTGCCATGTAGTACTCCATTGTGTATATAAACCACAATTTCTTTATCCATTCATCAGTTGATGGACTTAAATGGATTCTTTAATCTGGATGATTTCTGAAAATACGTCAGATGGGAGCAGGGAGTTTCAAAGATCCAGTAGAGATCAACAAAACACACCATTTGAAAGACAAGACTGGAATCTAGCAAGTGAAAAGAAAGCTGTATCCTCTTCAAGGGTATTGCAGTGTCTCTGGAATAAGCGAATGGTGCTTTTTGGTGACTAAGAATGGCAGCTGGAGAGAAACAACTTGCTAAGTATTAATCTAAGATAGGAAGATAGGAAGAAGATCAGAGAAGGCCCCATCTAGTGGCTAGGAGAGTAGACTCTGGGGCCAGACTGCCTGGATTCCTATCATAGCTCCAGCCTGTGTGTGTGTGACCTTGGGCTTCTTGTTTTTCTCCTCTGTCATATGGAAATAATAATCATATTGATTTCACTGGGTTGCTGTGAAGGTGGGATGATGTCATGTACCTGTAACAATGCCTGGGCAAAATAAGTACTCAACAGCCGTCAGCCGTTACCACAACAGAGAAAACTAACCCATCCAACTATGGGAACTGGATGCAAGTTTTCCCTGAAGTGATCGGCTTCTCTTCCTTCTCAGCTCACTAATAAACACTTTTATTTCTAATGTCATCTCTTCTGTGTTCATCTAACAGGTGTTCACATGACAGGGAGTGCCCTGTCCCAGTCACTAACGTCTATCAGCTTCCAGGTAATAACTGACCTCTCACACATTAATAAAATGGCTGTCTGATCTATAACCCAGTCTCTTGAGGGTGAGTTGGTACGACTAAATCCTTGGAATCTGATCACCTCTGTCGATAGAGAAAAAAGTAGATAGGTGATAGACAGACAGATAGATAGAGGGATAGACAGATTTGCGGATTCAGCAAAGCCAAAAACTAGCCCTTTAGGTAACTGCCCACCTTAAAAAAAGCCAGCTGTCCTCCCTGGGGACCTTTCTGCAGGGAAACAATCTCACACAGACTTGTTTGAAACCTGCCACTCTATAGAGCTCTTAATCCCTTGCAGAGGTTTAGTGACATTTTGTCATTTGGACAGAGAAGATGTCACTTTTTTTTCCCTTTCATTTTCAGCATTTACTTTCCATTTGTCTTTTGTGCATTACGTTTTTATGACTGCTTCCTTTTACTCTCTAGGAATGTTAGGAGAGAGAGGGAAGTTCTGATGTTTTGAAAATCATAGAGGAAATGTCATCTCTTCTTTTCTCTTACATTTTCCCTTCCTTGTTTCCCAACAAACCTCAGAGTGGAAATAGAAAAGCACTAGGACAGCTTTCATAAAGAGAAAAGACAAATACAAATGAAAGGCAACGATTTTATAATTATGCCAAAATAGCAAAGAACAACAAGGACTGTTTAACCATGACTCCTCCAGAGCTAAGACAATGGTCTGGGTTAACACAAAGAGGCCTGCCACAAAGCAGCAAACACACTTTCTAACAACTTGAACACCTCTAAGGTAGCAATGGTTACTCTTTACTCTTGTGGGCAAGACTGGAGGTTTAATCATGTTAGTATAGCTTGAGCTCACGGTAATAATTGGCACAGAAGAAATGCTCAGTACTCTTCTCAGTGAAGCAGAGTAAATAACACCAAATTTGACAAACTACGTATTTTGCAGCAGAGAATAGGGTGACATCCATGCATATGCAAAACAGGTTATCTTTGACACCTGACCAATACTTCTAAGAGGGCCATCTGGAGGAGAGGGGAGAAAGAAGATTTTAAAAGAAAGCCTTAGTAAAGCTTCCTTAAAAGTTGTTCTTAACATCAGGAAGAAAGATCCAGATAGCTCTATCATTAGTTCAAAGTTGGTTTTTATTACGATAATAAACATTCCATTGACTTAGAACTTCTACTTTTTTAGTGAATAAGTTTTTCTTCAATTGTAACAATACAGAAAGAGTTGAAACTGATGTCAACTTCAGACCCTTCAAAAGAAAGGAAAGCCCAAAATGGAGAAGAACAAAATTCTGTGGGAAATTTAGAAAATGAAAACTCTTATGCTTAATATTGAAGAGACACATAAATGGAGGATTTTCAGAGAAGCTGGACAAAAGCTCATCATCTCCCATCTCAACCAGAAGGACGTCTTGAAACTTACCAGTGGCTTTTTCAATTTCTTTACTGATGGCACTAGTGTTGATCTTGTCCCACCCTCTGACCTCCATTAGCTGTGACCTGCCTCAGAGCTTTGACTTGGGAAAGCAGGAGAGCTTCACAGCTCTCAACCAAGTGGTGACGATCTCTCTTTCCCGTCTGAAGTACAGGACTGACTTCAAATTCCCCCGGGGAGCAGCTGGAGGGCGGGGAGTTCCGGAAGGCCCAGGCCGCCACCGCCGTCCTGCGGGAGCTGCTCCAGCAGACCTTCAACCTGTTGCACACGGAGCGCTCCTCGGCGGCCTGGAGCCCCGCGCCGCTGCACGGACTCCGCTCTGGCCTCCACCGGCAGCTGGAAGCCCTGGACGCCTGCTTGGTGCAGGCCGCGGGCGAGGGAGAGCGCGCCCCGGGGATGCACGGCCCTGCCCTGGCCATCAAGAGGTACTTCCAGGACATCCGCGTCTACCTGGAGGACGAGGGATACAGTGACTGCGCCTGGGAAATTGTCAGGCTGGAAATCAGGAGTTGCTTTCTCTTCATTTACAAGCTCGTAAGAAGACTCAGGAATTAACAGGAACCTGGTTTTCAGTGACTAATGTCCTAGCTCAGACTTTTAATTGTTCATTTATTTCCAAAACTGCTATTTTTTGCTTCAGTTATAAAATAATTTGAATCATAGTTGGCGTATTTTTATCAGTAATGTTAAGCACGTCTATGCCCAGCTAGTTTCAGAATTGGAGAAAATGTAACTGGTGCCCTGGGGCTGAACCTCATTTTATAAAATGTTTATGTATATATTTACTTATATTAATTTATTATTCAGTTTTATGGAATTTGCACTCATATGTTCTATTTTTATATAGAAGTACTTTTACATTTTCATCTTTAATAAAAATGTGAGGTTTTTTTACTTATTAAATTTAAGACATTTCTCTTCTTTTTTTAAATTTCTCTGAGGTTCTAATTCTGCACACTAAACATAAAAATATGTGGTGCAGTTCATTCATTCATTTATTGGCCTTGGGGATAGAGTCTTTTTTTTTTTTTTTTTTAATTTTTTTTTTCAACGTTTATTTATTTTTGGGACAGAGAGAGACAGAGCATGAACGGGGGAGGGGCAGAGAGAGAGGGAGACACAGAATCGGAAACAGGCTCCAGGCTCTGAGCCATCAGCCCAGAGCCCGATGCTGGGCTCGAACTCACAGACCGCAAGATCGTGACCTGGCTGAAGTCGGACGCTTAACCGACTGCGCCACCCAGGCACCCCAGATAGAGTCTTGATTATGGGTATGTAGTGTCTGTCCTTCTGGAACTTACATTAGAGCGAAGGACATAGCCATTAAAGAAGTAGTTGTGGGGCACCTGGGTGGCTCAGTCGGTTAAGCGTCCGACTTCGGCTCAGGTCATGATCTCATGGTTTGTGAGTTCAAGCCCCACATCAGGCTCTGTGCTGATAGCTGGGAGCCTGGAGCCTGCTTTGGATTCTGTGTCTCCCTCTCTCTCTGCCCCTCCCCTGCTCATGTTCTGTCATCTCTCAAAAATAAATAAATGTTAAAAAAAAATTAAAAATAAAGAAGTAGTTGTAATGTAATTAGGTATTTACATTTGGGATCTGGGCTACACAGAAAGAAAAGATGTTCTGGCAGTGAGTTTCATGGGTAGCTCATTTATACTACCTTCAGTTTTCCCCAGGGAAGTAATATGAAGTATGAGGCTGGAAAGATGAGCGGGTGTTTGGTAAGTATCACATGGAGGGCAAAATATCACAGGGAAGTTAAAGGAGCTGCATAGGGAGGGAGTGGCCCTGTAGCAGGAAAGGGGCTGGTACTTCAGAAAGAGCGCAAAACACCAGAGTAGGTGGACTGTACCAACAGATGGAAAGTATGGCTTGTCATGACGCTGGAGAAATGAAAAGAAGTCCAGCAATAGACTATGTTAAAGATGTTAGACTTTATCTTAGGAACCAAGGAAAGTGACTTCAGGATTTAAAGCAAGAGAGTAGACTGACCAGAGCAGGTGCAAGGAATTTCATTAGACTTGCAGTTCTCAAAGTGTGGTTGGTCTGTGGCCTGGGAAACCTGGGTGGCTCAGTCGGTTAAGCGTCCGACTTTGGCTCAGGTCATGATCTCACGGTTTGTGAGTTTGAGCCCCACATCAGGCTCTGTGCCGACAGCCCAGATCCTGGAGCCTGCTTCAGATCCTGCGTCTCCTTCTCTGTCTACCCCTCCCCAGCTCACACTCTGCCTCTCTCTCTCTCTCTCTCTCAAAAAGAAACACACATTAAAAATTTTTTTTTAAAGTGTGGCCTGTGGGCCCCTAGAGGTCCCCAAGATACTTTAAGGGGATCCAGGAAATCAAAAATACTTTGGTAATAACATCCAGACATTATTTGCTTTGTTTACCGCATTAACAATTTGCACTAATGGTGTAACACCAACAGTGAATAAAACTGCTAATGCCCAAGTGTCAATCAAGGCAGTGTCACCAAAATGTACCAGTAATTATTATATTTTTCACTGTAATATACTTGGAGCAACAAATAAAGCCAGTTTCACTTAATAATGTCCTTGATGAAATAAAAAGATTACTAATTTTATTAATAATTAATAATAATAATGATTAAATCTTGACTTGTGAGTACACATCTTTTGAATATTCTCTGTGATAGTCTTTTAATATTCTGAGTGACAAGCACTTCTGCTGCATGCAAGATGATCGTTTTGAGGAAAACCATTTATATGATTGTTAGAGTTGCGAGCTAAACTAGCCACTCTTCGCAGAATCCGTTTTCACTTGAAAGAATGACAGACAGACAAAGCATGGTTACTCAGACTTAGGCATTTGACAAACACTTTCTCAAGATACTTACAAAGTGAATTTGTTACTTAAAGAAAACCATTAGTTTCCAATGATAACATTTGAGCTTTCAATAGAAAATTAAAATGGGGGGGCAGCTGGGTGGCTCAGTCAGTTGAACATCTGGCTCTGGATTTCGGCTTGGGTCATGATCTCATGGTTTGTGACTTCAAGCACCATGTCTGGCTCTGTGCTGACAACGTGCAGCCTACTTGGATTCTCCCTCTCTCTCTCTCTCTCTCTCTCTCTCTCAAAATAAATAAGTAAACTTAAAAAAAAAAGAAAATTAAAATTTTGGAAAACCTATCACTGCAAACTTGACAACTTTTCAATACTTAAAAGACTTTTGTGATGACAACAATGGTGATATTAACAAATAAATTACTTGGTTATAATAATTGAAATATATATAGATTTGTAATGTCAGAATATCTTAGTGAACAGATATTTTCATTTGGAAAATGAAAATGATGCATATATTACAAAATTATGCCTGGGTGAAAGAGATCTATTCAAAGAGCAAGTCAGATTGATGGGTTTTTTGTAATAGGCTTTTTAAACTTTATTGTTTTAGTTTTAGACTCCACATTGCAACTAATCCTTAAGAAACTACCACTTAACAAGCTCTCGTGTGATAAATAACACATTATATAAATATATTTTCTAGTATAAAATCATCTCCATATTTCCATGATATTCTTCTTAATCATGATGAATTAGATTATTAATGTGATGTCACATTGGACAGCATATAGAATTGGGAAAATACTGGTTGGCTCTGAATCATAGTTCTGCTGCTTAATAGCTTCTATTATCTGCTGCTCTTGCACACAGTAGGTACTCAATAAATATTATTATCTAAGGTTATGCAGTAGAGAATAAGGTGTTGTTTATTGTTTAAGAGCTTGACAGCGTTGTTGAGAAGATAAAAATACTTCCTGTAATGTGTTTAGCTCTGTCCCTGATGCAGAGAGTGAACATTCAATAAATGCTAGCTCGTATTCTTTATACAGTGTGTTAATGTTATTTAGAATTTTTTTTTGACTTTAATATGTGAGGTGGGTCTGTTTTCAATTCATATGTTTGCTTAGGCTGTGAGTTGACCTCAGTGGGTAATTTTTTTTTTTTTTTTTTTTTTTTGAGACAGAGAGACAGACAAAGCGTGAGCAGGGGAGGGGCAGAGAGAGTGGGAGACAGAATGTGAAGCAGATCCAGGCTCTGAGCTGTCAGCACAGAGCCCAATGCAGGGCTTGAACTCACAAACTGTGAGATCATGACTTGAGCCAAAGGCGTATGCTTAACCGTCTGAGCCACCCAGGTGTCCTTCTTTGTAGTTTAATATATGATGATTTTTGTGAATGATTTATAAATATTTGAAAGAAGTTATAGTGCTCGAGAGTCTTAACCAATAATTTACTTTTAAATCTTCTTGTCCTTATTATTTTTCTACATTATTTTATAGACAACGTGCTAACATTTCAATGCGACCATCATGTTTCTGTTCACATTTGTATATATTGCTAAAAACTTTTGCTTAATGTTTTATATTATTTGAATTTTAGCTCCATAGCTTTTTAATTATAGATTCTATTTGTTTCCTAGGTATAGTGATCTTCTTTCTCAAATTTAATTCATTCAATTCTCATGGAGATCAATATTGATATTAATCATTATTAATCTCTCATTCGTATTAATATTGCCACCTCTAAATACTTTCCTCCATTGTGTTTTCTTGCTCCGTCTTTGCCCATCTTTTCTTATAATACTGTTTTGGTACCAAACATGTAGTATAACTTGATTTTAGGCTTTTCCCCCTATGCAAACTAATAATGGGATTGGTGCTTTAAACCAATCGATTTTTTTTTCTTTTAAAAAGGAAGTTTAAGCAGTTTATACTTTTAATCTTGACCATCATGTATTTGGTTCTCAAATGTATTGACTTATGCCTTATTTTTCAGATTACTTTTATTTTTTTTGAAACTTGTCATACTCCCTCCAGCTCCCCAATTGTTATTAAGGACAATACATTCTTCAAAACAATTTAAAATGTCCCTTAATTTTTGAGTGAAACATTGCACAATGCTTTAAATATAATTTTTTAAATTTTAATTTAAGATTAATTTTAACTGCTTTTATTATTTACTCCCAGTTCTTACAGGGACTGTTGCTTTTAGTCATAATAATTGTGCATAAGAGACATCATATACATATATATGCATGGGAATTCATGCTTATACATAAACAGATAAGAAGGTCTAAAAAGTTAGTGAATGGAAACTTACTTCTTGTTTTAGAAAACAAAAATATTTCATTTTGAATGCTCTGAGGATGGTATTAACTTGGATGTAGTTTGTGAAATAAACACCTGTATTCTAAATGTAACCACTGGAAGTTCTTAGGGTCATGTGGTCAATGAGGTGGTAATCAGCTTGCATTAAACATTTTAAGATGAAGCATATGACTGAAGGTCAATGACTTTGATATTCTTGCTACTTTGTTTTTTTAAATCTATTTTTAAACTTTATTTATTTATTTATTTATTTATTTATTTATTTATTTAGAGAGGGAGAGAGAACATGTGAGTGGAAGAGGGGCAGAGAAAGGGGGAGAGAGAAAATCCCAAGTAGGCTCTGCACGGTCAGTGCACAGCCCAATGCAGGGCTTGATCCATGAACCTTGAGATCATGACTCTAAGCTCAAGAGTCGGATTCTTAACTGATTGAGCCAGCCAGGCACCCCAAAACTTTTTTTAAATTTTAGATCGAGCGAGAGAGCGTGCGTGAGCAGGGGAGAGGGGCAGAAGGATAGAGAGAATCTTAAGCAGGTTCCATCCTCAGCATGGAGCCTGATATGGGGCTCAACCCCACAACCCTGGGATCATGGCCTGAGCTGAAATCAAGAGTCAGACATTCAATCAACTTAGCCACCCAGACACCAACTTGTTACTTTGTAAATTCGCTCTGAAGGCAGTTCTCACCCTAGAATGCAAAATCTTCTTTTTTAAGTTTATTTATTTTTGAGAGAGTGTGTGTGTGCACGAGCAGGGGAGGAGCAGAGAGAGAAGGAGAGAGAGAATCCCAAGCAGGCTCTGTGCTGTCAACCTGATGTGGAGCTCAAACTCACAAACTGTGAGATCCTGACCTAAGCCGAAATCAAGAGCCAGATGCTTAACCAACTGAGCCACCCAGGTGTCCCGCAAAATCTTTTGAATGAGGATAATATTGTTGCCATTCTCAGTCATTATATTTCTGACATGTTTTCCAAGATTCAGATTGAAACTACGGTAAGGCACATTCAGTTAAGAAAATGACCAAGGGGTGCCTGGGTGGCTCAGTCTGTCAAGCATCGGACTCTTGATTTTGGCTCAGGTCACGATCTCATGGTTTAGGAGTTCAAGCCCCACGGCGGTCTCGGCACTGACTTGGGGAGGCTGCTTGGGAGTCTCCCTCTTCCTTTCTCTCTCTGCCCCTCCCCTGCTCGTGGTTTCTCTCTCAAAATAAATAAAAACATTAAAAAAAAAAGAAAGAAAGGAAACAATTGAAAGATGTACATGAGTGCCCCATAGGCTATGCCTTTTCGATGGCTCCCTCCAACCTTTACCCAAAAAGGGAGAAGAAGCAAGTTAGTCTGAGTCTAGAGTATAAGCAGCAGGGGTTACTTCCTTACTCTATGATCTTCATTTCTTCCTGTAGGCCTTCAATGGCTTCTCTTTGGTAATTTATTATCCAATGCTGGACTGGATCAAGCTAAAACAAAGAGAGAATAAAGATTTTAGACGACATTCCTTCTCTGTGGTCCAAGCCCTCAGCTCTGGAGTCTTGTTTGGCCTATTGACTGATGCGTCCAGAACGAAAGGTGTGGAAGTTTGGTGTTATACTGCCATCTACTGCATGTAGGTCAAATACTGACTCAGAGACCACCGCTCCCTTCCAGGACCTCCTGCTGGGAAGAAGGCACAGGAAATTAGAAATAAAAGAAAGAACACTTTGATGTCCTGCCCATTTGAAAACAAAGACACAGATGTATAAGTGAAGCAAAATAAATTCTAATTCATAATGATCCTAGTAATGTGAAATGTACGTTTCTAGACCTACATCATCCTCTTCTTACTCCAAAGTAAGTTTGTACATATAATTGGCATATGTGTATAAGTAGGCTAATTTAAACCAAAAAGAGACATTTGTATCTCATTAACAGTTTTGTTTGTAAGACTTCTTGCCATCCTTGGGCTGACGTGCCTTGTCTCAAGCACCACACTAAGACAATTACCAAGTTTTAATAACTGAATCTGGGGATGAATGGGGTTGGGCTTTTGGTTCCTGTTTTCTCAAAGGATCCCAGAGTTCTGCTATGCAAATTTTCTCCCCCCACCTCCACCATCAGGAACTTTCTTTGCTACACACATCAATAATTTATTTCATGGAAAACATTCCATAAAAGCAGATGCTCACTTGACATTTTTCTCCAGGTGGAATCATACGAGCTATGGCATGATCACATGACAATGAGCACTGTCTGCGTGGCGCAACGTGATCAGGATGCACTCTCTGGGAGTGGCAGCCAGAGTGCTGGTGGTTAGGGTGGATGGCAAAGGACAGAGTGAACAACAGTTTGCTGAGCCAGAAAATAAATTCATTGTGGAGGAAGATTCAGAGAGGTGATTAGTTTATGATGAGCCGAGAGAAAAGTGACTTTTCCCAGACAGACTTTTCCCAACAACCTTCCTGGAATAATCAGAGGATCATTCTAAGTGTTTGGACTATAAGAAGCCAAATTTCATCTCCATCCCTTGGAGCTAAGTTCCTGATACCCTATTCAAGCAAGCTGGCCATGGGATTCTGGGCCAGGACCAGGATGGCTGATTCCTGGGTCTCTTTGAAGTGCTGAAGGAGGAAGACCATGAACTGGGACCCCTGGAGTCACTGAGAGGTGACCTTCCAGCTACCCATCAGACTTGAGGGGGAAGGTCGCAAGAAAGCAGTCAGGTGAGAGGCAGTTTGACAGAAATCAGATGAATGTGGACACAATTCAAAACAGGGGATAGACATAAGGCATGAGAAGGTGGGACTGAGATTCATGGAGAATCCATTAGAACTCCAGCCGTCCCAGGTGAAGAATGATCTCCAAGGATGTGGAGCTTTTTAAGGCCCTACCTTGTAGGATACCTTGTATCCTTTGACTATCCTATGGTTGGTCTTACTACACATAGTTCAATTTTCCTTTTCAGGGTTGCTGAAGAGCAAATAGGAACAGAGGGGTACCCTCTGCCTGCCCAAAAACATATTTCTTCTAGACCTTTCTCATAGGATCCCAGATAGAGAAATAACTCCAGAGAGCAATTGGACCATGCCTCCTATTTTCTCATATTCAGCCAACATCAAGTAGATAAATCACCTGAGACCCACAGAAGTTTAAGTTTTAAATAAGAGATTTAATAATAATAATAATAATAATAAATCTAATAACCTGGGTCTGCTAGGGAAGTTGCCTTTACACCACTCCACACACAAACTTTCTTTTCACTAATTACATGTTTTCTTTTTTCCCCTGCAGCAAGTGTATCTGACCAACAATTAGACTTTGTAATGAACTACCCGAAACCTCCAGCCCTAGTCTCCTCTGTCTTGGCAGATCCGTTTAGAGCTTGAATCCATAAATTCAAAATATTCTCCTAGCGCTAAGAGAAGGGAGAAGCAGGTGTTAATTCTCAAAGAATGTCAAGTATTACAGATATGACAAAATGTGTAAGAGGCAGTCTTTTATCGACCGGAGCCAGAGTAATGACACATGTTGGCAAAGAAATGAGAAATTATGGCCTAGAACTTTGTCTGACAATCTTTGAGCACTTACTTTTATGCCATGCACTTGGCCACTGCGTTTTTTTAATTTTAGTAAATACACTTCTATTCCAAACACTATTGTTTTTATTTTTTTACTGGATGGAAATCAGATGAATGTGGAAATGACTCAAAACATGGGATAGACATAAGGCACGAGAAGGTGGGAGGACTGAGGTTCAAGGCGAATCCATTAGAGTGCCAGCCGCCCCTGGTCAGGAATTGCTTTTCCTATAGGATTGTGAAGAGGGGAGATGAGAGAAATTCGAGAAAGCAAAGTAACATTTTTGTCTGTCTGTTGTCATTTTTCTTAGGTAAATATCTAGGAATGGAATGGCCGAATCACATGGAAGTATACGTTTACCTTTTCAAGGAAATGCCAAACTCTCTTCCAAAATGGACTTCCTCGTGAGTAGCGACGGAGAGTTCCATTTGCTCCACATCCTCTCCAACATTCCGTATGGTCAGTCTTTTTAGTTCTAACTATTTTCATCAATGTGGCGTGGTGTTTAAGTGTGTAAAATGGTATTTTCCAAATGACTAATGACGTCGAGCATCTTCTCACATTTTTGTTCGTCACCTGGATATTTCCTTGGTACAGTGTTTATACAAATCTGTCCTAAAGTATTTGACAGAGAACTTTTTTTAAAAAGAATTTAAAGTAGATCCATTCTTGGGGCGCCTGGGTGGCTCAGTCGGTTAAGCGTCTGACTTCGGCTCACATCATGATCTGGCGGTTTGTGAGTTCGAGCCCCCCCCCCCCCCCCCCCCCGTCCGGCTCTGTGCTGACAGTTTAGAGCCTGTAGCCTGCTTTGGATTCTGTGTCTCCTTCTCTCTATGCTCCTCCCCTGTTCACGCTCTCTCTCTCAAAAATAAATAAACATTAAAAATAAAAGATATTTAGAAGTAAACTTCCTGGAAGCGAGATTCCAAGACTGGCTATGAACAGTTACTTTTATTTTATTTTATTTTATTTTATTTTTAATTTATTTATTTAAATTCAAGTTAGTTAACACACAGTGTAGTATTGGTTTCAGAAGGAGAACCTAGTGATTCATCACTTACATGTAACACCCAGTGCTTATCCTAACAAGTGCCCTACTTAATGCCCATTAAACCCATCCCCCCACCACCACCTCCCCTATAGCAACCCCCAGTTTGTTCTCTGTATTTAAGAGTCTCTTATGGTTTGCCTCCCTCTCTGGTTTTATCTTATTTTTCCTTCCCTTCCCCTAGGTTCATCTGTTGTGTTTCTTAAATTCCACATATGAGTGAAATCGTATGATATTTATCATTCTCTGCCTGACTGATTTTATTCAGCATCATACACTCTGGTTCCATCCACGTTGTTGCACATGGCAAGATTTCATTCTTTTCGATCGCTGAGTAGTATCCCATTGTGTATACATTCCGCGTCTTCCTTATCCACTCATCAGTTGTTGGACATTTAGGCTCTTTACATTCAGTACAAAGAGAAGGCACTTCTAGAACTTCTTACATTTTAAAAACCAAACACCTGCAACATGCTTAGCTGGGCTCACTTGAGGTGGGATACTATTACACATTTAATCCTGGCCTCTATTTACTACTGTCCTCTGTGAAATGGATAAGAAAATAATAGGCCCTAATCTGTCCTGAGATCACATTTGACTCTTCTCACCAGCTGTAGCTCTTGGGCAAAACCCTTCTCATCTCAGAACCTCACACTGCACCCCCCCCCCCCCCCCCCGCAGTGTTCCTTGCTGCATGTGAGGAAATATACATTGGAAGAGTGTGTGGGAAAACATATGCAAGGTCCTATGGGGAAGTTAGTGGTTATTCTTCAAAACATCTCATTTTATTGTTTTGGACTCTGCCTGGACTTGTCCTGATGGTTTGCATGATGTGTTTTAGTGATTAAGGAATGTGTTTCTGGAGCCAGAGTTTGAGGGTTGAATCCCAGCTCTGCTATCCACTGTTAGTGGAACTTTTGTAAATGACATAAACACTATGTTCTCTAGTTTCCTCATCTTTAATGTGGGGGACAATAATGGTATTTTTCAAGGATTAGTGTGTGAAATGAGTAAATACAGATGAAGGGCATAAAAGTATGCAACAGATTGGTGGGTGCCAGAGGCAGGGGCGGGGATGGGTAAGGGGATGGTGAAGGTGGCCAAAAGGCACAAACTTCTAGTTAGAAGATAAACAGTTCTGGGAATGGAATGCACAGCATGATGACTATAGTTACCAATACTCTATCATATATTTAAAAGTTGCTTAGAGAGTAGATCTTAAAAGTACTCATCAGAAGAAAAAAAATTGTAACCATATAAGGTGGTGGATGTTAGTTAAATTTAGTAATCATTTCAGGATATAAACACATGTCAAATCATTATCTTGTATACTGTAAACTGATACAATGTTATATGTCAGTTATATCTCAATATAACTGAGGGGGAATCGTTGGGGTCTCGAATGTACTCATGCTGGTGACAGAAGATTTGCTCGTTATCTAGATAAATGCTATAGGAGGAGAAGGAGAAGGGGGTTGGGGCATGAGGTAGAGAGGGAGCAAGGCAAGCGTGATTTGTGGGCACTTGACCTCTCCCGATTGCCACAGTCATCTGGGAGGGGAGGAAGCATGACATTAACTCAGTTCTGCCAGGTATTAAGAGTCTCCATCAGCACACCTGGGCTCAACTCCTAGCTCCACTTGCTGTGCACTGGATGGGTCACTTCATCTCTTGGGGTTCTGCTTTATTCACTTATACATGGACTTGACAGCATCCCTGTTTCCACAAATTGACAGGGCAATTTAGGAAGTAATATTAGTTACCTTGTAGATGATGCATAAATGGCCAGACACATTTTTCTTTCTCTTCCTCATTTTCTGACTGTGCTGAACTCTCTTCTTTCTGATGCTGAGCCACCGGGATAAGCATCAATGAGCTTGCTCACTTTTAAAAAAGAAATAGACTGAAAAATAAAAGTTTCTTCGAAAGCCGTATTACTGTTGAGGGTTTTCATCAATCTCGTGTGACTGGTGACAAGGTGTAGCTTAGACAGATTCAATATGGCAAAAAGAACACTAGTTATACATTCAGAACTGGCTGTGAGTCCTGTCTCTGCCACTCGCCACAGCCTGGATGAGTGTCCTTGAAGATATCACTTCGCACTTTGATCTGAAAATCATTCCTCATAGCAGCTCCAGTGAGATTCTGGGTGAGAGAAAACTTTGCAAAATGCTGCCCAAGAATGAGTGGGTTTTACGATTAGGTAGTAGATATGGGATCCCAGGGGGCTGAGAAACTCACAACGGAATGGTTTGCTGACATTTTCTGTGTGGCAGCGGAACATACTTCCCCCAAAGGATCCTCATATGGTGAGAATGCCATATAGCCCTCTACCTAGATGGCCATCTTTTGTCTGTCCTAACCTAAGAATTTGTCTTTCTGAGGCTGGAAGGAGCGGAGCATGATGAATGAGTAACTTGCCCTTTCAGATTCATTTAAAGATTTTATCAGACTTCTGTTTCAGATGGGACTTGCATAAGGGGGATGCAGAGTGGGGACACAGTGATCCATCTAGCTTGGAAAATTGTGCAGTGGTGATGCTTTTGGCCCTCTTAGTGACATCAAGAGGAGAGGCATCATTAGGCTTTTATTTTGCCACACCTGGAGCATATCAATGAGTGATGATAAACTGGAAGAACCAGGCACAGTAACACCCATGTCAAGGACAGTCAGTGGTTCTAAACTTTGGATCCATCCTTGTCGTGACTCCAAGGCTGCAGCTCACATTGAACAAGATGCCTGTGTTCAAACATGCTGTCTATGTCAGCTACAGTCTAGGAGATTGGCTTCTAACTGTGCTTTCTGTCTCAGAAAAATGGGCAAGATTATGCTAATTTTAAAGTCAGAAAGACCTGGATTCAATTTCAGGTAGTATTTTGAACCATTTGAACTGTAAGGAGAATTATTTAACCTAAGTCTGTATTTTCTCATCAGTAACAACTCCTACATGCAGTTGTAGTGAGGGTTTCTCCATGCCTGACACACGGTTGCCTCATAGACACTCTTGTTTATGGGCAAGACATGGGCAGGACAGACTGATGAATTTTAGAAACTAAAGAACACAGGGGTGCCCGGGTGACTCAGTGGGTTAAGCGTCGCACTTCAGCTCAGCTCATGATCTCACGGTTCATGGGTTCGAGCCCCGTGTTGGGCTCTGTGCTGACAGCTTGGAGCCTAGAGCCTGCTTCAGATTCTGTGTCTCCCTCTCTCTCTGCCCCTCCCCCACTTATACTCTGTCTCTCTCTCTCTCTCCCTCTCAAAAATAAATAGACATTAAAAAAAAATTTTTTTTAAATGAACTAAAGAACACAATCACAGCCCTGAGGTTAAGAATACTGGCAAAAATCACCATCAACCTTTTTCAGTCCCTAAAGCCCCTTGGGAGACTAAAGTGCCTAAATTTCCTTTGGAGGACCAGAGCAGGAATACTGGTGGTGACACCAACAAAGGACACCTCAAAGGGTCCAAATTGTTATTCCCATTTTTCAACTGATTGTAAATTTGTCTGATCATAAAGTGTATAATATCAACTGTTCTATAATAATGCAGATTTATCATTTTTTATTGTTCACACTTTTCAATGAGGACAATGAACTTTAGAAATATGAAATAATTTATCCAAGGCCACACAGTTACCAAGCAATGAAGATTCGAACCCAAGATAGTCTAACTGAAAATTCCAACCACTCTAGAGGTGCCTGGGTGGCTCAGTTGGTTAGGCGTCTGACTTCGGCTCAGGTCATGATCTCACACTCCATGAGTTCGAGCCCCATGTCAGGCTCTGTGCTGACAGCTTGGAGCCTGGAGCCTGTTTTGGATTGTGTCTCCCTCTCTCTCTGACCCTCCCCCATTCATGCTCTGTTTCTCTCTGTCTCAAAAATAAATAAACATTAAAAATTAAAAAAAAATTCCAACCACTCTAATTATGTTATGCTGCATTATTGACAATGAACAGATTTTCTGGAAGATAAAGGAGAGGAGCAGGCATGCTACCATTCATTCCTTATACAGTTACTCCTACTTGGCACAATTCTTGAGTTCTGAGTGTCATTGTCTGGGTTCACATAGTCCAGCTTTTCCCAGAACATTGCTGAATATGCACCCAGATATCTGGGGATGTGGAGATGTCTGTAGCATGTGCTCCTCTAGCTGCCTAACGGGGATATTTTCAAGTTGAAGCACCATTGGCAGTGAGGGCGGCTAGTACATCCTGATCAACTCCTTCTACCCTATATACGTTGCCCAGGGAGCAGAGGTGAATGGATAAGATCTCTCAGCCTAAAGCTTCCAAGTACAGTAAAAATTTGCGAGCATAATTTATTCTGGAAACCTGCTTGTAATCCAAAGCACTCATATATCAAAGTGAATTTCATGAACCATTGGCTCAGTTGTGATCACATGACATTCGGCGTCACATACTACTTGTATTGCAAGACAGTGCTTGTTTATCAAGTTAAAATTTATGAGAAATGTTTGCTCGTCTTATGGAACACTCTCAGAACAAGTTACTTGCAATCCCAAATTTTACAGTAGTTAACAACAGGCCAGAAGTAATCTGCCAGAGTCTTACAAGCCAGGAGAGAGTTTGACTGGGGACTGATTTGTAAGAGGGACCTCAAAATAACTCCCAATCCAGGGGTGCCTGGGTGGCTCAGTCGGTTGAATGTCCGACTTCGGCTCAGGTCATGATCTCACGGTTCGTGGGTTCGAGCCCCGCATCAGGCTCTGTGCTGACAGCTCAGAGCCTGAAGCCTGCTTCAGATTCTGTGTCTCCCTTTCTTTGCCCCTCCCCTGCTCATGCTCTGTCTCTCAAAAATAAATAAATGTAAAAAAAAGAACTTCCAATCCAGAAGCTGTGTGTTTCAACTTTAACCTATGCCCTTGGGAATCCCTGTGAATCTCCCTTTTAAAGGGCCAATAATACAAACACCCATGCCTTCTTCTGTTAGGTCTCTTGCCTGGTTTTCATTTGTGGAATCAGATCTGCACTCAGCATTTTTTGGATGCAAAAAGCAAGAAAATTGGCCATTTCTTCTAAAGAACAGCATTAGTGCACATAGTTTAAAAATTAATAGTAAATTTAGTAAATAGTAAATTAAACTTGTACCTTTTCCCCACTGGTGACAAAATTACACTCCCTCTCCCAGTCTCTTTACAGTTATATGTGGCCATGTGAATGAATCCTGGCCAACTGAATGTGGGTGGAAGTTACGTTTGCTCTGTGCAGATCTGGCCCTTGAAAATATGCCCATGTGATCAATGGTACTTTTTCTTTTTACAACTAAGTGGAAGAAGCCCAAACACCACAGCCATATTTAAAGTCACATATTGAAGGCACTAAATAGAAGGTAGCTGGATCCCTGAGTCACTGTTTGAGGGAGAACCTACCAGAAGAGTCATTTGTTCAGTAATACTTGCATTGAAGTGTTACATGAAGGAAAGATAAACATGTGTTATGTTCAAAATACTGATATTTTCATTTGTATCTGTTTGAACACCTAACATTATCTTCACAGAGGTCTGTAACAAAATAATGTAAAGAAGGTTTTCCATGATACATTATATTTCAGATTCTAGGGACAAAAAATACCTTCTAAAAATTTGAAAAGATAAATGAAAAATGTATTATCATAGGTTATTTTTTAAAGAAACAGATCATTTACTTTTCTGAACATTTTTTGGAGACTTTATACCTAAAATATAGTTTTGATCTCAGATCTCTTATTATTTTTTTAATGTTTATTTTTGGTAGAGACAGAGTGCAGGCAGGGGAGGGGCAGAGAGAGAGAGAGGGAGACACACAGAATCCGAAGCAGGCTCCAGGCTCCGAGCTGTCAGCACAGAGCCCAACTTGGGACTGGAACTCACAAATGGCGAGGTCATGACCTGAGCCAAAGTCTGATGCTTAACCAACCGAGCCACCCAGGCACCCCTGATTTCAGATCTTTTATAGCTGGTGCAGAAAAACAGTGCAGATTGCTTTCTTTGATTTGACAAACAATAATACAGTGATTAGAGAGTCATGAAAATAATTTTCTCATTTCCTGATTGTTTTTGGAATGTATTAAAGAGGGAAAAGCACACTTCAGCCATCCCTCTAAAAACCTCCAAGGCTCAGCAGCTACATTCCTTGCTCTTTAGACAGTTGCTGATTCCTTGAGAGTGCTTTTAGGTACCTTCAAGTAAGCACAAACCAGAAGAATTTCTACTTTCGTTTTCTGCTGTTGTTCCAGACTTCCTCGGGAGTAATGTAACCAGCAGATCCACTCCAAGCCGTGCTGTAGTTCTCTGTGTAAACAGGTTGAAGATCTGTATTGTAGTCTTTGTGGGACAGCTTGAGAATCTGATGGCAGAAACAGGTGGCTTGTGCCTTCTGGCTGTTGATATCTATTTTGTGGTGAAAAAAAAAAAAAAAAAAAAACAAAAACCCAGGTCCTGTTATTCTGGCGTGACTGAGAAGCTATCATTTTCAGATATCTCAAAAGCATGATTTCCTGTTTTTCACAACCATCAGATTCAGGGGGGCTGGCACAAAGCATCACCAGCACCATTAGCGAATAGATTATGTCACTGCGTTCTGTGATTCCGCAGGCCGTAGTGAAACACGCGTGGACAGTTATCCGCAGCGCCTCCAAGGCCCCATCGCTGCGCCCCAACCGCCAGAAGGGGGCGCCCAAACTCTTCATAACCGCCGGACCCACATTTTCCTCAAAGTCCCACCTTATTTCTGTCTCCACTTCACAAACAAGCTTCCCAAAATAATTTCCTATACACAGTGCCAGTAATTCCTCTTCTTGTGTTTCCTCTTCAACCTACACCCATCTGGTTTCTGCCTCATTAATTCCACTAAACCAGATCATGCTAAGGTCACCTATGGCGTCTGTTTTCAGACCCCCTGGGCAGTTCGTCTACACCTACCCTGCGAGCACCACTCTGACCCTTCTTCCCTGTGGGGGTCTCTCCCCCCATGTGTTATCGTCCCCATGTGTCCTTCCAGCTGGACTGGCCACGCCACCTCTGTGCCCCTGGCAGACTATCCTCTGCTTGACCTCCAAATGCTGAGGGTCTGCAGGACTACATTTAGGTCTCTTCTCATTGCCCACTCTACTTAGAAGTGACCATATCCAGCTAATTTTTTCATGGCACTCGGGTTCAGGTGCACACTGGAACACTAAAGAGCGGAAAGAGAGCCGACTTGTTAGAATGTGGTTCAGCTCAAAAGACCTCACAGGTTGGAGGATGGGACAAGATCTATCCCTGCAAACTAGGCATTACGTGAGCATCCTCACCAAGCTGGAGGAATCCAGCTGCCACCCAGGGTGAATACCAGTTGTCCTGATGGTGATACGTTCACCTAGCTTATGATGCCCACTGACGTACCCTGGGTCGAACTCCTGGAAAGAGTTAAGGATGGAGCAGTTTGTTCTTGTATGCTACCAAAAAGCCTCCAGAGTTAACAGGTATGGTTTACCCATAACCTGCTTATTTCCTTAGAGGCCAGCACCTTGTCTGGAGCCCAAGAATGATTTGAGGGACGCTCAACCATTTCTCTGCTCAGCTCCAGTCTGAAATCAGAGGTCTGAAGAGAGAATAAGGCATGTATGTAATGGGAATCCAGTTCTTCAAGAATATCAAAAGGGAATTTTCAAGTCATATTTTTGTACAATCTAGCTGTTGCAATTAACATACAATTGTTTCAGCCTTTCTAAATCAAAGTTTAACCTTCAAAAAAAAAAAAAAAAGAGTGACCATATCCAGGGGTGCTGGGTGGCTCAGTTGCTTGAGGATCCGACTCTTGATTTTGGCTTAGGTCATGATCCCAGGGTCATGGGAACAAGCCTCGCATCAGGCTCCACACTGAGCATGGAGCCCGCATAAGATTCTCTCTCCCTCTCTCTCTCTCTCTCTCTCTCAAATAAAAGACAAAAATTACCACACCCATTCCCATGTGCTCATTCCCAATTATGTAATAAAGAATCTCAAATTAATACCACTCCCACATAGCATTTGTTGTTCATTGCTGACCCCTATGCCCAACAGCCAGCAAGACTTCTGCAATTATGTATTTCCCAAGTGCTCTAGAAAGAGTATCCATCTTCCCGTCTCAAAATTATTGTATTTAAAGCTTCTATGTAAGAATAACATTTTCCTTTACATCATTTTGTGTTTTTTAATTTAATTAAAAATTTAAAAATATTTATCCTCTTTTAATGCCTCTTTCCCTGTGAGACTAAAAGTTTTGACACAGAAGTTGCCATGTTCGATTTACTAGGCTGTGCTTTGTGAAGGTGATTCTGCATCTGCCGTCTTGATGTCCTGTTTACATAGGACATGAACTGAAAGGATGAGTAAGTAGATGAATACTACCATCCATTCTTCCATTTGGTCTAGAACAACCAAGATTTGGATTTACGGTTTCAGAATAAAGAGACTCAAGAAATTGTCTTTCATTAGAATTTAATAAGACAAAATACATATTTAATAAAATGAAGAGGTGATTATGATTTATCAATTTTAATACGGTGTAAGGGAAATATCTTTTATATCAAAATATAAAAATAAATAGGATAAGCTACAAGAATAAATAAATAACAATAAATAAATAACATCAGGGCAATCATCTCTTAAGGACTGATGATCCTGAAGCCGGATTTTTTTTTTTTTTTTTTTTTACATATTCTTGCTTAATACTACTCACAAAATATTTGTGGAATTAAAGTCAATAAATTTTGTGATGAAGGCTGCAGTGACAGTCTCTTGAGGTGAGCATAGTGCAGGGTGATGTGGCACGTGAATCATTGAGAATCACTTGAAGGTGACCCCAGGTCTCCATCCTTGATGGCCAAGCTGTCTTGCAAGGTCGCCGAGGAGGACAAGGCTCTCATGATTTCCAGCCTGACAATTTCCCAGGCGCAGTCACTGTATCCCTCGTCCTCCAGGTAGACGCGGATGTCCTGGAAGTACCTCTTGATGGCCAGGGCAGGGCCGTGCATCCCCGGGGCGCGCTCTCCCTCGCCCGCGGCCTGCACCAAGCAGGCGTCCAGGGCTTCCAGCTGCCGGTGGAGGCCAGAGCGGAGTCCGTGCAGCGGCGCGGGGCTCCAGGCCGCCGAGGAGCGCTCCGTGTGCAACAGGTTGAAGGTCTGCTGGAGCAGCTCCCGCAGGACGGCGGCGGCGGCCTGGGCCTCCCGGAGCTGGCCGCCCTCCAGCATCTCCCGGGGGAAGCGGAAGTCTTTTCTGGCCCGCAGGCACAAGAAAGGGGACAGTCTCCGCATCTGGCCCAGGAGCACCAAGTTGTCCCTGCTAACCTGCGCGTGGCTCCCAGGCAGGGCACAGCCCAGAGGGCCTCCAGGGCGGCAGGTGAGCAGCGCCAGGGCGGTCAGCAGAGGGCGCAGGAGAGCCATGGGGAAGCCGAGGGGGCTGCTGGCCGGGCTGAGTTGGGCGGCTGGGGGACCTCGGGGCCCAGGTTCTCTGAGGACCGCCTCGAAGCATGGCTCTTAAATAGGGAACATGGACAATTTCATTTTCTGAACATCCTCTCCACTTCTACTTCCTTTTTTTTTTTGTTTTCATTTATGCATTCTCCTTATTGTGTAGGAAGATGTCATCAATCTAAAATACTACGCTGGCAATGGAAGCTTTATTTCCCAATAAACTTCTGATATGTCCATCCCAATGGACACTTATCAACCAAACGAGAAACGTCTTTGTCCTAAAGACTGGAGTGATGTAGGCATGTAGGCACTCATACACACACCTGCTCACATATATGTTTTCATATATGAACATTGCTCTTTGTGTTAGAAAGAAACTTTGGCCTTGATCGTGGACTAGGTTTTTACCCTCTTTACTTCATACAGAGACAGTCCCCTTCATTCCTATGGGTTTTTGTATCGTGCTAGGTTCTGACCAGACCACGTATGGTAAATAAGCTCTTTAGAACCAGGACTGGGTTTTAATTACTGTTGTATTCACATTAGAGGCTTGTGGTGGTAAGTGAATGAGTCTCTTGCATGTTTCTCTTCATTCTAGAAATAATTGATGCAGGTCCATGCAGTTATGCTTCACTGGAGCCTCAGGGTCAAGACTAATAATACAGACACTATCCTCCTGCCATTTTGTAACCCGTCTACAGTGCTCCTCAGGCTGTGCCAGTGTCCCCAGCAGGAAGCCCGGTTCTGGTCTGGGACATGTAGCTGTGAAGATTCTAATCCCAGATCATTTTATTTTCTCAGCAACCCCTCACGCGCAAGGTTGTTATCACCTCTACTAACATGTTCCTCTGGAGTGACTGAGTGTCCTCAACCCAGCCTCTCCTGGACTCACTCCCTGAGGGCAGGCTCACCTTGTCCTGTGGACATTAGAATTCCTCTGCTGTGGAGAGGCTAGGTTCTTTGTTAGCAAAACAGTTAATGCCCCTAGATCCTTGCCCTTGTCCCTGGAGTGTTTGTGTGAGACACCCTAGTTTTCAGTGGTGACCCCTTCTTTTCCTGAGCAGGTATCAAAGTGTCAACAGCCCTCTGATGCTGAGGGTCACAGTTAGTTTCCTCTAAGTAGGGGAGTGACCCAACTGTAATCATTTCACCTTTAGTAAACAAATACAGTAAAACCTTGGATTGTGAGTAACTTGTTCTCTGAGTGTTCGTCAAGAGGAGCAAACATTTCTAATAAATTTTAACTTGATAAAGGAGCGACGTCTTGCAGTAAGGGTAGTAGGTGATGCTGAGTGTCACATGATCACCACTGAGCCAATGGTTCTCTCTTTCTCTCTCTCTCTCTCACACTGCTGGATTGTGGGTGATCCTCTCCCATGCTCAGATGCTCGGTCTCAGGCCGAGGTGTTTGGCAGAAATCAGTGATTTTTCAGAATGTTGGAAGGTGCCCACAACTGGCACTAGTGTATTTTTTGTCACTTCCAAGCACCTACAGACAATCCTTTTTTTTTCCATAAAAGAGTAAGCTTGGGAATGCTTTGCTTCATTCTAGATCAGGCTGCCTGCAGATATAGACCCTTCTTCTGCTGCCTTATTGCCAGTTACATTATATACAGTAGGCGGCAAGAGTTTATTAATACTGTACTGTAGTCAACAGCTTCCAGCACAGAAACTAGCGACTCTCCGTTGTCCATTCAGTCTGGGTATTTCTCTTTGGCTTCTTAGTCTGTTCATCTGTCTGAGGGTCAGAATGTAGGGGGTGAGGCCCCGGCTATTGTGTCGGGGAGAAACAGCCTTCTCTCCTTTACTTACTCGTGTTATTTCATTTTAAATTTAAAAAACAACAACAAAAAGAATTTTAATGACTTAGTTTTTACGCAGTGGTTTACTGGACATAGTCTGCCTTGCTCTTCCTGCAACATGTTTTATATCATCCGCAGGTTAATACAAAGGCAAGTAAAAGAATGAGGGGCTGCACCACTTTTCTCTATATTTCCAAGATATCAGGTTTTTGTTTTTTTGTTTCTCATTTCAACTCTCCTAGAAAGCAAAACACAACAATTGTGTTGGGCAAAAGAAAATATAGGTCTGAATGTCATGAAAATGAAAAAAGGGAAGTGACTTGTCTGCTGGCAAAAAAGCAAAGGGCTGGTTAACACAATGGGTGCAGCAAACTGGGGGCTCGGAGCTCTGGCAGAGGGAAGAGTGAAGGCCACACTGAATTCCCCCAAATCAGGAAAATAGCTGCTTTGGCCTGAGGCTCAAAGGAGAGAGCTGGCGGATGGTGATCACTCCCTTCGCCCGCCCGTGCCTCCCACCCTGAGACTCGGTTCTCCAACACTTTCGAGTATTTAACACTTAATGCCTGTGGGATTGAAACTGAATATGGCTATAGAGAGTTTCAGGGCAATAGTCAGTCCTTGTCATAGACAGCGTTAGAATCTGTTGTTGCCAGCTGGTAGCTTTTTGCAGCTTGAGGGGACATCCTCAAGAAGTGGCGGGATTTCTGCAGGGATCCCAAGCCAGCCCTCCAGTCTTGGTCGCTGCCCTTGCTGCACGTGGCCACCAGGGGGTGGTCTTCTCTGAGAGGAGCTTCGTTAGCCCACCCTTCAACCGGATCCTCCTTTCTGTCTTTTTCGCCACAAGTGCTATTACATCACATTTGACGGTAGTAAATAAAAAGCCTTTCTTGAAGATGTTTCTGCAAAACTTAGGGATTTCATTTGAGTTTTAGTTTCTACTTGTGACATGCTGCTCTTTAGGGAAACGTTTAAGCTGAGACCACAACAGACCAGAAAGTTGCTGTGTGAATAGGCTGACAGTTGAAGGGAGTGAGTGACAGGGTGTGTGGGGACTTCCTTCTGGGACAGGGAAGAAACGATTAGGACAGGGGAATGTATCCTGTAATCCTGGGGGTGGGGCAGGTGCCAGAATATTAATGAAACATTATATTCTTCTGTACTCCCATCTAGATACTTATTCTTGAAACTCAGATATTAATACAAGCCACCTTTCCTCATTAAATATAAATAAGACACTTCTTTGAAATGAGGAATGAATCAGTCAGCCTTCTCTAGAATTCCTGACAGATTTCTGTTTATTTAGGCTGCCTCCTTTGAAGGTCAGTTACTGAAAGGTAGGACACACAGTAAGAATTTTGCAGAAAGAGACAAACACTATTCTCATTTATAGCCACTGTATGAAGAAAAATAAGGACATACGAACCACGTTTTCAATTGTTACTCTATGGAAGATGTGATGCTTGGTGCCTTTCAAGTGCCTGAGTTCAGTTATTATTTAGAACATTCTGTTTAATTGTTAAGTGTTTTTTTTCACCCCTGAATTATACACAACTCACATTTTCTCTATGGATTTCTGTTATTCATGTTGTGTTTTCAGCTGATTTTAACCAGTTTTTTTCATTGCCTTAAATACTAAGAAACACAATGCCTGACCCAGCTTCCCACTCTCATGTGAAGAAAGTCTGTTAGTCCTTTTTTTTAAAGTTTATTTATTTAGTTTGAGAGAGAGAGAGAGAGAGCGCGCACAAGCATGAGTTGGAGAGGGGTAGAGAGAGGGAGAGAGAAAATGTCAAGCAGGCTCCATGCTGTCAGCATAGAGCCCAACACCTGGCTCATCTCATAAACCTTGAGCTCATGACTTGAATTGAAAACTAGAGTTGGACGCTTAATCGAGCATCCCCAGGTGCCCCAAAAGTCTGTCAGTCTTCGTGTCCATGATAATTGTGTTATTTTGGGATCTACCAAAGATTGTAATGTTCGTAAAACTGGGAGAAATTACCAGTGAGTACCGTTAAAGAATTCTTATCATATCAAATTCTCCTAGAAGGTGAAACGTGCTATAAAGTGGCTGTAGTAAACCACTGTCACAATACAAAAGGTAAGCAAATTAGTTAATAAAGCCAATAATTCCAGGAAATATTATTGTATCAGTGGTAATAGATATTTTGATGAAGGATTAAATTAATTATCTCTTCTTGCCTAGTGAATTCTTAAGGTTGATCACCTTGCTGATACACAAGGTAGTAATAACCAAGAAAGGATAAACAATTTAAGTAATTCGGTAAGTCATGACTCAAAAGAAATATAATACTAAATGCATTAATACGATTTACTGGTACATTAAATCCATGAAATCACTCACGAAAAACATATGGCACAAAAGGGAAAACTCTGCACAGAAAAACTAACCCACATTATTTTCTGAGAACCCACACTATATTCTTCTCCACTTCAGAGGAACTAACTTCTCTTATTTATGTTACCACATTCTCCAGTGTGGTTTCTACTTATTAATTCCACCAAACCAGTTCTCCTGAAAGTCACGGGTGGTATCTATTTTTGTGATATAGCAGATAGTTAAATCCACATCTCCCTTGAATCCACTGATGCTTTTCTAAGCACATTTATTTCCTTAAACACACTCAACATCATCCTTTCTTGTTATCCTTCTACTGAATGGCCAGTATACCTGCCTATCCTTTGTGGCTCTTCTCTCCCCTGCTTTTTCTTAGAATCAACATAAGTCTTTTTGTCACACTACACTGTCTCACCCCATGACCACCTTTGTTTCTGGCTTCCCAGGACTAGAATGGACCTCTAGCCACGGCGTTTTTTGTAAAATACAAGCTCACCTATCCACTACAACGGGTATGGGCACTTCCAGGTCGACCAGTCAACTGTAGAAGAGACCGACAGCTTTCACTTTTATTCCTGACATTCCTCACTGTAGCATCAGTTGAATGAATTCACTTCTTTCCCTTCTTCAATGTAATATTAAGCATGATTATTGTTTTTGGATTTCTGTCCCTATGAAAATCGAAGATAAAGACAGCAGGAACTGTATTTACTGTGTCCCATGTCCTAAGGGCGACGAACAACTTGCCTTAGAGGAAGTCAGTTGTTACCTCTGATTTTAATAGAATCTGATGGGTAAATGAATTTTGTTGTCCATTTTTCAATCAAGTCGCACCATTAGGCTTGGTGGTACTTTTTACAAACACTTCCTGCAGTAAAAGTGAAATAAAAAAAGATATGCTTACTAAATATTAAGAATTCATTTTATTATATTACTGCAACATAAAGGTACACATAGTATTACCTGAAATAACTTATACATTATACATAGTTAAGTAAATAAATATTTAAATAGATAAATAGACATCAGCATGGTCATCTGTAAGCAACTAGTGATTGTAGAGTAGGCATGATGTTACTTAATACTCCTTGAAAACATTTGACAAATTGACTACATTCTTGTCGCCATTACAGTAGAAATCAGAATCTTTGACATGGCAGAACACGTGGAAAGTGTGTATTATTAGTCAGTGGGAATCATTTCCATGTTGAACAGGTCTCATTTCTCGCTTCTTAATCTTTTCTGCAAGGCTATTGATGAATAATACAAGGATCTCATGATTTCTGCTCTGACGATCTCCCAGGCACAAGGGCTGTATTTCTTCTCTTGCAGGTAGAGGGAGAGTCTTTGGAAGTAGTTCCTCAGGATGGAGTCCTCGTTCGTGAGGGGAGCCTCTCCCTCCCCCACCTCCTGCACGACACAGGCTTCCAGGCGGGTCAGCTGCCGATCAAGTCCCGTGCAGAATTCCTCCAGGAGGGTGGTGTTCCAAGCAGCGGACGAGGACACCTCTGTGCAGAAGAAGTGGAAGATCTTCTGGTTCGTCGCGTGCACCACAGAAAGGGCTTGGGCCTTGTGGGACTGCTCTCCACCAAACACGTCCTGGGGGAAGGCGAAGTCATTTCTGTCCTTCTGGCAGGAGCTGGCAGGGAGTCTCCTCATTTGTCCCAGGAGCGTCAAGGCCCTCCTGTTCAGCAGGCCGTGGGTCTGAGGCAGGTCACAGCCCAGAGAGCAGACGGAGTTGCAGCCCAGCGCCACCAGGGCCACCAAGAAGGAAGAGGGCAGCGCCATTGGGGATCTTGCAGATGCTGTTGGCCTGGCTGGGGTGGGCGACTCTGTGACCCGTGGCTCTAGGTTCTCTGAACATCTTCCCTTGTGCGTGTGGCTTAAGTAGGGAACATAGTAGTTTTCAGTTTCTGAAGGTTGCCCTTACTTTCCACTTCTGTTTTTGATTTCCTTTATGTACTTTCTACACGGGTTTAGAGCACTGTTTCCAACCATATATATTATTTTCATTATTGGTCCATGTGTCCAGAGTCTTTTTTTTTTTATTGAACCATCCAAGATATTAATAGCACAGATACCATATATATATAATATATAATATATAATATATTATATATATATTATATATATAGTATATATATATAGTTTATACTCTCTCTATATAGTTTATACTCTATTTATATCTGAGTTTTGTACATACAAAAGAGAGTGTAAAGTTACTCTTTTTATTCTTTGTAAGTACAGGGATAATAATGACTAAAAATTTTAAGCTACAGGCTAAATTTTAAATCCATTGATGCTTAAATGTATAACTAAATGTGATGAGTAACTTATAATGTATTTACTTATATTAATTATAAAATGTAAACCAAATATGCAAATTATCAATTTCTAAAAAGAGATATTAATGATTTCAATGTGTTCAAATATTTAAAATAATTCCAAATTGCTAACAGCAATTGTAAAAATATCTTATTTACTTGACATTTGTTTTTAGTGTCCTGGATTTTAATGCTGTGTTGATGAGAATATAAGTTTTAACTGCACCTGCCTCTAGATACTCTTGAAGGCACTGTCAAAATATTTTTTTTCTGTTTAGTACTAGATATAATTATTGAAGTTTTGGTAGGTTTTGTAGAATTAAATCATAAAATATGATCTACTTCTATGTAATTCCCAGAACCTGTATAATATTGAGGCTCAGATACAAGCAACATCCACAAGACAGCCAATGACAGCTCACAGGTAAGCAAAGGCCACCTCTCCCAAGATGACCTTGAGACCCAGAAATCAATGGAGATAGACTCCTCCAATCACAGAGCCCCGTTATCCCGATGTTTGACACACTGAGCTTGCAGACATTTTGTGTCTCTTCCACGATATCAACGTCAATGCTTCTTGTGTGATACTCATGAAAAACAATGAGAGAATAAATACTAAGGAATAAGGTTTTGTTGGACTGCTCCAAGGTTGAGCTTTGGAGTGCCACAGATCATTGAAATATTTAAGACATGTTCACAACCTTTAAGAGCTAACAGTTACACGGTTGGAAGCAATTTTTTTTTAATTTTTTAAATGTTTATTTTTGAGAGAGAGAGAGAGAGAGAAACAGAGTATGAGTGGGGGAGGGGCAGAGAGAGAGGGAGACAGAATCTGAAGCAGGCTCCAGGCTCTGAGCTGTCAGCAGAGAGCCCGATGTGGGGCTCAAACTCACAGATCAGACCACAAGATCATGACCTGAGCCAAAGTCAGACACTCAACTGACTGAGCCACCCAGGTGCCCCAAGGTTGGAAGCAATTGTCACCACTGTTCCATCTGGTGAGGGAATGTTGATGATAGGGGAGATTATGCAAATACAGAACTAGGGAGTATGTGAAAAATCTCCTTATCTTGTAGTCAATTTTGCTGTGAAGCTACCAACTCTCTAAGAAAAGTATGGTTTTTTTCAAAAATATATAAAAACTACAGAAATTGACCTATTATACTATTAGAGTCAGTTCTTTCCAGATAGGAGACTTTTTTGCTCTTGAGAAAAAATCTCCTGCAGATTTGCACTTAGAACACAAGCCAGATCTCCAGACTTGGTCACTATCTTTGTCCTTCTTAGGCCTGTAGGTGTCACTCTTCCTTTGTAAATATCATGACAGGCCACAGAGTAAAATGATCCTTTCTCTTTCCTTTTCCCCTATTGCCACCATTACATCATTGTAGCAGGGACATCCCCTCATGTCCAAAAATAGCCACCAGGAGAAAAAGAAGAAAACAAGGCCTCTCCTAGGAGAGTCTGCAAAAAACCTAGAACTTTCACACAGCTATTGATTTCAGTTGGTGGCTTTGTACTTGGAAGTAAAATTGCCAGACAGGAACCACAACGGAAGAGGAAGCAGCTCTATGAATGGACAGGACAGGTTAGTGAGGAGTGAATGTAGAGAGCAGAGCTCACTGCGGGGGGGGGGGTGGTGGGGTGGGGGGGGTGGGCAGGCGGGGTGGTTCCTACTCTTGGGCTGAAGGAAATATTATGATATGGGAGTGAAAGAATAGGGTCCAGGGAAACAAAGTGGAAGAAGGAATGTGCTAGGTATCAAAATGTATAATGTGTACATTATATTATCATGTATACAATTACATACAAGTGAGATTCACATGTTCCCAATTCTGTGTGTTTAGACTATCAGCATTCTTTAGTGAGTAACAGAGACAAGGCTATCAATTCACTATCCTCTTGTAGATGCATATGAAAAAATAAGAAACTTGTCAGCACCTGTTAAGTCCTCACTCAGTGGAAGACATTCTGTTAAGTACTTTGAAATATTCTAGATTATTTAATACAATTCTAGGAACATTTCCAACCTACTTTATTATGGGGAGACTGAGATCCAGAGGGGTTAAGTGAGTTATTCAAGATCAAACATCTAAATTCCTGGGTAAAATCTACATGCAGTACATAATCCTTTATCACAGTCATAAATCTCGCTAACAATTCTTATTATGAAATTCTCATACATTTGAATCCCCAAATTATACCCTTTCTTGATTCTGGCTTTTATTGATGATGCTCTTGCTTTTTAAGTTTGCTCATTAGATATTGGAGAACAGAAATTTTCTGATTACCTTTCATCTTTTCATCTTATGACAGAAGCATCCCTGGCTATCACAATTATTGCAAATTCATTACTTAATGATGTCTAAGAAGTTATGATTTTTCTGAAATCATTGCTCTCCCTAAACATCAAATCTTCATTTAATCAAAAATAAAGGAACAGTACAGAAGAAGTCCAGACATAACATTGTCTATGACAAAGTAAGAGGTATTCATAAGTACAGAAAAGGCAATGTAACAAGGAAGAAAACTGGGGACGAGACTGGTAAAACACATGATATCCAAAATGGTTGTGTTATCAGTGACAGTTAAGTTTAGGATAAAGTATATATCTGATGTTCAACTGGTGGGATCAACTGTCCGGAAATGGTTCCACAATGATTACCTGCCAATCCAGGCAGAGATCAATGTCAACTCTCTTATTATATGAGAGAGGAAAATGAAATCATGATGGAATCCATAATTGGTGTAAGATTCGATTTGAAAAAGGAACAGAGTGCGGTTTCAGTCACTATGTATCAAGAAGGTCTGAATATGTGCTCTTAGGAGAAACAACTGGAAAACTGTCTGTGATGTCGAGGCAAAGAACGACGTCTCCTTGAGTTCAACAAGAAACATGTCTTTCTTCCTGAAGGCTTCCTAAAGGATAGAAATGGAAGACATAAATCAAAATCCACATGCACTTTAGAGAAGGATAAATGAGGTAGAGATGTAAAGATCAGGATTCTTAAATGCACAAGAGTAGAATGTGTCCAACAGGAGCATGGAATGAAATGAGGGTCTCAGATTCTTCCAGGGCCATAAGAGCGAGAAAGGCCCACTAAACACTGGAAGAGATGATGGCAGGAAATTTTGTGAATTAGATGAAAACACCAACCTTGGCTCCAAGAACCTCAATAAACTCTAAGCAGCGCACACGCGCGCACACACGCGCGCGCGCACACACACACACACACACACAAGCACAACCAGCGCAAAGCACATCATCATAAAATTGCTGAGAAAAATTGGTAAAGCAAAAATATTAAAGCAGTTACATATCGGAAGAGATTACATTTGATGAAAGAAAAGAAAACTACCTTTGGATTTCTCAACAGAAATTATGCAAAGTCAGTATCAGTTAAATGGCATATATAAAGGCTGAGGGAATAAACCTTTTTAACTTGCACTTTCCAATTCAGCCAAAAAAATCCTTCAAATTAAAGGTAAATAAAGACTTTTCCAGAAATATAGGAGCTGAGAGAATTCATGGTAAGACTTGTACTGTAAGAATGGTTAAAAGATACTCTTGAAGCAAAGGAGAAAATCATACTAGATGGAAATTTTGAGGTATACAGAATAGTAAGTATTGAATTGTCTAATACCAAAATAAGAAAATTGTGTCCAGCCATTTAAAACACGTATAGCGGTAAGAGGTAAGTCACAGGGGCCATACACACAGAGCCACAGGTGGGATGATGACAAATGAAGCATGCTAGTTTAAGGGTCTTACAACAATAGAGGGAAAGCTACAGAAACAGTCGAGTGTGATAATTTGAAATAATATATGGTAAAGAGTATAAAGGAAACTAAAATTAAAAAGAATAACTCAGAGTCCATTATGGAGATAAAATGGAACCATTGAAAAACCGTTGATTCATCCAAGGAGGCAGGAAATTAAGAAAGAAAGGCACAGAGAGCCATAGGAACAAAGAAAATAATAGCAAGATGGGAAACATACAGCTACACATGTAGGTGCACATGTAGCGATGGGGTGATGGGACTGTGGGACATGGGCAAAAAGACAGAGGGACCATGGCATGATGGCATGATTGGGCAACGGGATGACAGGACAACGGAAGGGATGGACTGATGGGTCCATGGGCCACTGCAACTATGGGGTGCTGGTGGAGGGGTGAGATGAAGGAACGTTGGGAAGATAGGGTACCTGGAGGACAGGATGAATGGAGGATGGGATGATAGGGCGATGGGATGATGGGCCACTGAAATGATGGGGCACTGGTGGGGGCGAGAGATGACAGGACAGTGGGAGTGGGAGGATGGGGCGACTGGGGGATGGGATGATGGGAGGGTGATGAGGTGATGGGACAACGGGAAGAAAGCACATGAGTAATGGGGGGGTGGGACAATGTGAGATGGGGCCAAAGGGTGCTGGGGCAACGGAGAGGTGCATCCTTGGGGCGAAGGGGCGTCAGGACGACAGGACTAGAGACCATAGGGCAATGGGACAATGAAGCAATGGGAGGATAGGAGACAGGAGGGTGGGACGATTGGGCTACAGCGGAGGGTGGAAGGGATGACAACATTCGCCTGGGCCACAGTGAGGACCTGGTGGACACAGCAAGTCTGGAGTCCATATCCTCTCTGTGAGGGAGTCTTGTGCCCACTAGCCCTCGGCTGACTACTAGCACCATTTGCCCATGGGAAGGAGGGAATATGATTGCACTTTGCAAAAGAGTAATAGCGAAACTCACTCAGCACTGTCATCTACTTGGTCACCATGAAATAGTTGTCAGTGCATAATAAGTTAAAATTTCACACATAAATATCAAAACTTCTTCACAATAAAAATACTCAAACAATATTTGAGGGAACTTTTTCAATAGGATTGAAGCTATACTTTATTTACATTAAAACAACACTTGGACATAACCTTAGTTTGCTACCGCTGATGGACACAAACTCAATAATACAGTGAAGATTACTCCTTTACTTCTTCCAGTTGGCAAAACTGTATGTTTGATGATCTTTTGTGCCCCCATGACAGTGTTAAATAATTTGTTTTTAACATTTGGTTAGTGAAGCATCTTTCATAGGACCTCACCTTGACTCTATGGTTAAAGAGTTGTCTGCAAGCATTAAGGGCATTTAGCGGGTCAATTTTTTCATTTTCTTTATAAGAATTTGAAAGACTGGATGGAATTTGCCCACATTTCCTATGCATCCTGTTTCTTCCTTTGAAGACTCTCAGGAACTTTCAAGTGCAGGCTGATTTCTTGCCTTTATTTAAATTTTTGATGTTTGTACTTCATGAAGGTTTTGCATTAGTATACATGGTTTAACATTGATTTAGATATTATTTATATGGATTCTTTACATTTGGTACCTTCTTGAATTCTGTGCTTGAGGGAAATACTCACTTTATCCTAATACTAACCCAAGAGATAGGTTTTGAATTAGGGTTGTGAGAGTCAATGGGTAAAAATCTTTGAGTGTCCTATTTCTCATCACCCTCTCCTTCATAATTTCTAAAACTGTTTTCCTGGTTTCTTCGAATTTTGTCTTCTCCACTGTGCCTCTAAAAATATCACAAGACGGGGAGGAGCCAAGATGGCGGAACAGCATGGAAGTTTTTTGTGTGTCTTGTGTCCATGAGATACAGCCAGACCAACATCAAACCATCCTACACACCTAGAAAACTGATCTGAGGATTAAACAACAATCTGCACAACCTGAACCACAGAATTCAGCAGGTACGCGGCGCGGAGAGGTGAATTTGGGGAGCGAGAAGCTGTGAAGGGTAGGGAACCAGTTTTGGGGGCGGAGAGAGGACCGAGACTGGGGAGGGGGGGAGAATACGGGAAAAGCACCCTTCCCCAAAAGCAGCTGGAGAGAAAGTGGAAAGTTGGAAACAGCCGCAGGGACCAAACTAAAAAGGGAGAAAGGAGACAGGAGAGGGTTTAAATTCCATTAAGACTCTATAAACAGGGGGAGTGCAGAGTCTGAAACTCTGCAGCTCCATACCTGGCAGTGCTCTGGTGAGAAGGCGAATCCCCAGGAACAGAGTGGGGTCTGGGAGGTTCTCGGGCCACACGGAGAAAAGCGGTTCCACTGCTGGAAGGACATTTGGTAGAGACTGTTGAAGCCACTTGGTCCCAGCAGACCGCAGAAAACGGCCACATTCGCTGGTGCTAGAACAAGGTCGTTTAGGGTGAAGCCTGGTGCCAGATGTGTGTTGTGATTTTCCATAATCCCTGAAACGCTGCCGCTACACTATCTTGCGAACTTTTTCTGGGATAGGCTGGCACCTGGCCGTAGTCTCAGGGCACCGGCAGCAGCAGGGTCCAGCAAGCATTCCTGGGTGCAGCCGACATTCAGCCATTGGTCGATGAGACCCTCCTGCAGAGGGGCGGAACAGGTCAAAGCCACAGTCCTTCAAAGTAAGGGGCCAGGGAAAACAGCCTCATCTGAGACAAAACTCGGGAGAGAAATACTGCCTGGGGCCTGGTCACGGAGAGTGAAAAAGCGGGGAGTGGATGAGAGCTGAAGACAGAGAACAGGTGCGAGATCGCTTATCCAGGAGGACAGACTGGGTAGCTGGGTGGCTCCATTTTCGCCAGTCCCGCGCATGCGCATACGCACCTATGAGCGCCTCAATAATCCACCCCAGGAGGCTAGCCGCGCCATCTAGTGGAGAGCGGAGCTATTACACTGAGCCCAGCCCAACTGGGCCAACTTTGCTCTTCAAGAACGTAAGTCTCACCGCTGGCTTGCTTTATGGACTATAAAGTGCTACACGGACTGACGTCTAGGGGAAAACGAAGTAATTTCAGTCCTACTTCAATCTGTTAGCAGGTTGATTTATTCAATTTTCTTTCTTTTTTTTTTCTTTTTCTCTTTTACACTTCTTTTTCTTGAATATAGAAAGAGAAAAAATTCATTTTTATTTTCAATTTTTATTAAAAATATTTTTCTTTAATTTGTATTATATTTTTTATTTTTGTGTAAGTTTTTTCAAATTCAATTTTACTTCCATCATTTTATTTTAGTCTTCTTCAGTGCATTCACCTTTTCAAATTTTCAGTTTCCTTTTTTTCTTTCTTTCTTTTTCTTTTTTTCTCTTTTTTGTTTCTTTTCTTTTTCTTGAATGCAGAAAGAGAAAAACTTCATTTTTACTTTCAATTTCTATAAAAATTATTTTTATTTAATTTTTTAATATATTTTTTGCTTTTATGTAAATTTTTTCAAATTCTATTTTACTTCCATCATTGTATTTTAGTCTACTACACTGTATTCACTTTTTCAAATATTCAAACGATTTCCTTTTTTCTTTCTTCTTTTTTATCTTTTTTCTCTTTTTCATTTCTTTTCTTTTTTCTTGAATACATAAAAAGAAAAATCATATAATTTTTAATTTTTATTCAAAATATTTTTCTTTAATTTTTTTCTACTGTATTCTTTACTTTTGGGTATATTTTTTCAAATTCTATTTTACCCCCATCATCTCATTTTAGTCTACTTCAGTGTATTCATTTTTTCAAATTCGCAAACGATTTCCTTTTTTTTTTTTCTTTTTCTCCCTCCCCCACCTTTTTTTCTCTAATCTGTCAAACTACTTTCAACACCCAGACCAAAACACACCTAGGATCTAGTATCATCTATTTGATTTGTGTGTTTGTATGTTTTAATTTTTAAATTTACTCTTTTTTTATTTTAATTTTTTAATTTCAATTTTTATACCTCATTAATTTCTTTTCTCCCATCAAAATGACAAAATGAAGGAATTCACCCCAAAAGAAAGAGCACGAAGAAACAACAGCCAGTGATTTAACCAACACAGATACAAGCAAGATGTCTGAACCAGAATTTAGAATCACGATAATAAGAATACTAGCTGGAGTCGAAAATAGATTAGAATCCCTTCTATAAAAGAAGTAACAAAATAGCTGGAATGAAATTGAAAATGCTATAACTGAGCTGCAATCACGGATGGTTACCACAGCAGCAAGGATGGATGAGGCAGAACAGAGAATCAGTGATATAGAGGACAAACTTATAGAGAATACTGACACCAAAAAAACGAGGGAGATTAAAGCAAAAGGGCACGATTTAAGAATTAGAGAAACCAGTGACTCATTAAAAAGGAACAACATCAAAATCATAGGGGTCCCAGAAGAGGAAGAGAGAGAAATAGGGGTAGAAGGATTATGTGAGCAAATCATAGCAGAAAACTTTCCTAACCTGGGGAAACACATAGACATCAAAATCCAGGAAGCACAGAGGACTCCCATTAGATTCAACAAAAACTGACCATCAACAAGGCATATCATAGTCAAATTCACAAAATACTCAGGCAAGGAGAGAATCGTGAAACAGCAAGAGAGAAACAGTCCCTAACATACAAGGAAGACAGATCAGGTTTGCAGCAGCCCTATCCACAGAAACTTGGCAGGACAGAAAGGAGTGGCAAGATATATTCAGTGTGCTGAAACAGAAAAATATGCAGCCAAGAATTTTTTATCCAGCAAGGCTGTCATTCAAAATAGAAGGAGAGGGAAAAAGTTTCCCAGACAAACAAAAATTAAAGGAGTTTGTGACCACTAAACCAGCCCTGCAAGAAATTTTAAGGGGGACTCACTGAGGGGAAAAAAGATGAAATATATATATATATATATACCAAAAGATAGATATAGATATAGATATAGATATACACACACACCAAAAGATATATAGATATATATATATATACACACCAAAAGATATATATATATATATACACACCAAAAGATATATATATATATATATATATATATATATACCAAAAGCAACAAAGATTAGAAAGGATCAGAGAACATCACCAGAAACTCCAACTCTACAAGCATCATAATGGCAATAAATTCATATCTTTCAGTACTCACTCTAAACATCAATGGACTCAATGCTCCAATCAAAGGACATAGGGTAACAAAATGGATAAGAAAACAAGATCCATCTATATGTTGTTTACAAGAGACCCACTTAGACCTAAAGACACCTTCAGATTGAAAGTAAGGGGATGGAGAACCATCTATCATGCTAATGGTCAACAAAAGAAAGCCGGAGTAGCCATATTTACATCAGACAATCTAGACTTTAAAATAAAGACTATATCAAGAGATGAACAAGGGCATTATATCATAATCAAGGGGTCTATCCATCAAGAAGACCTAACAATTTTAAACATTTATGCACCAAATGTGGCAGAACCCAAATATATAAATCAATTAATCACAAATATAAAGAAACTCATTGATAGTAATACCATAATAGTAGGAGACTTCAACACCCCACTCACAGCAATGGACAGATCATCTAATCAAAAAATCAACAAGGAAACAATGGCTTTAAATGACACACTGGACCAGATGGACTTAACAGATATATTCAGAACATTTCATCCTAAAGCAGCGGAATATACATTCTTCTCCAGTGCACATGGAACATTCTTCAGAATAGACCACATACTGGAACACAAATCAGCCCTCAACAAATACAAAACGATCGAGATCATACCATGCATATGAAACTTGAAACCAACCACAAGAAAAAATTTGGAAAGGTAACAAATACTTGGAGACTAAAGAACATACTATTAAAAAATGAATGGGCTAAACAAGCAGTTAAAGAGGAAATTAAAAAGCATATGGAAGCCAAAGAAAATGATAACACCACAACCCAAAACCTCTGGGACGCAACAAAGGCAGTCATAAGAGGAAAGGGTATAGCAATCTAGGACTTCCTAAAGAAGGAAGAAAGATCACAGATTCACAACCTAAACTTAACACCTTAAAGAGCTGGAAAAAGAACAGCAAATAAAACCCCAAACCAGCAGAAGACAGGAAATAATAAATATTAGAGCAGAAATCAATGCTATCGAAACCAAAAAACCAGTAGAACAGATCAAGGAAACCAGAAGCTGGTTCTTTGAAAGAATTAACAAAATCGACAAACCACTAGCCTGTTTGATCAAAAAGAAAAAGGAAAGGACCCAAACAAACAAAATCCAGAATGAAAGAGGAGAGATCACAACCAACACAGCAGAAATAAAAACAACAGTAAGAGAATATTATGAGCAATTATATGCCAATAAAATGGGTAATCTGGAAGAAATGGACAAATTCCTAGAAACATATACACTACCAAAACGGAAACAGGAAGAAATAGAAAATTTGAACAGACCCATAACCAGTAAAGAAATCAAATTAGTAATCAAAAATCTGACAAAAAAAAAAAAAAGAGTCCAGGGCCAGATGGCTTTCCAGGGGAATTCTACCAAACAGTTAAAGAAGAGTTAACACCTATTCTCTTGAATCTGTTCCAAAAAATAGAAATGGAAGGAAAACTTCCAAACTCTTTCTATGAAGCCAGCATTACCTTAATTCCAAAACCAGACAGAGACCCACTAAAAAGGAGAACTATAGACCAATTTCCCTGATGAACATGGGTGCAAAAATCCTCGACAAGATATTAGCCAACCAGCTCCAACAATACATTAAAAAAATTATTCACCATGACCAAGTGGGATTTATACCTGAGATGCAGGGCTGGTTCAATATCCACAAAACAATCAATGTGATTCATCACTTCAATAAAAGAAAGGACAAGAACCATATGATCCTCTCAATAGATGCAGAGAAAGCATTTGACAAAATAAAGCATCCTTTCTTGATAAAAACCCTCAAGAAGGTAGGGGTAGAAGGGTCATACCTCGAGATCATAAAAGCCATATACGAAAGACCCAGTGCTAATACCATCCGCAATGGGGAAAAACTGAGAGCTTTCCCCCTGAGGTCAGGAACAGGACAGGGATGTCCACTCTTGCCATTGTTATTCAACATAGTATTGGGAAGTTTTAGCCTCAGCCATCAGACAACACAAAGGCATCCGAATTGGCCTGGAGGAGGTCAAACTTTCACTCTTCGCAGATGACATGATACCCTATATGGAAAACCCCAAAGATTCCACCAAAAAACTTCTAGAACTGATTCATGAATTCAGCAAAGTGGCAGGTAAAATCAATGCACAGAAATCAGTTGCATTCCTATATACCAACAATGAAGTGACAGAAAGAGAAATCAAGGAATTGATCCCATTTATAGTTGCACACACACACACACACACACACACACACACAAACACATAAGATACCTAGGAATAAATCTAACCAAAGAGGTGAAAAATCTATACACTGAAAACTATAGAAAGCTTATGAAAGAAATTGAAGAAGACAAAAAAAAAATGGGTAAAGATTCCATGCTCCTGGATAGGAAGAACAAATATTGTTAACATGTCGATACTACCCAAAGCAATCTACATATTCAATGCAATCTCTATCAAAGTAACACCAGCATTCTTCACAGAGCTAGAACAAATAATCCTAAAATGTGTATGGAACCAGAAAAGACCCCGAATAGCCAAAGCGATCTTGAAAAAGAAAACCAAAGCAGGAGGCATCACAATCCCAGACTTCAAGCTATACTACAAAGCTGTAATCATCCTGAAAGTGTGGTACTGGCACAAGAACAGACACTGGGATCAGTGGAACAGAAATGGACCCACAAACGTATGGACAACTAATCTTTGACAAAGAAGGAAAGAATATCCAATGATATAAAGACAGTCTCTTAGCAAGTGATGCTGGGAAAACTGGAGAGCAACATGCAGAAGAATGAACCTGGACCACTTTCTTACACCATACACAAAAATAAACTCAAAATGGATGAAAGACCTAAATGTAAGACAGGAAGCCATCAAAATCCTTGAGGAGAAAGCAGGCAAAAACCTCTGTAATCTTGGCCGCAGCAACTTCTTACTCAACACGTCTCTGGAGGCAAGGGAAACAAAAGCAAAAATGAATTACTGGGACCTCATCAAAATAAAAGCTAGTGCACAGCGAAGGAAACAATCAGCAAAACTAAAAGGCAACTGACAGAATGGGAGAAGATACTTGCAAATGAATATCAGATAAAGGGTTAGTATCCAAAATCTATAAAGAACTTATCAAGCTCAAAGCCCGAAAAACAAATAATCCAGTGAAGAAATGGGCAAAAGACTTGAATAGACACTTCTCAAAGGAAGACATCCAGATGGCCAACCGACACATGAGAAAATGCTCAACATCACTCATCATCAGGGAAATACAAATCAAAACCACAATGAGATACCACCTCACACCCGTCAGAATGGCTAACATTAACAACTCAGGCAACAACAGATGTTGGCGAGGATGTAGAGAAAGAGGATCTCTTTTGCATTGTTGGTGGGAATGCAAGCTGGTGCAGCCACTCTGGAAAACAGTATGGAGGTTCGTCAAAAAACTAAAAATAGAACTACCCTACGACCCAGCAATTGCACGACTAGGGATTTATGCAAGGGATACAGGTATACTGTTTTGAAAGGGCACATGCACCCCCATGTTTATAGCAGCACTGTCAACAATAGCCAAAGTATGGAAAGAGCCCAAATGGTATTACTCGGCATTGAAAAAGAATGAAATCTTGCGATTTGCAACTACGTGGATGGAACTGGAGGCTTTATGCTAAGTGAAATTAGTCAGAGAAAGACAAAAATCGGGAGGGGACAAAACAGAAGAGATCCATAAATATGGGAACAAACTGAGGGTTGCTGGGGGGGTTGTGGGAGGGGGGATGGGTTAAATGGGTAAGGGCACTAAGGAATCTACTCCTGAAATCATTGTTGCACTATATGCTTACTAATTTGGATGTAATTATTAAAAATTCAAAATTAAAAAATTTAAAAAAATCACCAGAAGATGTCTGAATATGAGTGAGCCTGAGGGAAGGAGCTCTGACCACTCTTATGCTATTCATAGAACAGCCATTTCTGGCAGACAACTTTCAAGATGCTGGTTCCCTGCAAAGACTTTCCTTGTGCTGTGAGATCTCTCTCCTTTGTGTTCCAGGTACTGATCCCAGAGGGGAAACTTGGGCTCTGCTCCTTCGCAGTCCTGCAGACACTGCCCTCTCCTGGAGTGTTCTCGGTGGGGGGAGGAGCTCCCCATGCACACCCCTGAGGGTGTTAAGGGAGATGCACTGAAAGCTTGAGCTGGTTTGGCTGAGTGTGGACTCTACCCAGCATTGGATGTCCTACTAGCCCTGCAGGCAGCGACCATTTACTGCGGTCAGGTGGAGTCTCATCTACTATGATTCAGTCTAAAATTTGCAAACTTTATTTCATTTAATCCTTATAATTTCCTGTGTGACCACTACTAATATTGTCACCATTTTTCAAAGGAAGAAATGACAATCTGGTGTCATTTATGTGCTGACGCCACAGATTTCTTTAAAAAAATGGGGTTTTCCTTGTAGTCTCTCCTCTTCCCCCAACCTGAAGGGATAAGTAATTATGTAGGAGTCCTTTCTAGAACAACGAAGGAGATGCAACAGACACTCTGACAGATTGGAGCAGCTGGAGCTGGTCCATTGGACTTAAAGTTTCTTGGAGAAATCATGTCTGATGATTGTTGATTCCATTTCAGCGATTGCATGAACTAGACACCAAAGTGAAAGATATTACAGAATCTTGGAATTTCACTTTCAACAACTAAGTAGTGAATACATCTTCTATCCGTGGGTGCTGCGGTGGGTGCCCGATACAACAAAATAGTAGACACACCGCCTGCTGTCACAGAGCTTCCAGTCTGGTGGTTCTGGGTCATTGAGCTTTCAAGTAATGTCATTCTGTGGCCAGGACAGGGAAAGGACAGGACGCTGGGAGCACAAAGGAGCATGAAAGGGGCACAAACTCTACAAGCAGCATCTGCCAAGCTGGCATCCAAGGATCTGTAGGAGTTCGCCAAATAAATGCATGATGGTCAATTCTGAACATGATCAGTGGAGATATTGTAGGAGCGCAGATAGAAATAAGAGTTTGGAGATGATGACTAATGCTGGTGATACGATTCTGGGCAAAGACACGCACCTGGAAGTCATATCTCAGAGATGACACTAGGAACTATTTGGGAGGTTGAGTCTGTATGTGCAGAGAGGAAGGAGTGTGGCACCTAGCATAGAATTTTGAGGAACACCCAGATGCCCCAAGATGAGAGAAAATAGTCAACAGAGGAAAGAGCGGAGCAGGAGCAGAAAAGCAGAAGACAGTAGAGACACAGAAGCCACATGGAGGTCAGACTTGAAAGTGGAGGCGTGGCCAAAGGGCTCAGATGTTGGGAAATGGCAGCCAGGGCTGACTGACAGCAATCTCTGACCTCAGTGAGATGTGGTTTGGTGTCACCTGGGCCGAGCAGTTTCAGGAGAACAGGGAGGCTGAAGCCACGTTACAGTGAGGGCAGGATGACCTGACCGCGAAGTGGGAACAGACACTGCAGAGAACTTCAAATAGTTTGGGTATGAACAGAATGACAGAAGCAAGATAATACCTACAGGTGGTTGTAGGGCTGGGATGAAGAAGATGAAAATGAGGCACATCTGATGCTCACTTTTTTTACGTGGAAAGGAAAATACTGTCAGGAGAGAGGAGAGGTCACTGATAAAGTATAAGCATCTTACTAGAGCCTTCTCTGCTGTGCGTCAAGGAAATCTGTCCAAAGCTAAGCCTTCTGGAACTGTCCCTCTGTTTGGGGTCACAGAGGTTTTGCACCCAGGGGAAGGGCACCATGGTGAGGCTTGGGATGAGGGAGAGGGATGCTCTCTCATCAAGCGGGGGAAGGTGGAAAAGTGAGTAGGGCCTTTATCAGTAACCCGACTCTGGGCTCAAACTCATGAACTGTGAGATCACGACCCAAATGAAAGTTGGGCACCCAACTGACTGAATCACCCGGGCACCTTGGACTTAGGTTTTAAGAATAAAGAGACTCAACAAGTTGTCTTTGATAAGAATTTATTAAGACAAAATGCATAGTTAATAAAATGAAAAGGTGAATATGTTTTATATATTTTAACACAATGTAAAGACAAAACCTTTATATGGAAACATAAATATAAATTAGTCAAAAGAATGAATGAATAAATAAATAAATAAATAATAAACAATAAATGAATAACATCAGGGCAATCATCTCTTAAGGACTGATGATCCTGAGGCCGGATTTTTTTTTTTAAATATTCTTGTTTAATACTACTCACAAACTATTTGTGGAATTAAAGTCAATAAATTCTGTAATGAAGGCTGCAGTGAGAGTCTCTTGAGGTGAGCAGACATAGTGCAGGGTGATGTGGCACGTCAGGCAGTGAGAATCACTTCAAGGTGACCCCAGGTCTCCATCCTTGATGGCCAAGCTGTCTTGCAAGGTCGCCGAGGAGGACAAGGCTCTCATGATTTCCAGCCTGACAATTTCCCAGGCGCAGTCACTGTATCCCTCGTCCTCCAGGTAGACGCGGATGTCCTGGAAGTACCTCTTGATGGCCAGGGCAGGGCCTTGCATCCCCGGGGCGCGCTCTCCCTCGCCCGCGGCCTGCACCAAGCAGGCGTCCAGGGCTTCCAGCTGCCGGTGGAGGCCAGAGCGGAGTCCGTGCAGCGGCGCGGGGCTCCAGGCCGCCGAGGAGCGCTCCGTGTGCAACAGGTTGAAGGTCTGCTGGAGCAGCTCCCGCAGGACGGCGGCGGCGGCCTGGGCCTCCCGGAGCTGGCCGCCCTCCAGCATCTCCCGGGGGAAGCGGAAGTCTTTTCTGGCCCGCAGGCACAAGAAAGGGGACAGTCTCCGCATCTGGCCCAGGAGCACCAAGTTGTCCCTGCTAACCTGCGCGTGGCTCCCAGGCAGGGCACAGCCCAGAGAGCCTCCAGGGCGGCAGGTGAGCAGCGCCAGGGCGGTCAGCAGAGGGCGCAGGAGAGCCATGGGGAAGCCGAGGGGGCTGCTGGCCGGGCTGAGCTGGGCGGCTGGGGGACCTCGGGGCCCAGGTTCTCTGAGGACGGCCTCGAAGCATGGCTCTTAAATAGGGAACGCGGACAATTTCATTTTCTGAACATCCTCTCCACTTCTACTTCCTTTTTTTTGTTTTCATTTATGCATTCTCCTTATTGTGTAGGAAGATGTCATCAATCTAAAATACTACGTTGGCAATGGAAGCTTTATTTCCCAATAAACTTCTGATATGTCCATCCCAATGGACACTTATCAACCAAACGAGAAACGTCTTTGTCCTAAAGACTGGAGTGATGTAGGCATGTAGGTACTCATACACACATCTGCTCACATATATGTTTTCATATATGAACATTGCTCTTTGTGTTAGAAAGAAACTTTGGCCTTGATCGTGGACTAGGTTTTTACCCTCTTTACCTCATACAGAGACAGGCTCCTTCATTCCTATGGGTTTTTGTATCGTGCTAGGTTCTGACCAGACCACGTATGGTAAATAAGCTCTTTAGAACCAGGACTGGGTTTTAATTACTGTTGTATTCACATTAGAGGCTTGTGGTGGTAAGTGAATGAGTTTCTTGCATGTTTCTCTTCATTCTAGAAATAATTGATGCAGGTCCATGCAGTTATGCTTCACTGGGGCCTCAGGGTCAAGACTAATAATACAGACACTATCCTCCTGCCATTTTGTAACCCGTCTACAGTGCTCCTCAGGCTGTGCCAGTGTCCCCAGCAGGAAGCCCGGTTCTGGTCTGGGACATGTAGCTGTGAAGATTCTAATCCCAGATCATTTTATTTTCTCAGCAACCCCTCACACGCAAGGTTGTTATCACCTCTACTAACATGTTCCTCTGGAGTGACTGAGTGTCCTCAACCCAGCCTCTCCTGGACTCACTCCCTGAGGGCAGGCTCACCTTGTCCTGAGGACATTAGAATTCCCCTGCTGTGGAGGCACTGGTTTCTTTGTTAGCAAAAGAGTTAATTCCCCTTATTCCTTCCCTCCACCCCTGGAGTGTTTTTGTGAGGGACCCTAGCTCTCAGCGCTGACCTCCTCCTCTCCTGAGCAGGTATCAAAGTGTCAATAGCCCTCAGATGCTTAGGGCAAAATTTGTATCAACTTTTGAGACAAAAGTAGGGGAATAGCCCAACTGTAATCATTTCACCTTCAGTAAGCAAATACTTGTCATTTTGCCACCACAGCTTTTATTGTTCAATCTTTTACTTCAACTATTGAGCACTAGTTAGACTCAACATTTCTGAGCTGGGCTGGGGGGACTCACTGATGATGCCTCTCAGTGGAAGCTTCCAGCACAGAAACAAGCAACTCTCCGTTGTCCATTCAGTCTGGGTATTTCTCTTTGGCTTCTTAGTCTGTTCATCTGTCTGAGGGTCAGAATGTAGGGGGTGAGGCCCCGGCTATTGTGTCGGGGAGAAACAGCCTTCTCTCCTTTACTTACTCATGTTATTTCATTTTAAATTTAAAAAACAACAACAAAAAGAATTTTAATGACTTAGTTTTTACGCAGTGGTTTACTGGACATAGTCTGCCTTGCTCTTCCTGCAACATGTTTTATATCATCCGCAGGTTAATACAAAGGCAAGTAAAAGAATGAGGGGCTGCACCATTTTTCTCTATATTTCCAAGATATCAGGTTTTTGTTTTTTTGTTTCTCATTTCAACTCTCCTAGAAAGCAAAACACAACAATTGTGTTGGGCAAAAGAAAATATAGGTCTGAATGTCATGAAAATGAAAAAAGGGAAGTGACTTGTCTGCTGGCAAAAAAAGCAAAGGGCTGGTTAACACAATCGGTGCAGCAAACTGGGGGCTCGGAGCTCTGGCAGAGGGAAGAGTGAAGGCCACACTGAATTCCCCCAAATCAGGAAAATAGCTGCTTTGGCCTGAGGCTCAAAGGAGAGAGCTGGCGGATGGCGATCACTCCCTTTGCCCGCCCGTGTCTCCCACCCTGAGACTCGGTTCTCCAACACTTTCGAGTATTTAACACTTAATGCCTGTGGGATTGAACTGAATATGGCTATAGAGAGTTTCAGGGCAATAGTCAGTCCTTGTCATAGACAGCGTTAGAATCTGTTGTTGCCAGCTGGTAGCTTTTTGCAGCTTGAGGGGACATCCTCAAGAAGTGGCGGGATTTCTGCAGGGATCCCAAGCCAGCCCTCCAGTCTTGGTCGCTGCCCTTGCTGCACGTGGCCACCAGGGGGTGGTCTTCTCTGAGAGGAGCTTCGTTAGCCCACCCTTCAACCGGATCCTCCTTTCTGTCTTTTTCGCCACAAGTGCTATTACATCACATTTGACGGTAGTAAATAAAAAGCCTTTCTTGAAGATGTTTCTGCAAAACTTAGGGATTTCATTTGAGTTTTAGTTTCTACTTGTGACATGCTGCTCTTTAGGGAAACGTTTAAGCTGAGACCACAACAGACCAGAAAGTTGCTGTGTGAATAGGCTGACAGTTGAAGGGAGTGAGTGACAGGGTGTGTGGGGACTTCCTTCTGGGACAGGGAGGAAACTAGAAACTATTAGGACAGGGGAATGTGTCCTGGAATGCTGAGGGGAGAGGTGCAGGTGCCACAATATTAAAGAAACATCATGTTTTTCTGTACTTCCATCTAAGTTTTTTTAAATTTTTTTTTTTTTAATTTCTGAGAGAGAGACAGAGCATGAGTAGGGAACGGGCAGAGAGAGAGGGAGACACAGAATCTGAAACAAGCTCCAGAGAATACGAAGCAAGCTCCAGGCTCTGAGCTGTCAGCACAGAGCTGGATGTGGGGCTCGAACTCACGAACTGCGAGATCATGACCAGAGCAAAGTCAGATGCTCAACTGACTGAGCCACCCAGGTGCCCCTGTACATCCATCTAGATACTTATTCTCAACTCTCAGATATTAATACAAGCCACTATTTCCTAATTGAATATAAATAAGACACTTGTTTGAAATAAGGAGTGAATCAGTCAGCCTTCTCCAGAATTCACCACAAAATGCTGTTTTCTTATGCTGCCTCCTTTGAAGGTCAGTTAGTGAAACGTAGGACACACAGTTGCTAAGAATTTTGTTGAAAGAGACAAACACTATTCTCACATATAGCCGTCTGAAGAAAAATAAGAAATATGCACCATACTTTTGGTCGTTACTCTATGGAAGATGCGTCGCTTTGTGCCATTCAAGTGCATGACTTTAGTTAGTATTCACAGTATTCTGTTATAATTCTTAGCTCTGTTTCTGTTCCTGAATTATACACAACTCACATTTGCTCTATGGATTTCCATTATTCATGTTGTGGTTACAGCTGATTTTAAACAATTTTTTGTTGCCTTAAATATGAAGACAATGCCTAACCCAGCTTCGCACTCTCATGTGAAGAAAGTCTGCTAGTCTTTTTTTTTTTTTAAGTTTACTTATTTATTTTGAGAGAGAGAGAGAATATGAGCACGGGTGGGGGAGGGGCAGAGAGAAGAGAGAGAATCTCAAGCAGGCTCTCTGCTGTCAGCCTGGAGCCCGACACCTGGCCCATCTAAGGAGTCTTGAGTTCATGACTTCAGCTGAAAACAAAAGTTGGACACTTAATTGAGCACCCAGGTGCCCCAAAAGACTGTCAGTCTTTATGTAATAATTGTGTTATTTGGGGACCCACCAAAGATGGTGATATTCAAAAAATTAGCAGAAATTACCAGTGAGTAACGTGAAAGAATTCTTATCGTATCAAACTCCCCTAGAAAGTGCAACGTGCTATAAGGCTGCTGCAGCAAGCCAGTGTCATAACGATCAGTGAAGTAACTTAATTAATAAAACCAGTAATTCTAGGGAGTATTGTTTTCTCAGTGGTAATAGATATGTTGGTGAAGGACTGAATTAATTATCTATTCCCGCCCAGTCTGTTCTTAAAGATGAGCAGCTTGCTGATGTACAAAGTAATAATAATCAAGACAGGATAAAAATTGTAACTAATTAAATGAGCTGTGATTCGAAATAAATATAATACTAGACACATTAGTATGATTTGCCAGCACATCAATTCCATGAAATCACTGAGAAATAGATATATGGCATAAAAGGCAGAACGATGCACAGAAAAACTGCCCCACGTTATTTTCCAGATCGCACGCTGTATTCTTTTTCACTTCAGAGGCGCTAACTTCTCTTATTGAGGCTTTCAGGAATTCCAGTGTGGTTTCCTGCTTAGTAATTCCATGAAACGAACTCTCATGAAGTTCACGATGGTATCCATTTTTCTGTCGTAGCAGGCAGTTAGACCCACATCTTCCATGAATCCACTGACATTCTTCTAAGCACGTGTATTTCCTTAAATACACTCAGCATCCTCTCTTGTTATCCTTCTACTGAATGGTCAGTATACCTGTGTATCCTTCGTGGTTCTTCTCTCCCCTGCTGTGCCTTAGAATCAAGTGTAACTCTTTCGGTCACACTACACTGTCGTCCCCCATGACCGCCTCTGTTTCTGGCTTCCTGTTGCCATGTATGGACCTGTTCTACGGCGTTTTTTAAAAAATCTAAGCTCGCCTATCCACTGACAATGGGCATTGGCACTTCCATGTGTATCAGTCAATGTAGAGGAGACTGACAGCTTTTATTTTTATTTCCTGACATTCTTCATTCTGCCATCAGTTGAGAGAATTCACTTCTCTCCCTGCTTCATTATAATATTAAGTATGATGATGGCTTTTAGGTTTCTATCCCTACAAAAATCAAAGGTAAAGACAGCAGGAACTGTATTTGTTATATCCCATGTCGTAAGATCAACGAACCACTTGTCTTAGAGGAAGACAGTTGTTACCTCTGATTTTAATAGAATCTGATGGGTAAATGAATCCTCTCATCCGGTTTTCCATCAAGTTGCACCATTAGACCTGATGTTACTCTTTATAAACACTTCCTACAGTAAAAGTGAAATAAAAAAATAATACAATGCTTACATATAAAGAATATATTTTATTATATTACCAAAACATAAGGGTACACATCACATTACTTGAAAAAATTTAAATCTCATAAATATTTAAATAAATAAATAAATAAATAAATAAGTACTTAAATAGATAAAAGGATATCAGCACGGTCATCGGTAAGTGGCTTGTGCTCGTAGAGGTGACATGATGTCGCTTATTACTCCTAAAACATTTGACAAGTTATTTCGTTTCATGTCACGACTACAGCAGAAATGAGTCCTTGACATGGCAGAACAGGTGGAAAGTGTGGTATGATTAGTCATCGAGAATCATTTCCATGTTGAACAGGTCTCATTTCTCGCTCCTTAATCTTTTCTGCAAGGCTATTGATGAATAATACAAGGATCTCATGATTTCTGCTCTGACGATCTCCCAGGCACAAGGGCTGTATTTCTTCTCTTGCAGGTAGAGGGAGAGTCTTTGGAAGTAGTTCCTCAGGATGGAGTCCTCGCTCGTGAGGGGAGCCTCTCCCTCCCCCACCTCCTGCACGACACAGGCTTCCAGGCGGGTCAGCTGCCAATCAAGTCCCGTGCAGAATTCCTCCAGGAGGGTGGTGTTCCAAGCAGCAGACGAGGACGCCTCTGTGCAGAAGAAGTGGAAGATCTTCTGGTTCGTCGCGTGCACCACAGAGAGGGCTTGGGCCTTGTGGGACTGCTCTCCACCAAACACGTCCTGGGGGAAGGCGAAGTCATTTCTGTCCTTCTGGCAGGAGCTGGCAGGGAGTCTCCTCATTTGTCCCAGGAGCGTCAAGGCCCTTCTGTTCAGCAGGCCATGGGTCTGAGGCAGGTCACAGCCCAGAGAGCAGACGGAGTTGCAGCCCAGCGCCACCAGGGCCACCAAGAAGGAAGAGGGCAGCGCCATTGGGGATCTTGCAGATGCTGTTGGCCTGGCTGGGGTGGGCGACTCTGTGACCCGTGGCTCTAGGTTCTCTGAACATCTTCCCTTGTGCGTGTGGCTTAAGTAGGGAACATAGCAGTTTTCACTTTCTGAACGTTGTCCTTACTTTCCACTTCTGTTTTTGCTTTCCTTTATGCACCTTCTACTTGGGTTTAGAGCATGGGTTCCACAACCTTTTTTTTTTCATCATTACCTCTTGCCTCCAGAGTTTTTGTACATATTTATCTAACTGAACCTTCTGAGAAAATTTAATAACACAGATACACATTATGTGTAATTATGTACTGTATATTTAACTGTACTTTATACATAAAAAATCATAAAAAAGGAAATATAAAGTTTATTTATCCAATGCAGGGTTAAGAATTACTAAAAATTTTTAAAAGTTAAAATTTAAAGCCATTGATGCTTAAGTATGGACCTAAATTTGATTTTTTTTAATGTCTGCTTATTTATCTATTTATATTTTTAATATTAAATTTATTGTCAAATTGGTTTCCATACAAAACCCAGTGCTCATCCCAATTGGTGCCCTCCTCGATACCCATCACCCACCCTTCCCTCCCTCCCACCCCCCATCAACCCACAGTTTATTCTCAGTTTTTAAGAGTCTCTTATGGTTTGCCTCCCTCCCTCCCTAACTTTTTTTTTCCCCTTCGCCTCCCCCATGGTCTTCTGTTAAGTTTTTCATGATCCACATAAGAGTGAAAACACATGATATCTGTCTTTCTCTGTATGACTTATTTCACTTAGCATAATACTCTCCAGTTCCATCCACGTTGCTACAAATGGCCAGATTTCATTCTTTCTCATTGCCAAGTAGTATTCCATTGTGTATTTAAACCAAAATTTATCCATTCATCAGTTGATGGACATTTAGGCTCTTTCCATAATCTGGCTATTGTTGAAAGTGCTGCTATAAACATTGGGGTACAAGTGCCCCTATGCATCAGTACTCCTGTATCCCTTGGGTAAATTCTTGGCAGTGCTATTGCTGGGTCATAGGGTAGATCTATTTTTAATTTTTTGAGGAACCTCCACACTGTTTTCCAGAGTGGATGCACCAGTTTGCATTCCCACCAACAGTGTAAGAGGGTTCCCGTTTCTCCACATCCTCGCCAGCATCTATAGGCTCCTGGTTTGTTCATTTTAGCCACTCTGCTGGCGTGAGGTGATATCTCAGTGTGGTTTTGATTTGTATTTCCCTGATGAGGAGTGACGCTAAGCATCTTTTCATGTGCCTGTTGGCCATCAGGATGTCTTCCTTAGAGAAGCGTCTATTCATGTTTCTGCCCATTTCTTCACTGGATTATTTGTTCTTTGGGTGTGGAGTTTGGTGAGTTCGTTATAGGTTTTGGATACTAGCCCTTTGTCCGATATGTCATTTGCAAAAATCTTTTCCCATTCTGTTGATTGCCTTTTAGTTTTGTTGATTGTTTCCTTTGCAGTGCTGAAGCTTTTTCTCTTCATGAGGTCCCAATAGTTCATTTTTGCTCTTAATTCCCTTTCCTCTGGGGATGTGTCAAGTAAGAAGTTGCTGTGGCTGAGGTCAGAGAGGTTTTTTCCCTGCTTTCTCCTCTAGGGTTTTGATAGTTTCCTGTCTCACATTCAGGTCTTTCATCCATTTTGAGCTTATTTTTGTGAATGGTGTAAGAAAGTGGTCTAGTTTCAACCTTCTGCATGTTGCTGTCCAGTTCTCCCAGCACCATTTGTTAAAGAGACTGTCTTTTTTCCATTGGATATTCTTTCTTGCTTTGTCAAAGATTAGCTGGCCATACATTTGTGGGTCCAATTCTGGAGTCTCTATTCTATTCCAGACCTAAATTTAATTTGTGACTTATAACTTATTTACTTATATAGATTTTATATAAAGTACATAAGTAAATTAAAATTTCTATAAAGACATACCTATTTCAATGTACTTAAATATTTAAAATCATTCCAAATTGCTAAAAGCAACAAAAAATTTTAATTATTCACTTAAATTATTCCCTGATTTATTTTCAGTGTACTGAATTTTAATGTTGCCTCATGACAAAATAATTTTTTTCAGTTTACTTATTTATTTGGGAGAGAGCACAAGCAGAAGAGGGGCAGAGAGAAGGAGAGACAGAATCCAAAGCAGGCTCCACGCCATCAGCACAGAGCCCGACATGGGACTCAAACTCATAAACCGTGAGATCATGACCTAAGCCGAGATGAAGAGTCAGACGCTTCACCGACTGAGCCCCCCAGGCGCCCTGACAAAATAATTTTTAACTTAACCTGCTGCTACATACTCTTGAAGATATTGTCACAATATTTTTCTGTTTCCCACTAGATAATTGCTGATGTGTTGAATGAGTTTTGTAGAATTAAATCATAAAATATAATATATTTGTATTTAATTCCCAAAGCCCACATCACATCGAGGCTCAGACAAAAGCAACATGCACAAGACAGCCAATAGCAGCTCACAAGTGAGCAAAAGCCACCTCTCCCAGAATGACTTTGAGATCCAAGAAACAATGGAGAGAAACTCTTCCAATCACAGAGACGGGTTAGCCCCAGGTTGTCACACTGATCTTGCAGATGTTTTGTGTATATTCCACAAATCCAACGTCCGTGCTTCTCGTATGATACCCAAAAAAATCCAATGAGAGAAAATAAATATTAAGGAATAATGTTTTGTTAGACTGGTCCAATGTTGAGCTTTGGAGTGCCACAGACCACTGCAATATTTCAGGCTGGTTCACAACCCTAGGAAATTACTGTTATACCCTTGGAAGCAATTGTAACAACTATTCCACCTGGTGTGGCAATGCTGATAATGGGGGAGACTATTCATATACAGAACCGGGGAGTATGTGAAGTCTCGATATCTTGCACTCAATTTTGCTGTGAAGCTAACGGCTCTTGGGGGCTCAGTTGGTTCAGCTCAGGTCATGATCTCACGATTCATGAGTTCAAGCCCCACATCAGACTCTCTGCTGTCAGCACAGAGCCTGCTTCAGATCCTCTGTCCCCAGTCTCTCTCTGCCCCTCCCCTATGTGCTCACTCTCTCTCTCTCAAAAAAAAAAAAAAAAAAAAAAGAGAACACTTGTGTTTTTTCAAAACTATATCCAAGGTAAGGAAATTGGCTTATTATGTTATTGGAGTCAGTTCTTTCCAGGAAAGAGCCATTTTTCTCTGTAGAAAAGACTCCTGCCTGGGAACAGACTTCTGTAGACCACAAGCCAGGCCTCCAGACTTGGTCATTGTGTTTGTCCATCTTGGCCAGTAGGTGGCACTCTTCCTTTGTAAATATTTTAACAGACCCCTGACTAAAATGATCCTGCTTTCTCTTTCCTTTTTCCCTACAGCTAGTTACATCATTGTAGGAGGAACATTCCCTCATGGCCAAAAATAGTCATGAGAAGAAAAAGAAGAGAACAAGAACTCTCCTATGAGAGTTTCCAAAAACCTAGAACTTTCACACAACTCTTGATTTCAGTTAGTGACTTTTGCACTTGGCCGGAAACCACAGCCGAAAAGGAAGCAGCTGTGTGAATGGGCAGGGCAGGTTCAGGAGGAGAGACTGAGGAGAGCAGAGCTCGCTGGGGGTTTCTACACTGGGGCAGAAGGAAACACTGTGAGATGCACGTGAAGAATGAGATCTGGGGAAGCGGGAGGAAAGGGGAACGTGCTAGTGTCAGAATACATAGTGCACGTGTATATACATAGTATCTATGTGTACATAGTATATTAGTATGTATATAATTACATTGATGAGCCACTTGTTCCCAATTCTGTTTTTTTAGACTCTCAGCATTTTGCAGTCAGTTACAGAGAGAGGGCTAGGAGAAGTTACTTATGCTCTTATAGACTCTATGAATAAATAAGAACATGATGGTAAGCCTTTATTCAGTGGAAAATACTCCGCTAAGTGCTTCTAAATGTTCTAACGTGACCACCCTGCTAAGGGACACAGGAAAGTTAGAGGGGCTTGCAGTTGTGTCTTTCCTGTCCCCCGAGTGGAAGAGGAGAGAGGGCTGGACTTCCCTTCCCCCGGTGGGGGCGGGGGGAGGCTCTAGGAAAATCATTTCCCTGGAGAGCAGGCCTTTGTTGAGGGGAACAGAAGACCGAGAGGATTCCCAGCCAGTGATTTCTCTTTCCTTTCCTCTGCTGGAAGCACCAGGAGTTTGTTTTCTCATCTTCACAGTGAGAACCTGGTGAAGGTTTCTCCCGAAGGTAACACTCACAAAAGCGTGTGGCCCCCAAAGACAGGATATCTTGCAGTTTTTCGATCTCAAGCTCATCCATATGGACCTGCCAGTAATTCTTCCATTTCAGCTTCAGTGTTTCTACCAATACGAGCTTCAGCTGTGCTTTAAACTCTTGCATTTCTGCTCCCAGTCATCCAGGGTCTCTGTCTGGATCTAGGAAGAGTTGTTGCTTTTCAGTTTGTTTGGCACTTGTGTTGTAGTTGATGGAAGGTCAAGGCTGACGACCAGCCCAGCTGATTACATGTTGGATGGGAACCAGAACGTCCGCCAATACATGAATACGTATGTCACATCGTTAGAGGTAAGTGTCTCCCAAGGAAAGAGGCCCCGAGAGATAATCACTGAAGAAGAACATTGGAGCACACTTTTGAACAATTTAACTCGATACATTCTAAGACAAAAGCAGAAATAAAGTCAGTGAAATGACTAAATACCTGGGAATGTGACTTCATGTATTAAAGAGAATCATTTTGGGGTCTCCTTCCTTCCTCCTTACTAATTGTTACGAATTTGAATATGCAGACAACGGTCACGTGATTTGCACTCAGGCATCTTTCTAGAGGCACAATCACTCCATTGCTTCTCTTGAGACTGAGATGAAGTCCCCGGATGGAACTTTTGTCCTCTAGTGAAAGGTTCTTGCTGGAGTGTCCGGGTGTGTGCGTTTAAGGCAGGTGTCCCGGGTTCCGGCTGTCCCTGGAGCCCCGTGCAGTTTGTCCAGCAGGATCGGGTTCCAGGCAGCAGATGGCAATTTGTGAGGAACTTTGAAGGTCTGCCGGAGCAGCTCCTGGGGACAGAGGTGGCCTGGGCCTCCTGCAACCGGCAGCCACCCACCCTCTCCCCAGGGGGGATGCCCCTCAGTCAGGAGAACTGGGACGTCCTCCTGATCTGTGTCAGAAGCAGTAGGTCTTCCTGTGAAGCCGCCCTTGGCCGGGAGGCAGGTCAGAGCCCAGAAAGGAGATGCGGCCACAGGGATCCAGCAGGAGGCCCTCAGAGGGTGTGCGCGCTGGGCACCTGAGGGGTCTGGTGGCCTGGGTGACGAGCAAGGGGGGCGTCTTGGGCCCTAGTTCCTCTCAAGTTCTTTCTCACATGTCTTTTAATACAAAACCGTTTTCATTTTCTGAATGTTCCTGTATACGTTTTATTCTTCCTAAGCTTTTTTTCCTTTCTTTATGTAAGCCTTAGATTAGAGTAGATTAGATTGGAAAACATTAACCCTATGAATTATTCATTTCACTATTTCATTGAAATTTAAGTTGCCCCAGTACTTCAAATGTTTCAGCGTAAAGGGATCCAAAGCTTTCAAATGACGGAAATCTTTTGTGTTACGATCAAAAGTAGGTAGGTGTTGTTCTCCTTGCTCAGGACATACTTTTACCTCCGAGCCTGAGCTCTGTTGTTGTGATTTTTATTTTTTGTGCATCAGTCAAGATGCCTGGTCCCTTTGGGTCAGCGTGCCCATAGCCCTGTGTGTGACACCTGGCTCCCCTCGCTCACTCTCTCTTTCTCTGTTAACTGGCCGCCAGGAGTCAGCTCATCATACTTCCAGCTTTGAGCAAAATTTTATTGGAGGGTGGCTGCTTTTGTCCCCCAGATAATCAACTGTCCGTGACCCAAGCTTGTTTCTGTGACCAATTCCTTCTCTTTCTGTCAGGTGCTCAAGAGTCAGATTTTTCCATAGCTTCCAGAGGACACAAACGTTATGCACTTCATGTGTGTAGGGGGCACTGATGTGGGTAAACTATCCTTTTTTTTTTTTTTTTTTGTGACCTTAAATAGCAACAGGAATTGTATTTTGCTAAATATTGATTTCTATGTGGAGTTCAGTCTATTAACCTGTGGAGTCCTTCTCATGCTCTCAGTTTCTGAGGCCGCAAGGGACTCAGTGTTGATTTTCCTGCTGCTGGAGGCTTGCACTGAAGTAACTAATAAGGCTTCCTGGGTTAGTGAGTCCGTTCTTTTCTCCTGAGCTATTTGGTTCATCGTGATCCATCTCACAGAGAAGATGTGGGGCAGGGAGGCCACATACTAGAGAAACTAACCCCTTTCTTTACTAGCTTGGAGTTTTTTAAATTGTATATGTTCTTTTTAATTTAGTAATTTTATAGGCACGGGTGGACTTCTCTTCTGAATTCCTTTCTACTTCATCTTGAGGTCAGTACCAAAAGAGGGAAGCAAGAATGAAAACGGGAAGGGCCCCTACCATTATTTCCCATCAGTTTTGATACAGCATCTTTTTCTTTCTCCACTCAGCTTTCCTAGAAAGCTGTCACGGCGTTGGGATGCACCGAGGCACCAGGAAATCAAAGGCAAATCTGACCGTGACGGCCGTGGAAACACTAGGGTGGCTCCCAGGTGAGGGGAAGCCAGCGGGAGCCCTTGGCTTCTGCTACCACCTTCCACCTGCTCACTGTGGTGCCTGCTTGCGAATTCCACCCAGCCCTCGCTAAGGTCAGTTCCATCTGCTTCCCCACATACTGGATGGTTTCCGTCCACAGAACAGCTTCCTGACTTCCTGCATAGTACGCATCAAAATGATAATAGATTATCATGGTAGGGAATGAAAGGTGCCATGCTTTAAAATAAACACAACATTAAGCATATGAACATGATTTGCCAATACATCCAATCCATGTATCTATCCAGAGACACACATAGCGCAAAATGGAGAACTCTGCAGGAAAAAAAACAAAAACAAAACAAAACTTCACGTAATTCTCAATTCCCATTCTATTCTCCTGTTGCATTTCAGCAGGCACATCTCTCACAACTATTTGCTCCTTATACCTGAACTTCTCTTCTCTTATTCACCCATTCCCTCCCACCCTCCAATATGGTTTCTGTGAGTTCTTCCAAACCAGCTCTCAGCAAAGCTTCAATGCCCCCTTCATCCCAGTGCGGTGGGCATTTTACATCCACATTTTACAATGATGCAATTCTTTGAAGCCATTTCAGTCCTTGAAATAGACTTTTACTGATATTCTCTCTTACCCTATTACCTCATGGCCATTCTGTCTCTGTTTCTGTTGTGGCTCTTTTCTCCCTTTACCATCTGAAGTTTCGAGGAATCGATCTGAAGTTCTTTGCTCATGCTCTCCTCTTCCCGTGTGACCACTTCTGTTTTAAGGCTTTCAGTTAATGGCGTTGCTTGTAAATTGCAGACTCAATATCCATTTTCCAAAGAATATTCATACTTGGAAGTCCACCAGTCAATTATAGGAGATATCTACGGCTTTTGTTTCTGTTTCCTGGCATGCTTTCCTGCAGATTCTGCTGAGAGAACTCCATTTTCCCCCTTATCCTCATTATACTGTTTAATATAACTGATATAAATTCAGTGTGATTATTGTCTTTAGGTTGCTTTCTCCACAAAACTCACGGGTGCAAAAGCAGAACTGGATTTGTTATGTCCACCCCTATCCTGACAGCCGCATACAGACTGGCTTAGAGAAAGTCTATTTTTAATGTATAACGTGAATAATGTAATGAGTAAGTGAATTGCACAATCCATTCTTTCATCAGAGTTGTTTCTTTTTTAAATGATAAACAAAGACAAGAATTTTTCTATAGAAAATATTTAATAAAGAAAATAAGTTGAATAAATATAAAGAATATATTTTTTCTCTTAACCACAAAGTGAAAGTACATCATTATTATTCAAATATGATTTAAATCTTATAAATAGTTAAGTAAATAAATAAATTGTGAAATAGATCAGCAAGGTCATCGGAAAGTGACTAGTGCTTGTAGAGTTGACATGATGTACTTAATACTCCTGAAAATATTGACAGATTGATGCCATTCATGTCACAGCAGAATGGAGAAATGAGAGTCTTTGACATGGCAGAACACGTGGATAGTGTGATACGATTAGTCAGCGAGAATCATTTCCATGTTGAACAGGTCTCATTTCTCGCTCCTTAATCTTTTCTGCAAGGCTATTGATGAATAATACAAGGATCTCATGATTTCTGCTCTGACGATCTCCCAGGCACAAGGGCTGTATTTCTTCTCTTGCAGGTAGAGGGAGAGTCTTTGGAAGTAGTTCCTCAGGATGGAGTCCTCGTTCGTGAGGGGAGCCTCTCCCTCCCCCACCTCCTGCACGACACAGGCTTCCAGGCGGGTCAGCTGCCGATCAAGTCCCGTGCAGAATTCCTCCAGGAGGGTGGTGTTCCAAGCAGCAGACGAGGACACCTCTGTGCAGAAGAAGTGGAAGATCTTCTGGTTCGTCGCGTGCACCACAGAAAGGGCTTGGGCCTTGTGGGACTGCTCTCCACCAAACACGTCCTGGGGGAAGGCGAAGTCATTTCTGTCCTTCTGGCAGGAGCTGGCAGGGAGTCTCCTCATTTGTCCCAGGAGCATCAAGGCCCTCCTGTTCAGCAGGCCGTGGGTCTGAGGCAGGTCACAGCCCAGAGAGCAGACGGAGTTGCAGCCCAGCGCCACCAGGGCCACCAAGAAGGAAGAGGGCAGCGCCATTGGGGATCTTGCAGATGCTGTTGGCCTGGCTGGGGTGGGCGACTCTGTGACCCATGGCTCTAGGTTCTCTTGAATATCTTCCCTTGCGCGCACCTCCTAAATGGGAACACATGAGTACCATTTTCTGAATCTCCTCTTACTTCCTACTTTTGTTTTCTGGTTTTCATTTTACATTCTCCAAATGGGTTTAGAGCAGTGTTTCTCAACCGTTTTATTTAATTATTGCCCCCTTTCCCCTGACCCCTGAGCCCTTTTAGATTTTTTTTGCTAATTGAACCCCTCATGAAACTTTAATGACACAGTTATACTCTATATCTATTTATGTACTCTCTCTCTATCTATCCTTTATACATAGAAAAAGAGAGTGCCAAACTTCTTTTTTTATCCAAGGCAGGGTTAAAATTGATAAAAATTTTAAGCTAAAAGTAAATTTAAAGTTATTAACATTTTATTTATGTCTATAGCTAAGTTTGCAGAGCAAATTTTAACATATTTACGTGTATAAATAGTAATGTATTAAGTTACATATTCAAATTAAAAATTATACAAAGACATAATAATAATATACATGTAATGATATACTTAAAATGATTTTAAGAACTTCAAAAACAATTGAAAAATTACAGTATTGTCTTAACATGTATTTTTAGGTCTTAACTTTTAATTTTGCTTCATATCAAAAAACAATTTTTAATTTCACTAGCAGCTAGATATTCATCAAGATATTCTCCACATCGATTTCTTTTCAGCAATTGACATAATTATAAATGAGTTGAATAACTTTAGTAGAATTAAATGATCAAATAGAAACTACTCGCATTTAGTTTTAGAGCCCAGTTCACGCTAAGGCTCCAACGTAAGCACCGTGGCGTCTTCTAACTAAGGGAAGCCCACCTCTCACAACACAGCTTTGAAATCTAGCAAATGATGGAGGGAGAGTCCTCTGGTGATCCATCTACTGGAAGTAAGTTTTATTGCTCTTAACATGCATACATTTTGTATAACGTCCATGAACTCAACATCAATACTTCACATAAGATACCCAAGAAACACCGAGAAGATACAAGGTGATGAGATTATAAATCCTAAGGAATAAGATTTGGTTGAATAGGGTTGATTTGAAGAGCAACGAACCATTGTAATACGTAAGATTTGTTCACTCCCCAAGAGCTAATTTTTGCACCGTTGGTAATGATATGGCCTACGAAAATAGGCAAGTAAGAAAAGGTATTCGCAGGCGCCTGGGTGGCTCAGTTGGTTAAGCGTCTGACTCTTGGTTTCAGCGCAGGTCATGATCTCACATTTTGTGAGTTTGAGCCCCTCGTCGGGCTCTGCGCTGACAGTGCAGAGCCTGCTTGGGACTCTCTCTTTCTCCCTGTCTCTCTATTCCTCCCTACTTGTGCTCCCTCTCTCTCTCAAAAGAGATAATCTTAAAAAACATATATATTCAATTTGAATTTTCTTTTATATTTGCATTTAATTTCAAATTTCCCGGAGGACTTTCAGAAGTCCCAAACCAGATCTATTCTAAAAAAAAAAAGAAAAGAAAAGAAAGTTGTTTGTCCTAAATTCAGAAGTGTGTAAATATTGATTATTATCATGTGAAGAACTTTCTCTGAGCTCCCATCCTTAACTCTTTGGATTTTGCATAGGAAGTTACCCGGCCTAAGCCCTCCATAGACCAACTCTTTAAATGGAAGCTGTGTACCCATCTTGGACACACCAGCTCTTAGTCACGGACTCTGTTACATTCACTCTGTTGTCCTCAGCACCGGGCCCTGAATACTGGCTCAGTAAGTCACTTTTACTGCAGGCGTCTCACTGATTTTCTCCCCCTACCAGAAGGCATTCGTGAATGACCATGCTAGTTTGCTTCATCAGGGCCATAGGTGCTGAGCAAGATTGTAGAGACAATGGCTGAAATTTCTGCTCTAGTCTCCTGCTACCCACGTGGCCTACTGAGACTATTGCTGAAGCCACTGGGATTTTATTTGCTTTCCTGCACACAGGGCTCTGGGACTCAGGCTGCTAAAACAGCACTATTTGCAGCCTTTGCCCAGCACGAGGAAGAACCCCCAGGTGTGGCCTCATCTCAAATCGCCCCTCAACGTGGTCATCACAGAAAACTAACCAGCCTGGCGTCCCGCACAGCACAACACATCGAAACTCCAACTCTCCCGGACCCCAGAGCTCACAGTCACCTGACCGTTGATCCCCGGACTTGGTGGTCCGAAGCGCCAACGATCAAGCCTTCACCCTGAGCTTCTCTGGAGACAACTCGGAAAGAACGTGAACCATTAGCTGCATGCTCCTATCTCCGTCTATTTCTGTGGGAGAGTAGGCTCCGTTTCAGTTTGATATGTAGAATTCGGGGAGGGCAGGGTGGGTAATAATCAGAGCTTCCCTTCCCGTCAGAAAGCAAGGCTTTGGCTTCCTAATTCTAGGCGCCCTGTCCTTGCCTGCCAACCTGCCTCCTCACTCTTGTCACTCGGCACGGCTGTGTTCTATCTTCTAAATGGCGGGCATGGAGCCTTTAAGGAGCCGCTATGGTCAGACTGTTTGGATGTTATCTGTTGAAGTGCTAACTCCAAAGCGATGGTATTAGGTGGTGGGGCCTTTGGAAGGTAGTGCGAGAACAAGAGTATAGCCCTCATGATGGAATTGGGGCCTTTATAAGAGACACCCCACTCTTGGATTTCCAGGCTGTAGAACTGTGACCAATAAATTACTGCTTTTTTAAAAATTTTTTTTAATATTTGTATTTTGAGAGAGAAAGAGACACAGACAGGGGTGAGTGGGAGAGAGACTGAGAGAGAGGGAGACACAGAATCTGAAGCAGGCTCCAGGCTCTGAGCTGTCAGCGCAGAGCCCGACGCGGGGCTCAAACTCACAAACCACGAGATCACGACCTGAGCCAAAGTCGGACGCCCAAGTGGCTCAGCCACCCAAGCGCCCCAATAAATTACTGCTTTTTACAAGCTACCCAGGGTATGCTATTTTTTTAAGGCAGCCCAAACAGATTGAGCCCTGACCTGCTCTGTTTTCTCCTTAGAATACCTCCCTCCAGGGGTCTGTAAAATACTTAAGGGGAGAGACATCATCTTAGCCGGCTGTTTTTCTAGGCACCCAGTCTGGCCCACATCATTTCCAGAGCACAATCAATATTCATGAGGAAAACAAGCATGGTAATTAAGGGAGAAAGAATACTACCAACAGAGGCTACAGAGATATGAATCATGTGATTTGCAAGGACAATAGATCTGAAGATCCTATATGAATTCCTCACGGTCCTACAGGGAACTTATAATGGAATAGCCTGTGAAGCATTTAAAAACAAAACAATAGAAGAAGAAGAAGAAGAAGAAGAGAAAGAAAGAAAGAAAGAAAGAAAGAAAGAAAGAAAGAAAGAAAGAGAAATAAACATTTCTGTGTGTGGAAATTTCCTTCAAGTTTGTATTTTCAGTATTTAGAATATTAAGACGAGAATCACGGGCCTGGTCATCAATGGAAGACTCACTCTCCTCTTTTATTTCAGGGAGCCTCAAGTACCTGCAAGGAGCTACCTCATCATACCTTGCTCACCTCCCTCACATAATGATAACTGAATTTTACAAAGTGTTCCAAGACCTCATCTCCACCCTTATGGCCACTTTCCAACATCGGCCTCTGGCAATCGATTGCAATGCTTCTTTCAGTGGATCAATGACGCTGTCAAGTCTAAAGAGTGACATCCATTGGACTGAATCTCCCCCCGGTTTAAACTGTGGAGTCAGACATTGGGTCAGTCGTTTTGAGCTTTTCAAGAAAAAGTGTGCTGCCAACATACTGGCTATTGTTCCCCTTGAGAAAAGCATCAGTACTGGGGCGCCTTAGTGGCTCAGTCGGTTAAGCGGCTGACTTCGGCTCAGGGCATGATCTCACAGTCCGTGAGTTCGAGCCCCGCATCAGGCTCTGTGCTGACAGCTCGGAGCCTGGAGCCTGTTTTAGATTCTGTGTCTCCTTGTCTCTGATCCTCCCCCATTCATGCTCTGTCTCTCTCTGTCTCAAAAATAAGTAAACGTAAAGAAAAAAAAGCATCAGTACAAATAATGTAACAGTGAAAACTCACTTTCACTGAACTCCTCTCTTCCACAGTCACCAGAGTAGAGTCTGTTTCTCAGTGGACGCACTTGATATTGACACTTAGGCAGCCCATGAGAATACATTTGGACCAGACAAATGGTGGTGGAAGTGATACTGTCCTGTGGGGTCTAGCCTTGACCCTTGAAAACCTCCCATGTGATCTTCCATATTGTTTCCCTTTACAACTAACTGGAATAGACTCAAGCATCTCACACCCATTTGGAGTCCTGTGCTGAGTATGGTCAAGTCACAGAATGGAAGGGCCTCGTGTCCTTGAGTCACTGTTTGAAGATGAGCCAACCAGAAGAGACATCTGAGCAGGAACTCCTGCACGGTTCTCTTCTAGTTTTCTATAGATCTGGTACAACAGCTGGCACTCACTTACTGACAAATGTCTTTCAGAAAATACTATCCCCAAACACCTCTCCACTTAAAATTTGGACTTTACATTTTGGAAATCGCAAATACGCCCCGAACCTTGATCAGATTTTAAAATTACATCACAAGATCATTTACTTACGGAAATAGATCATGTTCTTCTCCTAAACATGTCTTCTATACTTTTTTTTTTTTTTTAAGTTCATGATTTTGGAGACCCTAGGTGGCTCAGTGGATGAAGCCTCCCACTCTTGGTCTCAGCTCAGGTCATGGTATCAGACTTGACTTCCAGGTCCCCCTCTGGCTCCGTGTGGGCAGGGCAGAGCTTACCTGAGATTCTCTCTCTCTCCTATTCTCTCTGCCCCTCCCCTGCTCCCGCTGTCTCTGTCTCTCTCAAAATAAATAAATTTAATTTTTTTTTAAGTTCACGGTTTTGGTTTCAGATATTTCTCACCTGCTACCCAGGTAGAGCGACCGTGTGTCTTTTCCTTCATATACTGATGGATGCTTTAGAAGTACTTCTAGGCCACAATTCCCAAACACGGGCCGGGTTGTCTTCTTCCGGGGGCTCCAGGTGTTCCAGGCTGCGATCCAGGCTAGACAGGAGGGTAAGGAGGTGGGCGTCGCCCCTAGCAGCGTGGCTGTGGTCTGTGCTGAAGAGGCTGAGATCTGCTGGAGCATCTGATGGTGGAAACAGGTGGTTTGTGCCTTCTGCACTTGGGCGATACAGCCTCTTTCCCAAGGAAGTCTGAAACAGGAGGTTCTGTCATTCAGGCACGTGTGAGAGGGGCTCCTTTTCAACTGTCTCAAAAGTAGGAGGATGTCCCTGTTTCCTGGGCTCTGGAGCCAAGGCAGGTCTCCAGCAAGGGAGCAGGCAGGGATGCTGCAGAGCGCGGCTAACCACAGATCTGGGCCATTGACGATTTCGGTGGTTCTCCAGGCGGCCGGCAGGTGGCGCTCGGCCGTCCTTTTCGGAAGTGGCTTTAGGGCAAAGAAGCTGTGACTTTGAAACAGAAAGGGGAGCGTCGGGGCAGCTTCTGGGCAGCTTCGGGGGACTCCAGGCTGAGCCCTTCCAAGAGCGCCAGGGCAAAGCGAGGGCTGAGGCGCTCTGGGCGCCAACTGTGTGCTGCTTTTATAGTCCCCGCAAAGCCCTGCTTCTCCCCGCCCTTAGCGCCTGGCGGGCACCTCCTCCGTGCTTCCTCCGCCAGGAACATCCTCCACGGGGAGGGAGGCGTGGACCTTGAGTTTTCTGGGCTCCCTGTGTCCCGAACTCTCCTGTTGCGCCGAGAGTGCAGCCGGGCCATTTTTTCCAACAATCGTTTCCTAAACGACCTGGAGGCTCCGAACCCACGTGAGCGCGTTGAATCGCCCTGTCAGCCTAGGGTAGCGTGTGAGCCTGAGGCCGTGGCCGAGACCGGCTGGGACAGGATTGGGGGGTAAGAGGGAACGGAGGACAGGGCCCGAAGGCAGGAAGATGGGAGGGTGGGAGGAGGGGGCAATGGAGCGATGGGATGAGCGGACAGTGGGACGTTAGCGCGATGGGACGACGGGGTGATCAGGCGTCGGAATCAAGGGACGACGGGACTGTGGGACGATGGGACGATGGGACGATGGGGCGATGGGACGATGGGCGTTGGGACGATGGGACGATGGGCGATGGACCGAAGGAACGATGGGCGATGGAGCGATGGGGCGATGGGGCGATGGGACGATGGGACGATGGGCGATGGCGATGGGGCTTTGGGACGATGGGGCAATGGGACGATGGGACGATGGGACGATGGGGCGATGGGACGATGGGACGATGGCGATGGGGCTTTGGGACGATGGGGCGATGGGGCAATGGAAACTTGGGACGATGGGACGATGGGCAATGGGCGATGGGGCTTTGGGACGATGGGGCGATGGGGCTTTGGGACGATGGGAAGATGGGACGAAGGGATGGATGATGGGGCGATGGGGCGATGGAGCGATGGGACGATGGGACGATGGGACGGTGGAGCGATGGGACGGTGCGGCGGTGGGGCGATGGGAACATGGGACGATGGGACGGTGGGATGGTGCGGCGGTGGGGCGATGGGAACATGGGACGATGGGGCGATGGAAAGTTGGGACGATGGGCAATGGGCGATGGGGCTTTGGGACGAAGGGACGATGGAGCGATGGGACGGTGGAGCGATGGGGCGATGGGACGGTGGGACGGTGGAGCGATGGGCGATGGGATGGTGGGGCGATGGGACAGTGGGACGGTGTGGCGGTGGGGCGATGGGACGAAGGGACGATGGGCGGTGGGGCGATGGGACGGTGGAGCGATGGGGCGGTGGGACGGTGGGACGATGGGCGATGGCGATGGGGCTTTGGGACGATGGGGCAATGGGACGGTGGGGCGATGGGGCGATGGCGATGGGGCTTTGGGACGATGGGGCGATGGCGATGGGGCTTTGGGACGATGGGGCGATGGAGCGATGGGACGATGGGACGGTGGAGCGATGGGGTGATGGGACGGTGCGGCGGTGGGGCGATGGGAACATGGGACGATGGGGCGATGGGACGATGGGACGATGGGCGATGGCGATGGGGCTTTGGGACGATGGGGCTTTGGGACGATGGGACGATGGAAAGTTGGGACGATGGGCAATGGGCGATGGGGTTTTGGGAGGATGGGACGGTGGGAAGATGGGACGAAGGGACGATGGGGCGATGGAGCCATGGGACGGTGGAGCGATGGGGCGGTGGGACGGTGCGGCGGTGGGGCGATGGGAACATGGGACGATGGGGCGATGGAAAGTTGGGACGATGGGGAGATGGGGCTTTGGGATGGGAGGGTGGGACGATGGGACGATGGGGCGATGGAGCGATGGGACGATGGGACGGTGGAGCGATGGGGCGATGGGACGATGGGGCAATGGGACGATGGGGTGATGGGGCGATGGGGCGATGGCGATGGGGCTTTGGGACGATGGGGCAATGGGAAGATGGGACGAAGGGACAATGGGACGATGGGGCAATGGAGAGATGGGACGATGGGACGGTGGAGCGATGAGGCGATGGGACGGTGCGGCGGTGGGGCGATGGGACCATGGGGCGATGGGACGATGGGACGATGGAAAGTTGGGACGATGGGCAATGGGCGATGGGGCTTTGGGACGATGGGAGGATAGGACGATGGGAAGATAGGACGAAGGGACGATGGGGATATGGGGCGATGGAGCGATGGGACGATGGGATGGTGGAGCGATGGGGCGATGGGACGGTGTGGCGGTGGGGCGATGGGAACATGGGGCGATGGGACGATGGGGCGGTGGGACGATGGGGCGATGCGGCGATGGGACGCGCCTGGACCAAAGCATGGATACAGTCGTGGGAGCCAGTCGTGCGCCGCCAGCATCTGGATGCTCTCTGTGAGGAAGTCGGGCGCCCAGTAGCATTCTGCTGACTTCCAGCAACAGTGGCCAGCGTCGGAATCAAGGGACGACGGGACTGTGGGACGATGGGACGATGGGACGATGAGAGGATGGGACGATGGGAGGATGGGCGATGGGGCGATGGGAAGATGGGATGATGGTACGATTGGACGGTGGGGCGGTGGTACGATGGGCGATGGGGCTTTGGGACGATGGGGCGACGGGGCGATGGAATGATAGGACGATGGGCGATGGGACGATGGGCGATGGGGCGATGGGATGGTGGGGCGATGGGACAGTGGGGCGATGGGACAGTGGGGCGATGGGACAATGGGGCGATGGGAAGATGGGGCGATGGGACTATGGGATGATGGGAGATGGGGCAGTGGGGCGATGGGAGGTGCCTGGACCAAAGCACGGATATAGTCGTGGGAGCCAGTCGCGCGCCGCCAGCATCTGGATGCTCTCTGTCAAGTCGGGCGCCCAGTAGCTTTCTGCAGACTTCTGGCAACATTGGCCAGCGTCGGAATCAAGGGACGACGGGACTGTGGGACGATTGGGTGATGGGGCGATGGGGCGATAGGGCGATGGGACTATGGGGCGATGGGGCGATGGGCGATGGGCGATGGGACGCTCCTGGACCAAAGCGCTGATACAGTCGTGGGAGGGAGCCAGTCGCGCGCCGCCAGCATCTGGATGCTCTTTGTGAGGAAGTGTGGCGCCCCCTAGCGTTCTGCTGACTTCTAGCAACATTGGCCACCCGGAAGTCGGTGCGCAGGCGTGAACAGATGGCACTTTGCAAAGGAGGAATTGAGAATCTCCGCACAGCACTGTCGTCCACTGGGTCACCATGACGTATTTGATAGTAAATATTACATTAAAATATTAGACATAAGATAATAAACATTCTCATTTTAAGATATTCAACCGCTATTTTCGTGAAGTTTTTGCAGTGGGATTGAATGCATATTTACCGCAAAACCACAATTGAATATAACTTTACTCTTCCACCATTGATGGAAACAAACTCAATAATATAGTGGAGATTACTTCTTCTTTTCAGTTGGTAGAACTGTACGTTTGACAATTTCTTGTGTCTCCCTGACAAACTTCATGTCATTTTTATTTAACTCCTGGTTAATGAAACATCCCTCCCAGTATTCCAACTTGACTCTATGGTTAAAGAGGAAGGGTGGTGTTGTGCACAAGCATTCAGCACATTTAGCAGGTGAGATCTTTGTATTTTCTTTGGCAAGAAATTCCTAGACTGAATGGAATTTGCCAAAATTTCATAGGCACTGTGGCTCCTTTGAAGACTCAGGAACTTGCATGTGCAAGGTCAGTTCTCCTCTGTATTGAACATGTTGATATGTTTTACCTCATGGATGTTCTGCATGAACTTACATTTTAAAGTATTGCATTAAGGTATTTATCTTGATTACTTAGATTTGGTGCCTCTTTAAATTTAGTACTTGAAGGAAGTACTCACCTACTTTACCCAAATACTGACCCAAGAAATAGCTTTTGAATTCGGGCTGTGAATTTCAATGGCTGAAAATCTAGGAATGTCCCATTTCTCATCACCCTCTCCTTCATAGTTTTTAAAACTGGTTTCCTCGTTTCTACAAATTGTGTCTTCTCCACTGTGCCTTCAAACTATCACCAGAAGTGGTCTGAAGGTGAGTGAGCCTGAGGGAAGGAGCTCTGACCGCTTTATACTATTCACAGAGCAGCCATTTCTGTCAGACAACTTTCAAGAGGCTGGTTCCCCGCAAAGACCTTCTTTGCGCTGTGAGAGCTCTCTCTTTTATGTTCCAGGTACTGACCCCAGAGGGGAAACTTGGGCTCTGCTCCTTCACAGTCCTGCAGACACTGCCCTCTCCAGGAGTGTCCGGGGGTGGGGGGAGGGGCCCCATGCACACCCCTGAGGGTGTTAAGGGAGATGCACTGAAAGCTTGAGCTGGTTTGGCTGAGTGTGGACTCTACCCAGCGTTGGATGTCCTACTAGCCCTGCAGGCAGCGACCATTTACTGCGGTCAGGTGGACTCTCATCTGTGATCAGCCTAAAATTTGCAAACTTTATCTCATTTAGTCTTTACACTTTCCTGTGTGACCACTACTAATGTCTCCACTTCTTTTTGAGGAGGAGATGAAAATCCGGTGTTATTTATCCTTCGGAGCCACAGGTGTCTTCAAAAGTGGGGCTTTCTGCCGCCCTCCAGTCCCTCCTCTTCCTCAGCTCTTAGTACGTGCCCTTAGCTGCACTGACTGTGCTGGTGCCTCATTAATCTGAACCATGTCTTTAATGTCTGCCTTCCTTGTTCCCTGGAGGGCAGTCACCATCCCTGTCTTGCCTTCTGTGAGTCCACATGGCCACACACTGCCTTCCGCGTGTTGTGCAGGCGGCACCTTCTGGGGGACAGGATGCAGAGAACTCTGTGAGTTAACCCTTGAAGTTCACCTTTATGCCTCTATTATCTTCAGACTGTGTCAGAATATATGAGCCATGTCTCCTGTAAAGAAATAGGGGAGAATTCAAACTTAATGGAGAGCCCCTTACAAGGGAAATGCAGAGGGTTGGGGCAAGTTGTCTTCGAGTGCATTGGGAGAAGTGGAAGAATGGTACCTGGATCAAACCACTGAGCATTCTTTTTAGAATTGAAAAAGAGACATGGACGGAGAGTCGGGTTTTTACTTCAACCTGGGGTCTCATTTAGGTGAACGTATCCTGTTGGACTGAGACTTCTACGATTTCCATGAGCGTGTTTGATCTCCAGCGTCACAATACAAAGGAAGTGTTGAGGTCATGACGTTGTCTGAAGCCCCGACAAAAAGTGGAAAGAAGATCGGGATAAGGACCGAGGCGGCAGTCCCGGCCTAATGAAGAACCTCATGTGCAAGGTGTTCAGGGCAGCTGGGTAAAGTCTCCCCGGGTGGACTTGTGCATCATCACGCCCGCCTGGGGCCTGCCAGCCTCTTCATGATGACACTGGGGACGATGCTCTCCAGCTCTGTCAGCACCCTCCGCGGCGACCTGGCCCAGAACCGTGGCCTGCCCACGCTGGAGACCGTCACAGTTCTGCAGTATGTGGGGAGGATCGTCCTTGCTGTCGTGCCTGAAGGACTGAGAACATTTTCAGGTTTCCCCAGAAGCAGGTGCGTGGCAGCCGGTTCCAAAGAGCGCAGGCCACCTCTGTCTTCAGGAGATGATGATCCAACTTCACGACGATCCAGCACGAACCGCTGAAAGTGCTCACTGGACTCGATGAGAAGGTGGACGACCCGGTGACCAGTTCGGTGCAGGAGATGGGGAAGGAAAAGACCCTCCCGAGCAACGAGGACGCCAGCCTGCCTGTGCGGAGCTGGTTGCAAAGAATCAGTCTTCTCTGGCAAGAAAGTACATAGCTGCCCTGCCCGGGACGTTGTCAGACTGGAAATTCAGAAGCGGAAATCAAGAAGTGCTTTCCCTGTATTAATAAGCTCATCAGAAAACCCGGGAGGTTGGAGAGGAGACTCGGACTCAACCTTCCACAACTGAGCTTGGGAGTTAAGATGGCAGAGGGTGACCCTTAGCTTGTCTAGTCCCTCAAACACAGCTAGATAGTTATTACATCATTCTGAACACCAAAGAAATCAACTGGAGGTCTGAATGACAAAAACTGCAAGACTCCATATAGAAAAGGGACCACCTTTTGGAAGGCAGGAGGGGAGGAGGCTTTACTGGGAGAGCTATTGCCCTGGGCCTGGCCGGTGGGGAGGGAGCTGGCTTAAGGAGGCTATCACCAAGTAGTATAAGCAAAATCCGACCTTTTAGCAGTCCACTACCTTGGGGGAAGAACGTGGCTTACAGGTACTCAAGCGGTGAATAGGGGCAGAATCCCAGGAGTGACAGCATGGTCTCAGGATCCCTTGCTTCGCAGAAAACGGGGTCTCGCCAACCATCCACAATTGAGTCTCATCAACGCCTAAGTGGCTTCCACTTGTGAATAGTCACCCAATTCAAAGATGTGTTTTCTTCCTTCAGCTGTAAACTGTGTTCAGTCATTTTTGACAGTTTCATTTTTTCAATAATATGGGGACTCTTCTTTGGAATGGATAGACGCTACACTTTTACATGTTTAAGAATTATAATTTATGCATTTATCCACAGCAAGTGTTGTATTTACAAAATGTACTTGTCATATTATTGTATGACCGGTTTTGTCTTCTGTGTTCATTTGCTTCAGGGATATGAAATCTAGCTGCAGCGTTACGTCTTACTCATAATGAGATCCAAGTGTGCTTAAATGCTTAAGGTGTCTTTAAATCCAAAGGGAACATAAACAGTTTGACTCATTTCATGGACTCATAAAGAAATATTTTGAAGTATCTCAGTAATTCACTTGTGTTGGTGATTGTGTTGGGAAATAAAACAAAAATGTTATTTTCTTTAGTGAAACACTGTGGCAGAGAAGGCTAGCCATAAGGAGTAGGTAATTACGTAGGAATCCTTTCTACAATGATGAAGGAGGTGCAGTGGACACTCTGACAGATTATAGCAGCTGGAGCTGGTCCACTGGACTTAAAAGTTTCTTGGAGTGGGGCGCCTGGGTGGCGCAGTCGGTTAAGCGTCCAACTTCAGCCAGGTCACGATCTCGCGGTCCGTGAGTTCGAGCCCCGCGTCAGGCTCTGGGCTGATGGCTCGGAGCCTGGAGCCTGTTTCCGATTCTGTGTCTCCCTCTCTCTCTGCCCCTCCCCCGTTCATGCTCTGTCTGTCTCTGTCCCAAAAATAAATAAACGTTGAAAAAAAAATTTAAAAGTTTCTTGGAGAAATCACATCTAATGATTGTTGATTCCATTTCAGCGATTGCATGAACTAGACACCAAAGTGAAAGATATTACAGAATCTTGGAATTTCACTTTCAACAACTAAGTAGTGAATACATCTTCTATCCGTGGGCGCTGCGGTGGGTGCCCGATACAACGAAATAGTGGACACACCGCCTGCTGTCACAGAGCTTCCAGTCTGGTGGTGCTGGGTCATTGAGCTTTCAAGTAATGTCATTCTGTGGCCAGGACAGGGAAAGGACAGGACGCTGGGAGCACAAAGGAGCATGAAAAGGTCACAAACCCTACAAGCAGCATCTGCCAAGCTGGCATCCAAGGATCTGTAGGAGTTAGCCAAATAAATACATGATGGTCGATTCTGAACATGATCAGTGGAGATATTGTAGGAGTGCAGATAGAAATAAGAGTCTGGAGATGATGACTAATGCTGGTGATACGATTCTGGGCAAAGACACGCACCTGGAAGTCATATCTCAGAGATGACACTAGGAACTATTTGGGAGGTTGAGTCTGTATGTGCAGAGAGGAAGGAGTGTGGCACCCAGCATGGAATTTTGAGGAACACCCAGATTGCCCCAAGATGAGAGAAAATAGTCAACAGAGGAAAGAGCGGAGCAGGAGCAGAAAAGCAGAAGACAGTAGAGACACAGAAGCCACATGGAGGTCAGACTTGAAAGTGGAGGCGTGGCCAAAGGGCTCAGATGTTGGGAAATGGCAGCCAGGGCTGACTGACAGCAATCTCTGACCTCAGTAAGATGTGGTTTGGTGTCAACCTGGGCCGAGCAGTTTCAGGAGAACAGGGAGGCTGAAGCCACGTTACAGTGAGGGCAGGACGACCTGACCGCGAAGTGGGAACAGACACTGCAGAGAACTTCAAATAGTCTGGGTATGAACAGAATGACAGAAGCAAGATAATACCTACAGGTGGTTGTAGGGCTGGGATGAAGAAGATGAAAATGAGGCACATCTGATGCTCACTTTTTTCATGTGCAAAGGAAAATACTGTCAGGAGAGAGGAGAGGTCACTGATAAAGTATAAGCATCTTACTAGAGCCTTCTCTGCTGTGCGTCAAGGAAATCTGTCCAAAGCTAAGCCTTCTGGAACTGTCCCTCTGTTTGGGGTCACAGAGGTTTTGCACCCAGGGGAAGGGCACCATGGTGAGGCTTGGGATGAGGGAGAGGGATGCTCTCTCATCAAGCGGGGGAAGGTGGAAAAGTGAGTAGGGCCTTTATCAGTAACCCGACTCTGGGCTCAAACTCATGAACTGTGAGATCATGACCCAAGTGAAAGTTGGGCACCCAACTGACTGAATCATCCGGGCACCTTGGACTTAGGTTTTAAGAATAAAGAGACTCAACAAGTTGTCTTTGATAAGAATTTATTAAGACAAAATGCATAGTTAATAAAATGAAAAGGTGAATACGTTTTATAAATTTTAACACAATGTAAAGACAAAAACCTTTATAGGGAAATATAAATATAAATTAGGCAAAAGAATGAATGAATGAATAAATAAATAAATAAATAATAAACAATAAATGAATAACATCAGGGCAATCATCTCTTAAGGACTGATGATCCTGAGGCCGGATTTTTTTTTTTTCAATATTCTTGTTTAATACTACTCACAAACTATTTGTGGAATTAAAGCCAATAAATTCTGTAATGAAGGCTGCCGTGAGAGTCTCTTGAAGTGAGCAGACATAGTGCAGGGTGATGTGGCACGTGAGTCATTGAGAATCACTTCAAGGTGACCCCAGGTCTCCATCCTTGATGGCCAAGCTGTCTTGCAAGGTCGCCGAGGAGGACAAGGCTCTCATGATTTCCAGCCTGACAATTTCCCAGGCGCAGTCACTGTATCCCTCGTCCTCCAGGTAGACGCGGATGTCCTGGAAGTACCTCTTGATGGCCAGGGCAGGGCCGTGCATCCCCGGGGCGCGCTCTCCCTCGCCCGCGGCCTGCACCAAGCAGGCGTCCAGGGCTTCCAGCTGCCGGTGGAGGCCAGAGCGGAGTCCGTGCAGCGGCGCGGGGCTCCAGGCCGCCGAGGAGCGCTCCGTGTGCAACAGGTTGAAGGTCTGCTGGAGCAGCTCCCGCAGGACGGCGGCGGCGGCCTGGGCCTCCCGGAGCTGGCCGCCCTCCAGCATCTCCCGGGGGAAGCGGAAGTCTTTTCTGGCCCGCAGGCACAAGAAAGGGGACAGTCTCCGCATCTGGCCCAGGAGCACCAAGTTGTCCCTGCTAACCTGCGCGTGGCTCCCAGGCAGGGCACAGCCCAGAGAGCCTCCAGGGCGGCAGGTGAGCAGCGCCAGGGCGGTCAGCAGAGGGCGCAGGAGAGCCATGGGGAAGCCGAGGGGACTGCTGGCCGGGCTGAGTTGGGCGGCTGGGGGACCTCGGGGCCGAGGTTCTCTGAGGACCAACTCGAAGCATGGCTCTTAAATAAGGAACGCGGACAATTTCATTTTCTGAACATCCTCTGCACTTTTACTTCCCTTTTTTGTTTTCATTTATGCATTCTCCTTATTGTGTAAAAGATGTCATCAATCTAAAATACTACGTTGGCAATGGAAGCTTTATTTCCCAGTAAACTTCTGATATGTCCATCCCAATGGATCCCAATGGAGAGAGGGATGCTCTCTCATCAAGTGAGGGAAGGTGGAAATGTGAGTAGGGACATGCGAATGCAGATGGACCAAACTTCCATTTCTCAAGCAGATCAGTTTCACGCAAGCATGTTCATCAGTGCTGAGAATGTTAAAAATCTAAATTTAAAAGAAATAATATCCTCTTTCTGGTATTCAAGGATAATAGGAAAATAAATAAAAATAATTTTTTCCCTAGAATCAAGTAAGTATTCTTCATTTTAAAAATGACAGGAAAACTCAGGAATTAAGGAAAAATATTTCAACACTGGAGATACTGAAATTCACTGGTACATGAAATCAAGCAAGTGGCTAGTTTCACCGCCCTCTTTCTTACTGGATAGTGATGAAAAGAATGGTTGATGGAAATATTTACTCCAGGTCATGGTTAGGGAACAATTGGCATGGCCTCCAACATTTTTTTCAAAACCTGAAGAATGAAAATTATTTTTAAAATGTATTTGGGATGATTCCCTGGGAGAAACCAAACACCAGCATCTTCTTTCTTGTAGCTTCATCCTACTCCTTGGTGTTTCCTTCCTCATTATTACTCACGCCTTTTAGACGGGCCATCATTCTCTTCTTTCTTGGATTCAGCACTGTTTTTCTTCCTGTGAGCACAGATATCAGGTCTTTAAAAGAAGAAGAAGAAGAAGAAGAAGAAGAAGAAGAAGAAGAAGAAAGAAAGAAAGAAGGAAAGAAAGAAAGAAAGAAAGAAAGAAAGAAAGAAAGAAAGAAAGGTTGAGAGGCCCTGGGTGGCTCAGTCAGTTAAACATCCAACTTCAGCTCAGGTCATGAACTTGTGGTTCATGAGTTCGAGCCCTGCGTCGGGCTCTGTGCAGACAGCTCAGAGCCTAGAGCCTGCTTCAGATGCTGTGTCTCCCTCTCTGTCTGCATTCCCCAGCTTGCTCTCTGTATCTCTCTCTCTCTCTCTCAAAAATAAACATTTTTTTAAAAATTAAAGAAAAAGAAAGAGGTTGAAAATAAGTACACATGACATTTCCTCTCTGTCCTATATGATTTGAACTTGAAATATTTAGGCACGATCTCAACTAGTGTATCAGAAGGGCTAAATGAATGATGCCACGTGCCTTCATTCTGGTGCTAATAAGAAAGCACCATGGACTGCGTCTTGTAAACAACAGAAATTTGTTTGACATGATTCTGGAGACTGGAAGTCTAACGTCAGGGGGCCAGTGTGGTTGACTTGCAGTGGGAGCCCTTTTCTGGGCTACAGACGGCCATTTCTCTTTGTATCTTCACCCGGTGGAGAGCAGTCAGGGGAAGCAATCTCTCTTGTGACTCTATAAAGGCATTAATCCCTTTCATGAGGGCTCCTCCCTGCAGCTTCATCCAGTCCCAATCATCTTCCAAAGACTCCACTTCCTAACACCATTACACCGAGGGGTAGGGTTTTAACATGAATTTGGGTACAAACATTCAGGGCATAACAAGAGCCTCAAATATTGTGGTGATGGCAAAGTTTTACTAGAATAGTTTTTAATTTCCACATTTATTTGGAACAAAGCACACATTCTTTGATGCTGACTTCGTTTTCTTTTGGCACATTAATCCTAATTGTTGACTCATTAAATGTTACAGTGCTGCTCTCTGATCACGATCGCCAAGGACCTGCCAAATTCCACAGATTTCTTTCTTTCAGTCTTATCCAGAAGGATGGTGCTGCTGATGACGACCGAATCTGCAAATTACGTTACCTCTTGTAAGGGATTCATTTAATCCTTTCAACATAGTTGTTGATATTATTATTTCCAAGAAGTGCCTGCTAAGAGTTAGATAAATAAAACAATGTAATAAGTCAATGGTAAATCCAGTTTTAAAAACCTGTCTCAGATTCCAAATGCCACCCCCTTATCCACGACATTAGACACCTGTGCAAACTGCATGCGTTGAACCATCACTTACTTTCTGGAAGGCCTACACATAGATGTTCCTTTATTGTCTCATACCTCCCTGATCACATGTTCTCTCTGTTCCTTAAATTGTCTTCCGCCTGCAAATATGTTCATGCACTGACCAAATAAAAAAGTGTCTTGATTGTTTTGCATAATCAAAATTAAATGATCAATTGGCAATTTCTCAGAGCCTAACATATGCCCAACAAAAGTAACAATTCTATTAATAATTATAAAATAACCATATTTAATGCACCCCAGATGTGGCTCATAGAGATTGCTTAGTTAATTCTCACCATAAATTTGGTAGATGCGTGAGACACAAGCCCATATGAGTCACAGCCCCTGCACCAGAGAGTGACTGATTACAAACATTTCAGCGACTCCTGTGTAGAAAAGACTGAACTACTGACTCTTACGGATCAAAAGAACAAATACATATGCTACCAATTTAGGCGAATAGGGGAAATGACAGGAAAAATATAAGATGATACATCCTAACAGCTAAAGTGTGAGAAATGGAGCAGAGCAAAAGGACTGCCATCGGCAGAGAAGGCAGGGAGTCAGAAATTCATGCTTCCCCTGGGCCACGGAGACACCCCTCACTCAAGGCCCCCTAGGTGCGCCCCAACGGCCAGAAGGGGGCGCGTGAACTCACCATAACCTTCCAATTGGCGCCGCCCACCGTCAACAGTATCAGCCCGCCCCCCCAGACGACTCGAGGCTCGGGAACACGTGGGGATTCCAGTCCAGGGAACAGACCCTCCCTTGTCCGGCCTAACCGTCCGGGGGAAGCTGTGCTGCACTTCGCATCGAGCCTTTCATGTTCCCGAGCGGCCCCCGCGTGGATCCTCTCCTTTGTCGAGCAGTTGTTTCAGCCAGAGCGGTTTACAAAAGGGCGCGTCTCCTCGGGATGCGGGGCAGAACCGAGATCGTGCTTCGTGGGGTATGTGTGCAGATCCAGGATTGTTTCTGGGGAGAAGGACGCGAGGTCAGGGAAAGGGAAGATGTGTGCCTATATACAGAGGATTTCATTCCATTTGAAAGGTTAATTTTTGCTACCATGTTATAGTGGTGAAAAAAAGATTTTTAAATTTTAAGTATTTTTCAGCAGAAACTTTCCAGGCTAGAAGGGGGTGGGACAGTATATTCAAACTGTTGAAAGACAAAAACTTCCAACGAAGAATACTCTAGCCAGCAAAACTATCATTCAGATGTGAAGGAAAAAGAGTTATTGCATAATAAATTTATGATCTGAGTGAGGGACAAATGTAACATAATCACCTTTGGGGGGGACATGAAATAATGGCTTTTATACCTTTCTATATACCTGTGACAGAAACAACTATCAGAGCTATGTTTAATATGTTCCTGATGTTTGTCCTGAAAAAGAAAACCAAAGCTGGAGGCAACACAATGCCGGACTTCAAGAGGTATTACAAAGCTGTAATCATCAAGACAGTATGGTACTGGCACAAAAACAGACACATAGATCAATGGAACAGAGTAGAGAATCCAGAAATGGACCCACAAATGTATGGCCATAGTTGGCTGCACAGTTTTTGACAAAGCAGGAAAGAATATCCAATGGCATAAAGACAGTCTTTTCAGCAAATGGTGTTGGGAGAATTGGACAGCGACCTGCAGAAGAATGAACCTGGACCACTTTCTTACACCTTACATAAGAATAAACTCAAAATGAATGAAAGACATAAATGTAAGACAGGAAGCCATCAAAATCCTAGCGGAGAAAGGAGCCAAAAACCTCTTTCACCTTGGCCGCAGCAACTTCTTATTCGACATGTCTCCGGAGGCAAGGAAAACAAAAGCAAAAATGAACTCTTGGGACCTCATCAAAATAAAAAGCTTTTGCACAGTGAAGGAAATAATCAGTAAAACTAAAAGGCAAGCAACAGAATGGGAGAAGATATTTGCAAATGACAGATAAAGGGTTAGTATCCAAAATCTATAAAGAACTTATCAAACTTAATACCCCAAACAGAAATAATCCGGTGAAGAAAGGGGCAAAAGACATGAATAGACACTTCTCCAAAGAAGACATCAAGAGAGCCAACAGACACATGAAAAACTGCTCCACATCACTCATCATCAGGGAAACACAAGTCAAAACCACAATGAGATACCACCTCACACCTGTCAGAATGGCCAACATTAACAACTCAGGCAACAACAGATGTTGGTAAAGATGCGAAGAAAGAGGAACCCTTTTGCACTGCTGGTGGGAATGCAAGCTGGTGCAGTCACTCTGGAAAACAGTATGGAGGTTCCTCAAAAAATTGAAAATAGAACTACCTTACAACCCAGCAATTGCACTACTAGGTATTTATCCAAAGGGGTGGTTTTTCTTTTTTTTTTTTTTAATTTTTTTAATAAAATTTTTTTAATGTTTATTTTTGAGAGAGAGACAGAGCATGAGCAGGGAGGGGCAGAGAGAGAGGGAGACACAGAATCGGAAGCAGGCACCAGGCTCTGAGCTATCAGTACAGAGCCCGATGCAGGGCTCGAGCTCACGAACTGAACTGTGAGATCATGACCTGAGCCGAAGTCAGACGCTTAACCGACTGAGCCACCCAGGTGCCCCAGGGGTGCTTTTTCAAAGTTGTACATGCACCCCAATGTTTATAGCAGTGCTATTGACAGTAGCCAAAGTATGGAAAGAGCACAAATGTCTATTGACTGATGAATGGATAAAGAAGATGTGGTATATATATACACACACACACATATATATATATATACACACACACACATATATATGTGTATATATATATATATATATATCTACAATGCAATATTACTCAGCAATCAAAAAGAATGAAATCTGGCCATTTGCAACTTCGTGGATGGAACTGGAGGGTATTATGCTAAGTGAAAGACAAATATCACATGACTTTACTCATATGAGGACTTTAAGGGACAAAACAGATGAACATAAGGGAAGGGAAGCAAAAATGATATAAAAACAGGGAGGGGGACAAAACATAAGAGACTCTTAAATACAAAGAACAAACAGGGCTGCTGGAGTGGTGTTGGTGGGGGGATGGACAGTTTTTGGGATGAGCACTGGGTGTTATACATAGGAGATGAATCATTGGAGTCTACTCTTGAAATCATTCTTGCACCATATGCTAACTAACTTGAATGTAAATTTAAAACGACAACAACAACAAAACCACGTCCCTGACGCTTTCTGCCATTTATTCAATTTTGGTAACTTTGTGAGTTGTTGTCTTTTCACGGAATGGTACTTTGAATGGAATATGGTATTATCATTATTCCTGTTTTGAAGCTGCAAAAACTATACAACAGGACAATGAAAATAATTGCCCCAATCATGCTGCAAATTGAGGGAAAGATTAAGAAAATGCCTTGTTATCAAATTTATGTCACCTGAGAAGACCAGAGTAACCCATGAGCAAAAAAATGGAATAGGACAGAAGTTTTTGAACTTTCTCACTGGCACAACTATTTTAAATTTTTTATAGTTGTCACTTTTACTAGCAACCCTGAGGACCTACAAAATCTCTAACACTGTGCAGAATACTGGGTGGGAGTAAGAACTGTAGAAGCACTTTTGCCCCAAGGCGTCAATTAACCACAAGCATGTCAGTGACCCTCAATTATAAGGACCAGTGTGGGCTAAGGGGAGATAAGAGTAAAGGGCAAGACTTTGATCTTGAAAAGTACAGGACCACCGGAAATCATTAGAATGATAAAAGTTGAAATAAATTAAATGAAATGTATAAACACTTGGTAGGATTTGGGGGGTCAGTTTTCATAAATACACCCTGGCTCATGACTGCATGATATAGCTCAATAACAATAGTTTCTGCACAGTGCTTCGACATACTGATTAAAAAAAATTTTTTTTAGAGTATCATATTTTTTTAGGACAGGGAACACACCTTATTTCCAGTGTGTTTAACTGGAAACAACATGCTCAAATCTCAACCAAACCTCAATCCATGGTGGTGAATAAACGTGCTTGCTATAGATGAGATGTTTTGACATATTTCAAGGAGTCAAGTATCAAGGTTTGGCTTAGAATTACATATTGACATTTCATTTATTCTGTTTTATTTGCAAAATATTTGAGTGACATCCCTATAAGTGTCTTGATAAGTGAGGGAGACAGAGGAATATAGGTGGATTTAAAGGTAAAATTTACATAAGTAACCTGAAAACGTGTCTAGAGAAAACTTTTCACAAGAATTTTGGGCCTTCCTGCTCTTTCCTATGGATGGTCACGTTCAGCATCTAACTCAGGATGAACAAAGTGTTCAGAGAATTATCATAAAGAAGTGGTAAAGTAGGAAATTTATCAGAAAACTCCAGTGAATATATTAAAATTATTTTTAACAGATCATGGGAAAAAGTAAAGGCTCATCCACTTTCTTTTTTGAGAAAAATAAAATCCTAATTCAAGTACTTTTTTTAAAAAATGTTTATTTATTTTTGAACAGAGACAGAGCATGGAGCAGGGGAGGGGCAGAGAGAGGAAGACACAGAATCTGAAGCAGGCTCCAGGCTCTGGGCTGTCAGCACAGAACCCTATGCAGGGCTCGAACCCCCAAACCATGAGACCATGACCTGAGCTGAAGTTGGATGCTTAACCCACTGAGTCACCCAGATGCCCTGTGATTCAAGTACTTTTTAAAGGATTAAATAAGAAACTCAGATTTAAGGGGTGCCTGGGTGGCTCAGTCAGTTGAGCATCCAACTCTTGATATTAAAAAAAAATAAAACTATGGATGCAAACCAAGTAAAATATTAGTAAAATAAATCAGAAGGCATGTTAATAATTAATAAATCATAATCCAGTAGAGTTTATCTAATAATTCAAGGAGGCTCACACCATAGCTATTTCAGTAGATTTTAGAAGTCTTGTGCTCAGCTCCAGAGCTTTAGCAAGTTCATGGATGAAAAACTTCAATTGTCTAAAACCTCAATTACAATCAAATTCAATACATGATGTGCAAGAAAGAGGAGTTGAGAATGATTTCTTGTATTTTAACCTGAGGACCTGGAAATACGGAATTGCCATTAATTGAAGGGGAAGAAATAAGAAAAGAAGGTTACATGTGTTTGCTTTCATTTGGTTTCCAGCAATTGTTTTTTTTTTTTATTGTTTATTTAATTATAAAGGAGAGAGAGAGAGAAAGACAGCGCATGAGCAGGGCGGGGGCAGAGAGAGAGGGGGACACAGAATCCCAAGCAGGCTCCAGGCTCTGAGCTGTCATCACAGAGCCCGATGCGGAGCTCAAACTCACAAACTGTGAGATCGTGACCTGAGCAAAGTCTGACGCTTAACCGACTGAGCCACCCAGGTGCCCTGTTTTCCAGGTTTTTAAAAGGAGATTTCCATTTGGAATAACATAAATTCGAAGCACTCATTAGATACCACCTATCAAATAGTCTATTGGATATGTGATTCCAGAACTTTAGAATACATCCTCAAAAAGGTGTAAAGTCGTTCATAAGTTTAAACTGAGAAGAATTCAAGGGACTGAACACAGGAAAACCACACCTTTAATTTTTTTTTCAACGTTTATTTATTTTTGGGACAGAGACAGACAGAGCATGAACAGGGGAGGGGCAGAGAGAGAGGGAGACACAGAATCGGAAACAGGCTCCAGGCTCTGAGCCAGCAGCCCAGAGCCCAACGCGGGGCTCGAACTCACGGACCGCGAGATCGTGACCTGGCTGAAGTCGGACGCTTAACCGACTGCGCCACCCAGGCGCCCCCCACACCTTTAGATGTCACCAATGAACCTCGGAATGCGCAGCCAGAAAGGTGGAGCCACACATCCAGGATCTAACTGAAGATCTTACAGACTGTGTGTGTGTGTGTGTGTGTGTGTGTGTGTGTGTGTGTCTGCTACACAGTGTGTGTGTCTAAAGAGTTTTTATGAAAAATGAATAATGAATTTCTTTAAATAATGAAGAAAAAGACAACACAAAAGCAATGGATGCATTGTCTGTGGGTAGGAAACCTGGCCTGAGTTGCCAATGAATATGGAAATATGGGGCTCTTAAAGCCGAAGTCAGCTCCAAATCTGTTCTTCTCAGCTCTGCTTTGTGATGCTGGGGCTCCAGTTCCTTCGGCTATATTTCTGCTTTACCAGCAGATTTTTCTTTTGAAGTTACTCCACACCAATCACAGAACATGGACTGGAAAGTTGGAGTAAACTTTGTTTTCCTGACTGCACTGTGACTGCTCGTAACTACTAACCGTGCGGAAAAGGACAACTCATGGTTGCTAGCAGACGCTATTTGTCACCTGTCAGATTGGCAAAAACTGAAAAACAAAAAAGAAAGAAAAATATAAGATCCTGTTTGTCAGTGTGTGGGAACCTAATAATTTATACACTCTTAAAAAAACTTCTTATTTTATTTATTTACTTATTTATTTATTATTTTTGAGTGAGAGAGAGTACAAGTGAGGGAGAGGGGCAGAGGGAGAGAGAGAAAGAATCTGAAGCAGACTCTGAAGTGGGGCTTGATTCCACAACCCGGGGACCGTGACCTGAGTCAGACACTCAACTGACTGAGCCACCTAGGCAGCCCAATGCGGTCTTGAATATAAACTAATATAGTCCTTTTTTGGTGGACAGTTAGCAGTACTTATTTGCAAAGTGTATGTATTGCAACCAATAAGTTTTACTTCATGGCCTCTTTGTTAGAGAAAGACTCTCAGGTATAAGACATTTACATGACACTTACATCGACACACTGTTTAAACTTAAAAGCAACTGAGAAATTGCCACACAGACAATGTGGGCAAGAGTTTGGGAAAGAGAAGGGGGAACACAGCTAGAAGCAGAGCTAGTTCAAGGGATCCGTCCCCTCCCCCATCCCCCCCCCACCCAATTTTGGAAGATCTGTTAGTAGCCCTTTTTGAGTGCACAGCTTGTCTGATTACCCAACCCCATGTGTGTTTCTGGAGAAAAGTACAGATCTGGGAGCCAGATATGACTTGTTATGGGACCCACAGCCAGTTCTTCAGCACGTGAAGCCACTACCTCTCCTTGGATTAGTGTTTGCCCTTGGGAGCATAAGAAGGGTCACTCCTGAGGGTCACCTCTTCCCGGAGTTCTCTAGCCCTGGGTTTTCTCCCTATGTGGTTACTCATCCTGTCTGAAATCCACGTTAGGAGAATCAAATTTTTAAAATTAAATTCAGTATTATTAATTATGTAACAAAAAAAAAGAATTAATCTTCCCAGGCTTTCATTGCCGTGTAAGTGCGCGCCTGCCTGGAGGAGATAAGGGGTGCTTCTCTAGGCCTGGATATGGGAGCCAAGAGACTGGAGTAGAGTCAGGAGGAGCTACATTGACCCCATCCTCTTGTCTCCTCCAGGTGGAAGCGGCACAACAGGTGGCTCCAGTGGCTCTTTTTTCTACTTAATTTTATGATGACTCTCCTCCTTGGTGACTATTTTATGGTTCTTCTTTTTCAGCAGTGACTCCACTCAGACCTTTAACGGTGTTGACCCTAACCACATGGATGTAGAGGAATACAGAGAATGATTTCGATCACTTGACCATGTTGACATCAATGGGCTGAGCAGTGATCCAAGGTGAGGCCAGAAAAACTACTCTTGCCACGAACCGCAGGACTCACTTATGTTGCCTGAGAGATATCCGAGGGAGACATCCCATGGCTCCACCAAGCACACAAAGATCACAGAGGATGATGGCCCAACACCGAGAGGCCAACTCTGCACCAAGGACAAGATCCCGCACAATGTCATACACAATGACGGTAAGGATGGCACTTACCCAAAAAGGGATTTGTCACATGTGGTCTTTGTGCTCAGAGACATGCCCCGCCTGTAAACCAGTGATGAGAGGGCACTAATGTGTTCTGCAGTGTCCGTGGGAGGAACCTGGGTCAAGTTGTGTGTGGGTGCGTTTGGCTGAGGAGTGAGAGTTGTCTCAATAAGTAATGATGGAAATATTCTCATTCCTTCCCACTAGCTACATTTTTTCCCATCTTCACTCACTTTTCATCTTTCACACACACTCAGCCTCCAGATTTTTCCTCACCATCTGCCTCATGTTTTTGCCGATGCTATGTGACTACACCATGAACTATCTCATCATTGAAGGCTGTATGATCCCTTGGCCCTATGCCGATGTCATCAACCCAGGCACCATGTAGATGCCCCACAGGGATGACTTCTCTTTCTTACGGTCCCCACTCAGTGGGGAGAACTCATTGTTGAATTAAAATTTTGTTTCAGAGGCACCTGGGTAGTATGAGAAACAATGAAATTTTTCTAATTTTATGGAAACCTTTCTAAAAATTTGTTAGTTTTATTTATTATTGAGAGACAGAGAGAGACAGAGCATGAGCATGGGAGGGGCAGAGGTGGGTGGGAGGAGGGAGGACACAGAATCCGAAGCAGGCTCCAGGCTCTGAACTGTCAGCACAGAGCCCAACCCAGGGCTCGAACTCACAAATCGAGAGATCGTGACCTGAGCCGAAGTCAGATGCTTAACCGGCGGAGCCACCCAGGTGCCCCTGGAAACATTTCTTTGAGAGACATTTTCTTGGGAGTAGAAAGGGGAGGACTTCCTAGCTGATGAGAGGAAATACCCCCCTGCACACACCCACATGCCCACACGGAGATAGAGCCTAGGGCAGGTGTCAAGGTCGCCTGCAGGATTGACCTGCCATCCTTGGCCCAGAATGCTGTTGCTATCATCAGAATGGGGACATAGGCTCCCTAGGGAGCATGAAAGTGAGATGTTTTTGTTCCCTCCCTCTTTGAAGTATCTGAAAGTGCAAAGAAATCCCTCATTCTCTTTTTGCTGTTATTCTTTAGTGGAGCCTGTGCATGAACTGGGGCTTCTTGTGCCTAAGAGCCTCCACTAATCTCCCGTCTCCTCTTCTGGAGGTGGATGGTCTCCATTCCTGCATCCTCTGTTTCATCTTCTCCCGGTGAGGGTCTCCTAGAGTCCTCTCTCTCTTCGGCTGTTGATGATGTTTTTGTCCTGTTTGCTGTCCTCCTTGGTCTGAGGGAGCCCTGCAAGCCTGTGAGCATAATGGAAGGGGCCCCTCATGGCCATCTGGCCTTCCCTTGTCCACAGGTGAGGGAGGGGCAACAGAGCTCTACAGGCCAGGGGCTGAATCTTTTGTGGTTGCCTCTTCTCCCTGACCTGCTTGAGGGTGTTCTCCAGAGGGCATTGCAGGCATGGCTATAGAGTAAGCTCTTGAAACATGGGTAGATGGGGAAGAAAAAGTCAGGGTTGGGTCTTCGCCACATTAAAGTGGTTGGTTTTTACTCAAGAGCTTTGAGGAGTGGGCCCCACCTCTGATGCCCACATAACTGCCCAACAGGGGCTTCTTGGCTCTGTCAATGGCCTGGATGAAGGAAAGAAAGCCTCCGTGAGGCATTCTGGTAACGCTAGTGACAGTAAGGGAGCCACTTGTCTCCTTGTGTATGGATATGGGGCTTCCCAGGATGGGGCCATGCAGAGTGGGCTCTCACAATACTGTGGGTCCTCACAGTCTTGTTGATTTGCCTCATCTTTTGGCCCACATTGTGTCCTGGGAAGACATCCGGGATCTTTCTAGTCTAGCTTCTCCCCTGGGCCTCTTGATATTTCATTCTGTGAGTGATTCACCAAGTCGCACCTTGTCTGTTTCTCAGAGCCATGGCACAGAAGGCAGTCCTCATAAGGGAGCTTATGGTGGTGTCATAAAACCTAAGAGGTAGAAAGGTGCACCGGGAGGAGAATGGGGACAGCCCGCCAGGCAGGCCTTGGGAGGTCACATTCCTTCACATCCCTGACTTTATGATACTCTTTTTATCCCTTACCCCAAGGCTGCCTCTCAGATTCTGTTCCCTATGGTTCTATCTCATGCCAACTCCATGCTGCCCTGGGACTCTGGAATTCTACAGAGAAGCTAGCAAGAGGGATGCCCATAACAATGGAAGAGATGAATCATCTTTTCTGAAGAAAAAGTAGGTCTAGCACCACATTCGTGCCTTTTGGGTGAGTTCTCTGAACTGAGAAGGTAGGAACCTGGGTGCCTCAAGTGAAAGTAGGAGCAAAGAGTATGTAGGTGGCTAAGCAGGATGTTCCATTGAGAACAGACTCGAGATTAATACCCAGGAATGAGGATTCAGGGTCAACGATTCAATGACAATAATAATAAGGTCCACACGCGTATAGGGCTTTGTCATTTTAAAGTGCTTTCACACACATTGTCCCAGGAGGTCATAAAAACCCCCGTGAGGTTTATGGACCGGGGACTCTCTTAAATAACGGAGTCTGAAACTTAGGGAAGTTCATTTGTCCAAAGTTGTCACCCCAAAATTTTGCTATCAAAACAATAGCTCTCCTTCTCCATCTCACACACTCTACCAGTGGGTAAGACGTAGGGCCCAGCTTGCCCGCGGAGGCACCTCTGGATTCCAAGTGCCCCAAGTTCTGATGTCTTGCTGTAAGTCTCTCCTCTAAGCATTCCTGCTTTTCAAAAAGGACCAGCTGTGGGTGGCGACATTGTTAGCACTTATGGACCAGGGACTTTATGGAAAAGAGAAGTAAGATTAAACTGGGGAGAGCCTAGGTTCCAGGGGCAGAGCTGTGTGCTTTAAAGCCCCTGCTCTTTGCTTCCTGCCTCTGCTTTGCTGCTAGAGGACCAAAAAACAAGAGGTCAGAACCTATTGTTTTCCCTTCTCATTTTTTTTAAATGTTTTTATTTTAAGAGAGAGAGAGCACAAGCAGGGGAGGGGCAGAGAGAGACGGAAAGAGAGAGAATCCCAAGTAGGCTCCACACAGGGCTGACGTGGGGCCTGACGCAGGGCTCGGTCTCACAGCCGTGAAATCATGACTTGAGCCGAAATCAAGAGTCCGACGCTTAACCAACTGAGCCACCCAGGCGCCCTATTGCCCTTCTCATTCTAAAGAGGCAACAAACATTATTAATGAAATGTGTGACTTTCTACATTGGTTTGATTGAGATCTCTGCTGCTTCCATATTATTCATTTTTAAGGTAGATAAAAATACTTTCTACTGATATTTGTCATATTCAAATAAATAAGTGTTCGTGCATGTGGTCCTTTACTGATATTTCAGACAGTGACCTCCCCTGGAAAGGGGCACAGATTCTCAGATGTTCAGAATACATCTGCTCTGTCTTATAGTGTGTCGCTTCCTGAGGACAAATCCAGTATCTGATTAGTGTATCCGAGGCTCAGCATTGTTCTCTATGCATCTAACCCAAGGGCGAGCTTGTCCAGAGACCCTTGGGATGGGAAGGTGGCTGAGGAACAGTGTTGAGAGACTATGCCCTTTGGGTGGCCTGAACTCTCTTAGTGAGCTCTTCCATGGCCCTGAATCAAAGTCTTTGGGATTTTACCCTGGATCTTCTACAACAGCTAAGTGTATGGTCTGTGACTTTTGGATAAAATCCCAAATCTCCACTCTACTTCACTCTCTGACCTGCCAGTTCTCATAGATTGTTGAGCTAATATTTCCTGAGAGTTCCCGTTCCTGATGTCTCTCCATTCTAATTTTTTAAAAACATTTATTTTTGAGAGACAGAATGCAAGCAGGGGAGGGCCAGAGAGAGAGAGGGAAACATAGAATCTGAAGCAGCCTCCAGGCTCTCAGCACAGAGCCCGATGTGGAGCTCAAACCCTTGAACTGAGAGATCATGACCTGAGCTGAAGTCGGATGCTTCACCAACTAAGCCACTCAGGTGCCCCCTGAAGTCTCTTCCTTCTAATAATTGGTTTAGAATGGTGGGAATACAGAAAAACAAGAATCAATCTCTTTTGTGGGCTGGATGTCAGGTTTCTTTACATAATTTGTGTGTGTGTGTGTGTGTGTGTGTGTGTGTGTGTGTGTGTTTAAACATCAGTCTACCTGGACAGCACTGAATTTAATAACACAACAAAGAGGATCCCTACTGTATACAAATAAAAAGGGGAGGAAGTGGGACCAAAGCCCCAGGATTTAATAAAATGCAGGGTAAACTAGGCAAAAGTTATCCATCTAAAGCACTCTGCTGCCCAAGGCAACTGAGCCAGAGAAAGCATACTCCAACATCAAATTCCAGGCATATATTTAGTTATGGAATGGTCACAAATGGTTGTAGGTGGAAAGTAGGAAAGACCATCAAAGTGGGAGGGACATATCACCTCGTTCAGTCTCTCTTTACTCTGGTTTTACCCTGATCTTAGATGAGTTTCCTTTTCCTCTTTAGAGAGATAGGCTTGGACCTCACCACATCCTTAGCTTTTGCAGGTCTGGAAATCTCCCAACAGTTTTTACGAATTCCCAGAAACACTTTTATTAGCATAATACACAGAAATTATAATCATCTTCAGCACAAAGGATTTCCCTAACTGAATACACTCTCAAACTGGCACCCAAGGTTATAAAAGATTTGGCCCGGGACCTAGCGCCTCCTTGGTATTGCCTTCCAGTTTCTTTCAGTTACTACCAGCAACCCTGGCTCCGAGAGTGCTCACTCTCACAATGCTGTGAAAAATAATCATGGCAAGCTGAAAACATAGGCCAACTCATAAAATTAGATGTGTTGAAGACTGTAAGAGAGTGAGTATTCCAATAATAACCAGGAGTTTGTTTCTCAATCTGATATTCTACATCTTGCAAATAAGAGAAAATATTTTTGTAATCAAACGGTGGTGGTTGTTTTTTTTTTAAAAAAACACTTTCAAAACTCTTTTATAACCTCCCTTGAACCATAATTCACATTGTGTCTTTTGATCATTTTTATATTATTCTCTCAAATCAACGATATATATTATGTGTTGGTATTATTCTTTCTGTTTTTACGATCAGCACGATTATTCTCTTCACGTATATTGTTTTGAGAGCCTCCAATGGTAGCCACTGGGCTAGATGCCAAGGGCTCATGACTTGATGAGGTATTTTCTTGCCCCACAGCTACCTTGCACACTCCCAAGGAGCTATTCTAGAGGAAAGGGATAGATCTTCAAAGGTGCTTCTATGAGTGGCGGCTAGGAGCCGGGATGTAGCCATGCTTACTTAGCCTGTAGACAGGGCACATTAACAGACAAAAAGAGTGGACCGGGTGCAATGCTGAAGTTATTAAACGCCATAATCATGAAACACCATAATTTTGGAAGTCCGTAATGGAATAGAGCTCACTATCCTGGGCTTGGAGGTGAATGAATGGAGATGAGAGGTACAAGGTCCATAGGCGAAAGTTAGTTAATTACATGCGTCCCCCAGTGGTGCAGACTTTCCGTCTACAGGGGCTTCTGGTCAACCTGAGAGGGGACTGGGGGATGGCAGGGCTCGGCGCCCAGGTGCTCACGGATGGGCTGTGAGAGATCACCATGCAGCAGCAGCTGGAAGCGGCCAAGGTTTTCCAGCGTCAGGAGCCAGAATGTGAACATGGCCACGCCTCCACCCTCCCTGCCAGCCGATTCCTGCCATGCATTGCTCAAGGCCCTCAGGCATCCGGACGCACAGAGCAACACACTAAATACAGGGAACCCTGCCCTCACATCTACACCCAAAGAATCCAAGAGTGAAGTTATCAACTAAGTAGAATGCTCAAGCAAGGCCAATAACCACTGTTCCTGCAGAGGGGGCTCCTTAGCACAACGCGGGTTCTGGATGGTAGTTTTCTTAGGAGCAGGTTGGCGACTCCTCCTCTCCTTAGAGCTCCTCACATGCCCATTAAGTGAAAGCAAAATCAGGCGGCTGGTCTCGCAAAGCTGAGTGCGGTCCTTTCACCCGGAAGAACAGCATACGAGTGGTTCTTGTTTGAGCCTTTGGCAGAAGCAGCCACCTTCAGGCCCTTGTATCCTTGAGTGCTGGTCTGCAGTCTTCCCTCTGCCATGGCCCCCAGCCCCCAGTTCTCTTGCATCGAATTTTCCCGACTTACACTTTGCTTTTCTGTCAGCGCAAAGGTCACTTCCCCTTTTCATTTTCATGACATTCAGACCTATGTTTGTTTTCTTTACGCCCGCACAACTGTCGAGTTTTGCTTTCTAGGAAGGTTGAAATGAGAAACAAAAACCTCTCGAGTCTTGAACATTAGAGAGAAAAACCGTGCGGCCCATTTCCTTGCTTTCACTTCCCTTTGTGTTAACCTCACGATGACGTAGAACATACATACTGGAGAAGCAGGAAGACAAACCTCGCCCATAGGCCAGTGCCTGAAAAGAAAGGTATAACATTTTTACATGAAAAATCACAAATGGGTAAGGAGAAGAAGGCTATTTCTCCCTGACTTACTAGTCTATCTCTCACCGCGCCCCTGCATTCTCAGCATGAGAGAGTTGAACAAAAAGGAAACGCCATAGAATCCTGCAGACTGAATGAACAACGGAAGTTCACTATTTCCTGTAATATTAGCTTCTACCAGGAGATGTCACCATTGAGCGCAACACGTTTTTGGTGATTTCAGTAAGAGACTGAACCATAAAAGCTGCAGCGGCAACGTCCAAAGCATGTGCTTACTGAAAGGTGAAATTGTTAGCAGAAAGAGTAAGGGAGCCCCAGATAAAGAAAGACAAGATACAGCTTTCAGGACACAAGAGAAATCGTTTCAGGCCCCAGCGATTTTTCCGATTTTCCGTGAACTCGGCCCCACTGGTTCTACTTCCCCAAGCACCCTTCCAGGGAGGTGTCAGAATGGCAAAGGAATGGGAAAACCTCAGTAGTTAACGCACTTTAAGGGAACAAAGGGAGTGCGAAATAGTCTCTACCCGGCGTGGAAATAAGGAAATAACCGTATCAGAAGACCTAAATCCGGGGTACAACTCCTAGCACTGTCTCAAAAGTAAGCAAGACCCTGTTTTCCTCGCCCGACATAAGGAGTCCAAGACCCCATCCAGTTTATACTGATTCTCTGAGCTTGCCTGTAGTCCCTTCCCCTAGTCTGACCTTCACCTCTGCTTCATTATAATGTTAAAGTCCCCGTCCCAGGAGGAGCACGAGCTTCATTAATGTAACACGGGATGCCTGCATAGGTAGGTTTTCTAAGTCCCCCCCCCCCCTTTACACGTGATGACAAAGCTCCCCTAAACATTCATCATAAACCTTAAATAAAAAGCACCCGCTCACCCCTGCTGGGGAGTCACGGCTTTGGAAGTGTTTCTCCTTACTTGATGCAAATACAGTTTCCTGTGTGTGACATCCCCACCTGGTGTAGTCTAGCTGGAACTCACCAAGGAGCAGACTCACCTTAGTTGGGTTACAAAATGATTACAACTGGGTCACTCCCCTACTTACTTAGACAAAACAAACTTTTGCCTTCAGCCTCTGAGAGGGCTGTTGACCCTTTTGATACGTGGTCAGGAAAGGAAGGGGTCGCCCCTGAGAACTGGGTCCCTCACACAAACACTCCAGGAGCAAGGGCAAGGATCTACGGGCATTAACTGTTTTGCTAACAGAGAAACCAGCGCCCCCACAGCAGGGGAATTCTAATGTCCTCAGGACAAGGTGAGCCTGCCCTCAGGGAGTGAATCCAGGACAGGTTGGGTTGACGTCACTCAATCCCTCCAGAGGAAAACTGTTGCTAGAAGTGATAACTACCTCGTCCGTAAAGTGTTGCTGGGAAAATAAGATCGTCTTGGAATTACAATCATCATAGCACAAGCACCTTAAAAGAACCAGGCTTTCTGCTGGGGGTACTGGGACAGCCCTAGGAGAACTAGCGGCCCCTGGTAAAACAAACAAACAAACAAACTGTGGAGGAAAATATATATGTTAGTCCTGACTTTGTGGTCCCAGTGAAGCATAGCCTCAAACCTGACTGAGGTTCCGGAAGGAAGAGAAACATCAGAGAAGCTCATTCATTAATAACCATCAACCTCTGCTGTGATCCAAACGGGAAATAAAACATAGTCCTTGGTTCTAAGGAGCTTAATTGCCAAAGATGGTCTGGTGAATCCCTAAACAAATATAGAAACCCTAAGGACTGAAGGAGCTAGCCTTCCTGTGTAGAGAGTAAGGAAGATAAAAAGGAGCTAAAATTTTGTTTCTAGACAGTTAAAACAATAAAAGTGAGTGATTCCCATTTGACTGATAAGTATCCATTGGGATGGACACATGGGAAGTCTCCTGGGAAAATAAACTTCCTTCATACAAGTAATCATTTAGAATGATGACATCTTCTTAGACAACATGGCGAATGCACAAATGAAAACAAAAGCGAAAGTAAAAGTGGAGGGAAATGTTCAGACAATGAAAATGTCTGCATTCCCTATTTAAGAGCCATGCTTCGAGGCCATCCTCAGAGAACCTGGGCCCCGAGGTCCCCCAGCCGCCCAACTCAGCCCGGCCAGCAGCCCCCTCGGCTTCCCCATGGCTCTCCTGCGCCCTCTGCTGACCGCCCTGGCGCTGCTCACCTGCCGCCCTGGAGGCTCTCTGGGCTGTGCCCTGCCTGGGAGCCACGCGCAGGTTAGCAGGGACAACTTGGTGCTCCTGGGCCAGATGCGGAGACTGTCCCCTTTCTTGTGCCTGCGGGCCAGAAAAGACTTCCGCTTCCCCCGGGAGATGCTGGAGGGCGGCCAGCTCCGGGAGGCCCAGGCCGCCGCCGCCGTCCTGCGGGAGCTGCTCCAGCAGACCTTCAACCTGTTGCACACGGAGCGCTCCTCGGCGGCCTGGAGCCCCGCGCCGCTGCACGGACTCCGCTCTGGCCTCCACCGGCAGCTGGAAGCCCTGGACGCCTGCTTGGTGAATCCTCAGGAAAGGGTAGGAGTGGGGGAAGGAAGAAAAGCCAAGTTTGATCCCAAGTTTGATCTTGGCCCTGGATCATGGCCAGCAGGGGGCGAACTTCCCTGTGAGGGTTTTGTTCTCCTACTCAGTGTACTGGGTTCCCCTGTTTCCCTTCACGTTCAGCACTTAGCTCATCATCGCCATGGGGGCATTCACTCGGGTCCCCCAGCTATTCATCAGGACACAGAAACAAGGCAGCCTACATGGTTTTGAAAAACATAGAATTCCCGTTTAACTTTTGCTCTCTGCCCGTGGCTTTCTACTCTTAACAGAAATCTTGAAGCTAGAAACCACAACAGAACCAGAGCACCCTTGTGGATGGGCAGGAGGTGGAGGGAGCGAAAAGATTGTGTAGGAGTGAATGGATTCAGTAAAGTAGGGTGGGGGAAAGGGTGAGGGGTAGGGGGGAAGAGTGCCAGGTGTCAGGATCGGCCAATAAATTCCATGTTTTCCCCACTTCACTCTGGGAGATGATTCCTCTCAGGCATTCACCTGCCACTGTGTGCCGACTGACTATAAATCTGTAACACCCCTGACGTGGGTACCAAAAATTTTGATATTTTCTAGGACACCTCTCAACTTAATGGAAATGCCAGCTTTTGACAGGCATTTTCTGGTAAGTTGTATGACTGTGCCAAAGGACTCAATAGACGAGTATATTCTGATTAGATTTACGTTAAAGAGTAAGGATTACAAAGTTTTTCAGAATAAAAATCTCAAGGAGTTTCCTTTGATAAGAATTTAATATATCAAGCAAATTTAATAAAATGGAAAGGAGAACATGTTTTCTAAATGCTAATACAATGTGAAGGCAAATATTGGTTATATAAAAATATAAATAGAGATAGGACAAATGCAAGAATAAATACATAAATAAATACATAAATAAACAAACAAATAAACAACAAATAAATAACACCTGTGCCGTCATTGCTTAGGGACTGAGGCCTTGGGAGATGATTATTTTTAACCTATTCTTGCTTAATACTACTGACAAAGTAGTCAATGAATTAAATATGCTCTACTAAAGCAGGAATGAGAGTCTCTTGAAGTGAGCAGACATAGTGCAGGGTGATGTGGCACGTGAGTCATTGAGAATCACTTCAAGGTGACCCCAGGTCTCCATCCTTGATGGCCAAGCTGTCTTGCAAGGTCGCCGAGGAGGACAAGGCTCTCATGATTTCCAGCCTGACAATTTCCCAGGCGCAGTCACTGTATCCCTCGTCCTCCAGGTAGACGCGGATGTCCTGGAAGTACCTCTTGATGGCCAGGGCAGGGCCGTGCATCCCCGGGGCGCGCTCTCCCTCGCCCGCGGCCTGCACCAAGCAGGCGTCCAGGGCTTCCAGCTGCCGGTGGAGGCCAGAGCGGAGTCCGTGCAGCGGCGCGGGGCTCCAGGCCGCCGAGGAGCGCTCCGTGTGCAACAGGTTGAAGGTCTGCTGGAGCAGCTCCCGCAGGACGGCGGCGGCGGCCTGGGCCTCCCGGAGCTGGCCGCCCTCCAGCATCTCCCGGGGGAAGCGGAAGTCTTTTCTGGCCCGCAGGCACAAGAAAGGGGACAGTCTCCGCATCTGGCCCAGGAGCACCAAGTTGTCCCTGCTAACCTGCGCGTGGCTCCCAGGCAGGGCACAGCCCAGAGAGCCTCCAGGGCGGCAGGTGAGCAGCGCCAGGGCGGTCAGCAGAGGGCGCAGGAGAGCCATGGGGAAGCCGAGGGGGCTGCTGGCCGGGCTGAGCTGGGCGGCTGGGGGACCTCGGGGCCCAGGTTCTCTGAGGACCGCCTCGAAGCATGGCTCTTAAATAGGGAACGCGGACAATTTCATTTTCTGAACATTCTCTCCAATTCTATTTCCTTTTTTTGTTTTCATTTGTGCATTCGCCATGTTGTCTAAGAAGATGTCATCATTCTGAGTGAATAATTGTAGCTCCTTCAGTCCTTAGGGTTTCTATATTTGTTTAGGGATTCACCAGACCATCTTTGGCAATTAAGCTCCTTAGAACCAAGGACTATGTTTTATTTCCCGTTTGGATCACAGCAGAGGTTGATGGTTATTAATGAATGAGCTTCTCTGATGTTTCTCTTCCTTCCGGAACCTCAGTCAGGTTTGAGGCTATGCTTCACTGGGACCACAAAGTCAGGACTAACATATATATTTTCCTCCACAGTTTGTTTGTTTGTTTGTTTTACCAGGGGCCGCTAGTTCTCCTAGGGCTGTCCCAGTACCCCCAGCAGAAAGCCTGGTTCTTTTAAGGTGCTTGTGCTATGATGATTGTAATTCCAAGACGATCTTATTTTCCCAGCAACACTTTACGGACGAGGTAGTTATCACTTCTAGCAACAGTTTTCCTCTGGAGGGATTGAGTGACGTCAACCCAACCTGTCCTGGATTCACTCCCTGAGGGCAGGCTCACCTTGTCCTGAGGACATTAGAATTCCCCTGCTGTGGGGGCGCTGGTTTCTCTGTTAGCAAAACAGTTAATGCCCGTAGATCCTTGCCCTTGCTCCTGGAGTGTTTGTGTGAGGGACCCAGTTCTCAGGGGCGACCCCTTCCTTTCCTGACCACGTATCAAAAGGGTCAACAGCCCTCTCAGAGGCTGAAGGCAAAAGTTTGTTTTGTCTAAGTAAGTAGGGGAGTGACCCAGTTGTAATCATTTTGTAACCCAACTAAGGTGAGTCTGCTCCTTGGTGAGTTCCAGCTAGACTACACCAGGTGGGGATGTCACACACAGGAAACTGTATTTGCATCAAGTAAGGAGAAACACTTCCAAAGCCGTGACTCCCCAGCAGGGGTGAGCGGGTGCTTTTTATTTAAGGTTTATGATGAATGTTTAGGGGAGCTTTGTCATCACGTGTAAAGGGGGGGGGGTGACTTAGAAAACCTACCTATGCAGGCATCCCGTGTTACATTAATGAAGCTCGTGCTCCTCCTGGGACGGGGACTTTAACATTATAATGAAGCAGAGGTGAAGGTCAGACTAGGGGAAGGGACTACAGGCAAGCTCAGAGAATCAGTATAAACTGGATGGGGTCTTGGACTCCTTATGTCGGGCGAGGAAAACAGGGTCTTGCTTACTTTTGAGACAGTGCTAGGAGTTGTACCCCGGATTTAGGTCTTCTGATACGGTTATTTCCTTATTTCCACGCCGGGTAGAGACTATTTCGCACTCCCTTTGTTCCCTTAAAGTGCGTTAACTACTGAGGTTTTCCCATTCCTTTGCCATTCTGACACCTCCCTGGAAGGGTGCTTGGGGAAGTAGAACCAGTGGGGCCGAGTTCACGGAAAATCGGAAAAATCGCTGGGGCCTGAAACGATTTCTCTTGTGTCCTGAAAGCTGTATCTTGTCTTTCTTTATCTGGGGCTCCCTTACTCTTTCTGCTAACAATTTCACCTTTCAGTAAGCACATGCTTTGGACGTTGCCGCTGCAGCTTTTATGGTTCAGTCTCTTACTGAAATCACCAAAAACGTGTTGCGCTCAATGGTGACATCTCCTGGTAGAAGCTAATATTACAGGAAATAGTGAACTTCCGTTGTTCATTCAGTCTGCAGGATTCTATGGCGTTTCCTTTTTGTTCAACTCTCTCATGCTGAGAATGCAGGGGCGCGGTGAGAGATAGACTAGTAAGTCAGGGAGAAATAGCCTTCTTCTCCTTACCCATTTGTGATTTTTCATGTAAAAATGTTATACCTTTCTTTTCAGGCACTGGCCTATGGGCGAGGTTTGTCTTCCTGCTTCTCCAGTATGTATGTTCTACGTCATCGTGAGGTTAACACAAAGGGAAGTGAAAGCAAGGAAATGGGCCGCACGGTTTTTCTCTCTAATGTTCAAGACTCGAGAGGTTTTTGTTTCTCATTTCAACCTTCCTAGAAAGCAAAACTCGACAGTTGTGCGGGCGTAAAGAAAACAAACATAGGTCTGAATGTCATGAAAATGAAAAGGGGAAGTGACCTTTGCGCTGACAGAAAAGCAAAGTGTAAGTCGGGAAAATTCGATGCAAGAGAACTGGGGGCTGGGGGCCATGGCAGAGGGAAGACTGCAGACCAGCACTCAAGGATACAAGGGCCTGAAGGTGGCTGCTTCTGCCAAAGGCTCAAACAAGAACCACTCGTATGCTGTTCTTCCGGGTGAAAGGACCGCACTCAGCTTTGCGAGACCAGCCGCCTGATTTTGCTTTCACTTAATGGGCATGTGAGGAGCTCTAAGGAGAGGAGGAGTCGCCAACCTGCTCCTAAGAAAACTACCATCCAGAACCCGCGTTGTGCTAAGGAGCCCCCTCTGCAGGAACAGTGGTTATTGGCCTTGCTTGAGCATTCTACTTAGTTGATAACTCCACTCTTGGATTCTTTGGGTGTAGATGTGAGGGCAGGGTTCCCTGTATTTAGTGTGTTGCTCTGTGCGTCCGGATGCCTGAGGGCCTTGAGCAATGCATGGCAGGAATCGGCTGGCAGGGAGGGTGGAGGCGTGGCCATGTTCACATTCTGGCTCCTGACGCTGGAAAACCTTGGCCGCTTCCAGCTGCTGCTGCATGGTGATCTCTCACAGCCCATCCGTGAGCACCTGGGCGCCGAGCCCTGCCATCCCCCAGTCCCCTCTCAGGTTGACCAGAAGCCCCTGTAGACGGAAAGTCTGCACCACTGGGGGACGCATGTAATTAACTTTCGCCTATGGACCTTGTACCTCTCATCTCCATTCATTCACCTCCAAGCCCAGGATAGTGAGCTCTATTCCATTACGGACTTCCAAAATTATGGTGTTTCATGATTATGGCGTTTAATAACTTCAGCATTGCACCCGGTCCACTCTTTTTGTCTGTTAATGTGCCCTGTCTACAGGCTAAGTAAGCATGGCTACATCCCGGCTCCTAGCCGCCACTCATAGAAGCACCTTTGAAGATCTATCCCTTTCCTCTAGAATAGCTCCTTGGGAGTGTGCAAGGTAGCTGTGGGGCAAGAAAATACCTCATCAAGTCATGAGCCCTTGGCATCTAGCCCAGTGGCTACCATTGGAGGCTCTCAAAACAATATACGTGAAGAGAATAATCGTGCTGATCGTAAAAACAGAAAGAATAATACCAACACATAATATATATCGTTGATTTGAGAGAATAATATAAAAATGATCAAAAGACACAATGTGAATTATGGTTCAAGGGAGGTTATAAAAGAGTTTTGAAGAGTTTTTTTTTTTTCGTTTATTTATTTTTGGGACAGAGAGAGACAGAGCATGAACGGGGGAGGGGCAGAGAGAGAGGGAGACACAGAATCGGAAACAGGCTCCAGGCTCTGAGCCATCAGCCCAGAGCCTGACGTGGGGCTCGAACCCACGGACCGCGAGATCGTGACCTGGCTGAAGTCGGACACTTAACCGACTGCGCCACCCAGGCGCCCCAAGAGTTTTTTTTTTTTTTTAAATTTTTTTTTCAGCATTTTTTATTTATTTTTGGGACAGAGAGAGACAGAGCATGAACGGGGGAGGGGCAGAGAGAGAGGGAGACACAGAATCGGAAACAGGCTCCAGGCTCCGAGCCATCAGCCCAGAGCCTGACGCGGGGCTCGAACTCACGGACCGCGAGATCGTGACCTGGCTGAAGTCGGACACTTAACCGACTGCGCCACCCAGGCGCCCCAAGAGTTTTTTAAAAAAGAACAACCACCACCATTTAATGGATTACAAAAATATTTTCTCTGTATTTGTAAGATGTAGAATATCAGATTGAGAAACAAATTTCTGGTTATTATTGGAGTACTCAGTCTCCATTTTTCTCTTTGCCTTTTCAGTAAGCACCTGGAAAGAACTGTCAACTGCTTTTTCCAGCCTGGCAAACAGTGACACAATTAAAATCGGTTGAGTATAACATCATGTCCTGATTGTTTCCTACAGGGATTATTAACTAAGGGAAGAGTGCCCTTCAGTTTTCTGACAACTTCCTACTCCTTCATATGGGGAATGATGCCCTGGAAGAATCTCTGGACAGCAATATCCCCATAGGACAGGGCTGAAGGATTTCTATATTCAGCCTTTCCTCCAGTAGTTCCTGGTTTGGTGGTTAAGGCTAAAGGGTAGATTTCTCCAGGAGGATCTTCCTCTAAACTAGCTGTGTCTCCATACTGAGCCGACTGAAGATATGCTGGAGAATCTGATAGCAGAAACAGAGATCTTATGCCTTCTGGATTTTGATGATATCTCTACTTTCCTCAGGAAACTTGAATTGGATTCTGGCATTCCAGCCTAATTTATAGGCATTGCTTTTCAGATGCCTTAAAAGAATGCAGGTGTCCTTATTTTCCAGGCTTTGGCTCCAAAATCATAGCGAACCAAAAGAACAGACTCAGCTACCGCTGACCATCACCATTGCCGTCTGCAGAGACCAGGAGTGGAGAATTTCTCAGCTTCACCTGGACCACAGTGAAACTGCAGGTTGCCAGCTCTTAAACAGCGCGCGCCAGGCCCCCTCGCTACGCCCCAACGGCCAGAAGGGGGCGCTCGAACTCAACCTAACGACCCAACCGGCATCTCCCACCAGAGGAACCTGCCAGGGCGTCAAACGCCAGGTCCCGCGGAAACCGCAGCTTCGCAGGCAGCGGGAGCCCCTCCCGGGAGAGGCGCCGCGGGAATCCGGGACAGGGTGGGGCCGCGAGGACAGGGAGCAGACCCCTCCCGTGTGGGGCCTGACCGCCGAGGGGGAGCTGAGCCGCACTTCGCACCGAGCCTTTCATGTTCATGGTCGGCCCCTGCGTGGATCCTCTCCTTTGTCGAGCAGTGTTTCAGCCAGAGCGGTTTACAAAGGGCTCATTTCCTCGGGATGCGGGGCAGGACTGAAAGTGCACTTCGTGGGGTATGTTTGCAGATCCAGGATTGTTTCTGGGGGAGAAGGACGGGAGGTCAGGGAAAGGCGGTACGCATCTACAGTCTGGACACGAATCAATATGTATGATTTTATTGAAATGTAAAGGTTACTTTTTCCTGCAACGTTAAACTGTTGGAAAAATATTGAAAAGTAGGTGTATTAAAACTCGGATTATTTTAACGTTAAATATTTTATGTATACCAAACCCAGAATTTATCATTTCCTGGGCTTCGATAAAAGCAAACTCATAAATCATTTTCAGAACTAACTATTTTGCTCAATTTATCTTCATTTGAGAGAGTTGCCGTCTGAGAGAATTTAACGTTAGTTCTGAAACGGTATTGGAGAAATAGCATACACATGTTTAGTTTACATTAATTCTTTTCTCCATCTTTCCCTAATTCCTTTCCACGTTCCAGGTGATATTCTTTTCCCACAGTTTGAAAATATGATTTTATGGCAGGCCATTATTTTGATAATCTTTTCTTCGGCTGAAAACAGTGATAACTGTCTTGTTGGCACATTTTTAGGCTCGGTCTCCATTTTGACTAAATCAAAATTTTCATCAAGTGCTTCTCTATGTATTGAGACATACACTTCACTATCAGAGGTAAGTAAGCAAATCATACTCCTTTCTGGCAGTGTCATGTGAATAGTGTTCGGGATATTTAGCAAGTAAATGAACTTCAGTTTCTTTGACAAAAAAATGGGTAGACCAAATGGAATTTGTCAAAATCGAATTTTGCTGCCCCCTTCACCCAACTTGTACAACTCTCAGGCTTTTGTAATTCAAGGCCAGAGCTTGTCTTTATTTAAAATTTTGATATTTTGTTCATCAAGGATTTTTTGTCATTAACTTTTGTTGTTAAGAATGTTGCCTTGAAATATTTCTTCATTACTAAGTCATTTGACACCCCCTTTCAGGTTGTGTGTGAGGCAAGTTCCTAACTCACCCAAACCAAATGGCCACACTGGAAAGAGTTTTTGATGTGAAGCGTTGTGATTTTCCTTGGCTGAAAATTATGTCTGAAAATCAGAGAACATCCCCTTTCCCAACTCCCTCATTTTATATTTACATATAAATATATATATATATTTTTTTTCTTACAAGTTGTCTTTGTCTTTTTACCATTGTTTTACCTGTACCTTAAAGATTATCACCACAGGTGGCCTGAAACTAAGTGAAGATGCCGGAAGAGATTATTTATGTCAGCTGCTTACGCGTTTCACAGAGTAGCTGTAATTTGCCAGACATCTTGCTGAGGTTCGGGTTCTCCAGAAAGAGCTTCAAATGTGCTCTGCTGTAACAACGTAGGCTGGGCTTTGCTGCTTCACTAGGGAACCTCTCGTGCCCAGGGCTCCTGCAGGCAGCCCTGGGCACGAGAGGTTCCCATTTGGGAAGCAGGACTCCCCTGTTCATTAAGCTTAACAACAACCGTGGAATTGTCCAATAGTCGAACTATGTCGCACCCAAAATACAAAATTAGGTCCATCTGTGTGAACCGCCATAGAAAGATTGCCGTGATTGTTCTGCAGAGCTCCATGTTATATAGAAGCTATACAGTGATGCCTTTGGTATACGCTTATACAAGCAGATCCAAAAAATACATTGGTTCTTGAGTACCAGCTAAATGCTAAGCACTTAATGCTGTTGATCGAGCAGCGAGTCCTGGTTGTGCAAGGCGATAATAAACAACTGAGCCAAAAGTCATAACATAGACTAAAGGAGTATGCCTGGGGAAAGAAAGGCAACTTTCCCAGCTGGAAAGTTCAGCAGATTCACCTTGAGAAACCTTTTTCACTATAACAGGAAAGGAGGAGAGGAGGGGTGGGGTACACATTTGTTTTTCTTTTTTTTTTTTTTAGTTTGGCAAAGAGAAATTCTCTTCTGGTGGCTTCTGCTTCCTGTGTGAAGTGGCATGTGATGCATGTGTTGAGGTTGGGGGAATAGAAGTTTGTCAAAGTGGAGAACGTTGGAAATAGTTAAGGACAGGAGACTTGACCATGGAACAGTGATACCAGGTCCCAGGAGCAGGGAGCAATGTCAGTCTTGTTCACTCGTGTCTCTTAAATGCACTGAGAAGGAATTTAGCCAAACAGGTGGGATGAATGGAAGTCTGAACTCCAGGTAGCAGTGGAGATGTCCCTTAGCTGGAGACTGTAGGACTGTGGTGGCACAATATACTTGCCTGGGTGATCGTATCTAGCGAGTCTCAGCCAGATCAGGTGCGGGGAGATGCAGAGGGTTTGGTCTTTTGCCCGATAGGAATGATGAAACAAGAAGGAGGTGAGGGTGTTTAGAATGTTGCTTCAGTCATGGTCCATGAAGTCTATTCGTTGGCCAGGGCCTCCATAGCAAGTACTACCATGGACTGGGGGGCTTAAACAACAGAAATTTGTTATCTTGCAGTTCTGGAGACTAGAAGTCCAAGATCAAGGTGTGGGCAGATTAGGTTTCCTCTGAGGCCTCTCTCCTTGGCTTGTAGACAGCTCCCTTCTTGCCGTGTCCTCACTTGACCTTTTCTGTGTCTCTACACCTTCTTATAAGGACACCGGTCATCTTGGGTTAATGCCCACCCTGAGGGCTTCATTTTAGCTTAATCACCTCTTTAAAGACCTTCTCTCCAAGCGCAGTTCCATTCTGAGATACTGGGGGGTTGGTACCTAAATATGTGAATTTTGCGGGGCCGCTGGTGGACACAACTCAGCCTATAACATCTACCATGGATGAAGAGAGAACAAAGACCAGAGGTTGCTGATGGACACCTGTAAGAGCCAGCAGACTGTCGTTTCCTGACTAATTGGCCTATGAAGGGCAATTTGGAAAAAGCGAAGGCAGAGGTCAGAGAGTGGGATTCTAGACTGGATGATTCTAGTACTTCACAACGTAGAGCAGCCCCCAGTGAAAAGCAAAGAGCTGTGAGTCAGAAGCGGCTTGTTATGGGACCCACGGCCAGTCCTTCAGCACATGAAGCCACTACCTCTCCTTGGGGGAGTAGTGTTTGCCCTCGGGAGCATAAGGAGGGTCACTCCTGAGGGTCACCCCCTCCCTGAGTTCTCTAGCCCTGGGTTTTCTACCGATGTGGTTACTCATCCTGTCTGAAATTCACGTTAGGAGAAGCAATTTTAAAAATTAATGTTCACCATTTTAATTATGTAACGAAAAGCAGACGTGAATCTTCCCAGGCTTCAGTTGCCGTGTAAGTGTGCACCTGCCTGGAGGAGATAAGGGCTGCTTCTCTAGGCCTGGATGAGGGAGCCAAGGCAGGTGAAGAGACTGGAGGAGAGCCGGGATGAGCTACATTGACCCCACCCTCTTCTCTCCTCCAGGTGGAAATGGCACAAAGGGTGGCTCCAGTCGCTCTTCTATTATTTCATGGGGACTCCTCCTCCTTGGTGACTCCACTTTTTGGTGGCTCTTCTTTTTTCAGCAGTGACTCCACTCGGCCCTGTAGCGGCATTGACCCCAACCATGTGGATGGCTGTGGAGAGACCTTTGGAATGTTTGGCCACGTTGGCTTCAGCGGGCTGAATTGTGGTCCCAGGTGAGCCCAGAACACCCGCATCCTTGTCACAAATTGCAGAACCTGCCTGTGGTTCAGGTGCGGTGTAGGTCCTGAAGAAGATACCCCATGACTCTACCAAGCATGCAACGATCACCAATTATTCGCATTGAGCACACGATCCTGCACAGTGTCATCAGGAATGGCTGTAAGAAAGGACTTACCCATAAAGGGGTCTGGCAGGCATTGCTTTTGTGCTCAAAGACACCCTCCCCCTCTACACCACCTGCTCCACGCACAAGAAAACATGTGCACACACTTGCTGAGATGGCACCAAGTTCAGGTCACCTCGTCGGTGTTCTAGGCAGCCACCAGCAGGTGGAGCCTGAGTCAGGTACTGGGGGAGAAGAGTAAGGAATGGGAGTGGCCTGATTGGTGGTGATAGAGACCTCCTTCCTTCCCACCCGTCTGTGTCCCTCCTTTTCACCCACTCAACCCTTGACCCTTCCTCACACTGTCCTCACTTCGCTACAGGTGCTGTGTGTCTGCAGTGTGAACGTTCCTGTCACTGATGACCGGGCGACCCATTTGCCCTGCTTTGGTGTTGTTGAGCCGGGCAACGCCTCAGGGGGACCAAATGGCAGGGAGAATTGACTTCTGAGTTCAAAGTTTGTTTCAAAACAGATGGGTCTTGCAGACAATGCCCACCTCTGAGTAGCACCTGTTGTTGTCTCAGGCCTGAGCACATCCATCTCAGCACCTAGTTTGCAGTACTGACCCCCTTCGTTGCTGGGCTGCCTGGTGGGCAGGAGAGGGGGTGACTGGTGTCATGGCTCACTGTTCATGTCCCTACTTTTGCATCCAGTTCCTTTCCAGTGGCTTAGAGAGTGACATGCGTGTTACTGGAAGACATGTGTCCGTTTCTTTCCCGAACCTGTAAACAGTGTTTTCTCCTTTCCCTCCCGGCTTTGCTGAGCCAATTTTATCAGCTGCCCTGCCTGCAGCTACTTCCCCATCAGGAGGGAAAAGTGGAGAACACGTCCTGCTTTAGCAACCCCAGCACGCCCGTGGTCCACGCTTCCTGACAGACCACCACCACCAGCAGCACTTTACCAGAACAGAGCCCCAAGTTCTGCGTCCCCTACTGGCCCCAGGGCATGTCCCGTGGGGGTGGGGGGCCAGCAGTATGCTTTCACCGAGGCTGAGAAATGAGTCGCAGTGCCCACTTCTGCAGCTGTCATCCAGAAGGGAATGGGATCTTGGGCGCAGGTGGAAACTGTGCCCCACCATAGATTCATGGTCCTAGATGTTTCCCCCTCACCCTCTGAACTCAAGGCTTCACTACAGCAATTTTGAGTTCCACAGGTGGGGTGTAGGAGTTACAGTCCCTGCTCTCCACTGGGGCCAGCTCAACACCTTTGCAAGGGGTTCGTGCTAAACTTGTGTGCAGTCCTAAACTGGCCTCATCTCTGTCCTGAATATTTGGATGATACTTGACCCCAGCTTCCTGGAGGGAGCGCTAGATCTTGACTGCCCTTGTGCTAGTTAGTGATAGGAGATTTGCCAGGTACCCAGGCAGATAATGTAGGAAGATGAGAATTGGTGGATGGTGGAGAGCAAGGCCCAGGGATGCAGGGCAGGGACTCTCTATGAACCCAGGCTCTAGAGGGGGTGACTTATGGGCCCTTGATCTGTCCTGAGAGCCCACAACCACCTTGGGAGAAGGGATTGTGACATTTACTCGGTGCTGTGGGCATACAATCTCACACAATCTAGCTCTTCTGGGTATGCTTAACATGTCCAGAAAAGTGTGTATATAAATCTTGTGCGATTCCTGTGACCAAAATAAAGCTGTCAACTTTGAACACATATGTGGAATCCCAGAGAATGTCCACCATGTCTTTAAGGTGGGGTACACAGGGTTGTGGAGATACAGGTATTCGATGTTTCACCTTCTACCCCTCAGAAAAAATGTTGAGCACACACCTCCAATGTTTATTTTTATTTATAATATATATTATAGTTATAAGATACTATGCATATTATAAAGTGTATGTTTGTAATAGAGATTTTTTATTTTTATTTATTTATTTTTTATTTATTTTTTAATTTTTTTTTTAACGTTTATTTATTTTTGAGACAGAGAGAGACACAGCATGAATGGGGGAGGGTCAAAGAGAGGGAGACACAGAATCTGAAACAGGCTCCAGGCTCCGAGCCATCAGCCCAGGGCCCGACGCGGGGCTCGAACTCGCGGACCGCGAGATCATGACCTGAGCTGAAGTCGGACGCTTAACCGACTGAGCCACCCAGGCGCCCCTGTAATAGAGATTTTAAGATGGATAAGAATCTATGATAAAATATTTTTTTAATGTTTATTTTTGACAGCACAAGCGGGGGAGGGGCAGAGAGAGAGGGAGACACAGAATCGGAAGCAGTCTCCAGGCTCTGAACTGTCCACACAGAGCCCGATGTGGGACTTGAACCCATAAACTGTGAGATCATGACCTGAGTCAAAGTCAGATACTTAAACAACTTAGCCACCGAGGAGTCCCTATGATAAAACATTTTTAAATTATATTTTTATTATTAAAGGGACATCATGATTTGTCCTCAAAAAATACACATAATATGCCCCTAGGACAATGTGACAATCTGCATCAATATGCAGGGTAATTACAGGAATATAATGATATTTCGTAGAATCCAAGTAAAGGTTAAACAGTAAAACTTGAGAAGAGGTAAGAACTACATAAACCCTAACAACCTCAGAACACTGTCGTTAATGTGACTTAGCTCCTAAGTTTAAGGTTCTGGCTTTCTTGAGTCAATTTTTTTTTAATTAGAGAGTGTTTGTTTGTTTTTTTTTTTAATTAGGTGAGCAGGGGAGAGAGGTGTGTGTGGGGAGAGAGAGAGAGAGAGAGAGAGAGAGAGAGAGAGAGAGAGAGTCTTAAGTAGGGTCCACACTCAACATGGAGCCTAATCCCATGATGCTGGGATCATGACCTAAGCCAAAATCAGGAGTTGGACACTCAATCAAATGAGCCACCCAGACACCCATTGAGTCAAATTTTTTAAGAATAGCTATCTGATTGGCAACAGCAATATAGCTTCCAGATCCTGACGTCATAGCTGAAGGGCAGTTCTAGAAGGGCTGTGAAAACAGATAATGTGGCTACTCCATCCCACCCTTGGCTTCCCAATACCCACATCTTTCCCATTCCCTCTATTTCAATGATGCCCAATTCAGCGATCCCATCTGTAACTGTAATGCCCTCAATCAGAGACAACTATCACATCCATAAATTGCTTCTAATAAACATCATAGGGCCACTGTTCCCCAAGTGTACTTTGCCCAGCACAGTCCTGTTGTGCCTTTTTGCAACTTGTGGGCCAGGATGAAAATTTGAGTATGACCATCCAAAAGAAGCAAAAGGAAGAGAAAAAAACTTTTATAAGAAGGAATAATAAAGTAAAAGGGTAGTTTTTCCATTTTTTGTACAATCAAGAAGAACAAATATCTTTTAGAGACTGAAGAGCTAATTGCTGCAAGTGGTAAGGAGGCAGTGATTGGATGGTAGAATATTCTTTTCTTCCCGTCACATTCTTTTTACTTATTCAACTCCTCGGTCGGCCTTGTTTGTGTGGTCATATATATATATTTTTTCATCACAAGATTCCTTTTAATGGTGTTAGGTGACCCACTCTCACATCCAGTGCATTTAAACAGCTCAGCTTTTCTTTAATTATGAAACATGTTTTCATTATAAAAAATGTTTAACAGTATGTAAATAGTGGAAGACTGCCACCAAACTCCCTGTATAAAACACTATAAATAATTTGACATATATCTTTATAGATCCATATTCTATACACATACACATACATATACATACATGTCAAGATTCAGCTTTTTTTCCCCTCAAGTTAACATATGGTGTAGTCTTGGCCTCAGGAAGAGAACCCAGGAGGCTACCCCCCTTGTGCGCATCCCAACAAGTGCCCTCCTTAATGCCCATCACCCATTTACCCCACTCGCATCAATTCTGTTTGTTCCCTGTATTTAAGAGTCTCTTACGGTTTGCCTCCCTCTTGTTTTTATCTTATTTTTCCTTCCTTTCCCCTATGATCATCTGTTAAGTTTTTTAAATTTCACATATGAGTGAAATCATATATTTGTCTTTCTCTGACTTATTTTTCTTAGCATAATATACTCTAGTTCCATCTATGTTGTTGCAAATGGCGAGATTTCATATGTGTGTGTGTGTGTGTGTGTGTGTGTGTGTGTGTGTGTATAGTAACGTAATATATAGGGCAGAAGACTATGTGGAGTTTCTCTTCTCGTGGACTGTTCTGGTCTATGCAGACAACCATTTCTGAATACTGTTTACCATGTTTTCCATAGGTCCCGGTAAGGCTGATGGAGGCTGGGGGCCTGATTCTACAAACTTATGAGAAGTCTTAGAGGGGCCCCCTCACATGGCCATCTGGCCTTCCTTTGCCATAGGTGAAGGTGTAGGGAAAGAGCTATCCAGTTTAGGGACTGAATTTCTTGTGATAATCTCTTCTCTCTGACCTGCTTGGGGGGTTCTTCCCAGGGACTCTGCAACCTTGGCGTGGAGTTTGTCCTTGAAACACAGGTAACTGAAGAGGGGAAAATGGACGTGGGAAGTGTAGGTCAAGTGAGGGGGTAGTGTTGAAAGACATGGTGGGGAGTAGGTTCTGGTAGCTTTGCACGCTCTGTGTCGAAAGTAAAAGGCAAGTGGTGGGGTCAGAATGATCCTTGAATATTATGGGATCCGGTGATAAATGGATTTGGTGGAAGAAAGGCACCCCTTGGTGGTGGTGATAAAATGGAAAGTGAGAGGTAAAATGGTCCAGTGGGTAGGGAGGGGTCAGAGATAAAGAGATCAGAGTAACGCCCCAGTGGATCCCAAAGATAACAGAACAGTCTTCCCCAGGTCCCACATGGGAAAGAATGCCTGCTTCCTTGGTGGCTGTAACTGCTCCAGAAAAGTAGCCTCAAAAAGGAACTTGTACAGGTCCCTGCAGGAGATGGGAGGTTCAGAGTGCATCCGGGAGCAGAATGGGGACAGGTCAGGGTGCTACACAGCCCTTTACTGAGAAGGCCATCCTTGTCTAGACTCTCCTCGGTTTCTCTACTTTCGCAGATTAACATGTTCGATGTGAGAATAGTGTGATAAATGAGCTCTCTGACCAGTCATCCATACTCCCTCCAGGGAGGGCTTAGATATTATTTATTCACATCAACAAAGATAACCCAGTCATCTGATGCAGCCAGTGTGATTTGAAACCCATTTTCCTTAACTGTTATTTGGTCTTGGTATATTCTTCAGTCACTGAATGCATGCATTCTAGGTGTTTTATCTTTGTTTTTTGTTTTTTGAGAGGGAGAGTGTGAGCAGAGGAGGGGCAGAGAGAGGGAGAGAAAGAATCCCAAGCAGGCTCTGCGCTGCCAGCCCAGAGCCCGAGGCGGGGCTTGAACTCATGAAGCAGGAGTTCACGACCTGAGCCGAAACCAAGAGTTGGACACTCAACCAACTGAGCCACCCAGGCACCCTACTAAGTGTTTTATCTTAATCACAAGGTTCTGTGTTTCACTCATAGCAACATACTTTTCGCTTGGGGAATCTACCAAGAAACAGATTTAACGCAAGGACAAACAGAAGGTTTCAGTGCGTTTTAATTAGGTGCTGTCAGAGTGAACAGCAGGTAACAGTCATGAGAGTCATTCGTCAATACCCACTCTGAGATGAATCAAGTAAAGTCCTCTCCTTCAAGGGGCTCTCATCTTCCAGGAACAGGACACAACAAAAGAGGAATATAGGGTAATTAGTGCCGTAAAAACAGCCATGCAGCAACCGTAGGCATTCAGCGTTGTGAGTTAAGAACTCTGCCAAGGGATTAGTCTTCAGGGTTCAGTGAAGATGTGATAATTAGCTGGGCTTTTCACCAGGGGTGACTAGGAAGTTTCCAGACAAACATGGAGCAGGACTGCTCTCTTTTACTACTGTGTCAGAGTTAGAAAGGGATGTTGCAATCCTGATGCAAAGTTTTGATGAATAGATTTTCCTAATTATAAAGTCAAGAGATCTGGTATAAAAAATGAATTTGTGAAACTGGGAATTTAGTATTAACTGAGAAATTTAATGCACCATCAAATATGAGATTGTCCTCAAAATACCTTTGCAGTTTTTACCCTCAGATTTTCAGGCCGTACCCACCTCCTAGCGTCAGACAGTACGAGGAGCGGGTCATTAATCAGGGGCCCTGAGTTTGCACACCAGGGTGGAGAAAGGAAACATTTTGCACCCTCTTGCTCTCACTATAGCTGCCTCAGGCCCAAAAGTGCCAGGCCCTGCTTAAAGGTGAAGACTCCTCTTCTGTAATGAAAGCTATGGCATGAGGCTTATTCCTAATATGAGGATCAATTTCTGCTAGGAAAGAGCCTCTTATCAGTTCCAGAGGAAAATTCCCTCAAAGAGGCACATCTACACAGACCAGAAAAGCCTGCCCTCCACAGACTTGGTGTCTGGCCCTGTCGTACTCGGCCAGGCCATCGCGGGCTCTTCCTGCCAGAGCTTTATTAGCCCACACAGTGACTGCATCCTGCTTTCTGTTTCCTTTGAACTACATGGGCTGGCTGCCCTCATTCTTCAAATGTATTCGACATAAAAAAGGAAGACATCTCTTACATATGTTTTTTTACAAAATCTGGAAATATCATTCAACTATTTCTTTGTGTTCATCTGGGAAACGTTTCAGCCAGAAACCACAACAGAATAGGGAGCTGCTGTACTGAAAGGGCAGTGTGAGGAAAGGAAGCGCAGGAGGAGGGCTCCCTGGTAATTGACGAGCTGAATGAAGAAGGAAACTTGTGTGAAAATGGAGGTAAGGGAATAATAGATCCAGAAAAAGAGGGAGAGGTATCAGGCGCTGGAATCAGCAAAAGAATCAGGTACATCTTCCCCATCCTGGGCTAGGAGCCTCCTCCCAATTTCAGATACTGATGTAAGACGCTGACTGTGCTGACTGCACAGAAATCAAACACGTCTTTGATGCGATGCCCGCTTATTTTCTTCAGGTTTATTGCTAGAACTCAGCTGACTTGTCAGCTATCAAGAGCGAGATGGCATAGTTTCAAACCAGTTTATAGGAAAAGACATGTAATAGAGAAAATGAAGAAAATAGCTACCACTTGTTAAGTGCTAACCCCAAGGAAGGGGTGGCTAAGAGCCTTTAAATGTACTTATGTCAGCTCTACAAATATTTTTTACTCCATTTTCCATTTGAGAAAACCACAACTTGGGAAGCTGAGTCGTTTCTGAGCAGAGGGGGTGTTCCATGCAGAACCCTGCATAAAATCTGCAAGTTGAATCTCCCCTAGTGAGTTATGGGTGATTCTTTACGTTGGATTTCTGGTTTTTTAATCTATTTTTTTTACTTGAAAAATTATTCTTTCTCTTTTTCCTTGGGCTTCTCTTTTTAGTGGTTACGTTTGTACTTTCTGATGCTTTAATCTATTCTTTGTTCCCTACCTTAGATTTTTGTGAAAGAGAAATTCTCTAATACAGCTTCATTTGCCCATCTGGTGAAGGAAGTTTCTCAGAATTTTATATTCACTGCAGGATGGTTATGGTAACATTATAAAATTTCGTGATTTTTATGAGGCCCATGCTGACCTCTGTAGAACAATTCAGAAGTTAATCAGGAAAGATAACCAAGCAAAAATATCGAAGAATAGAACAGGAAACATTTTTACATATCTAGCTTTACCAGACAAGGAACTGGATTATAATACAGTTACAACACATGTAAACATGGTGACAGTAAGGGAACTCAGGTGGCCAGAACAATGAAGAAAACAATCCCAGATATGGTCATATTATCAGTAGTAATTAAGTTTAGAATTAGATGTTAACACAGAAGAAGAGAGCTTTCCAGTAAATGGTAATGGGATAAATGCCTGGCACTCTAGACACAAATTGATTTAGATGCTCATCTCAAATCATAGATAAAAATAAAATTCTAACAGAATATAGAAAAAAATGTGAAGGGGGGCACCTGGGTGGCTCAGTTGGTTGAGCATCTGACCCTTGATTTCAGCTCAGGTCATGATCTCGAGGTTCCTGAGCTCGCCTCGCATCGGGCTCCACAAGGATGGGGCAGAGCCTGCTTGGGATTCTCTCTCTTCCCTCTCTCTCTGCCTCTCTCTCTTCTCTGACCCTCCCCCACTTGTGCACACGTGTGGTCTCTCCCAAAATAAATAGACTTCAAAAAAAAAAAAAGAAGAAGAAGAAAGAAATGTGAAGTATTTAAAACATAAATGGGAACTGATAATTCATAAGATCCATGGAGGAATGAGGACGGAGAGTACTGGTGTTCTACACATTCAACACACCGGCACTCAGAGAAAATATAAAGAAAATGGGCTGTTATTTGTAAATATGAAACTGACAAAGAGGTACATCATAGGACTGTAGCCACAATCTGCATGAGGTTTATACCCACTTTTCAGAAATAAGGATATATAAAAACAAAATTCATCAGGACAGTACAAAACTAGTTAATGTCGTAAAATGAAACCCAAATAAAGAGAAATAAAACTAGCAAACAAAGCAAATGAAAGAACACTCTAGCCCACGAGTACGTAAACATGATTGAACAGGGATGCCTGACATTTTAGCCTATTAAATAAGCAATTATTTAAAAGAAATAAAATATTGATTTTATACACTTGGTGCCACTACACCCATTCCTGGAACTCTATCCCCCAAAATGTTTGTAAAAAGGTTGCACCTGATTTTGAAAAAATTTTAATTTATCTTTTTATTATCCCAATTTTTTTCCTTTCAGGTCCTTCCCTATTTCTCTTCTTTCCTTCACAGATAAACCTTCTCAAGAAAAGTTTCTATCCACTCTGTCTCCAATACCTCTTATCTTATTTACCCTCAGTCAATACACTCTGATCTGGATTCTGGGGCACGAATTCTGCCAAACCTCACTTTCCCTGAAGACAAGACATCACCTTTTGACATATCCCTTGCCTTAAACACCTCTCATCACCCTTGTCTCCTGCTTGTCCTCCTATTGTGCTGCCTCCATTCCAGTGTCGTTCTCAGGCTCCTTATTCTCTTCCCCCATGAAATTGTGAAGGTCCCTATGGTTCAATTTGTGGTAGGCTTTCTATTTTCTATGTCTAAAAGACCTCATTCATTCCTTAGCGTTTAGGGACCAGGTATACTTCAGCTCCCAAGTTAACATTTCTAGCCATAGCACTCTGCAAATTCTAGAACTGTGCAACAGATATCAGGGCTTAGTATTTTTGCATCCTCCAGTTTCTGGTGATAGATGCTACTTTTCTTTTGCTTTCTGTGTTAGTCTATAATGTAGTTGAAATTAATTAACTGATTGCTTAAGACTTTCATGTTTCCTTCCAACAAAAAGGAAAAGTTCCAAGAGGGATGGCACTTGGTTTTCTTTATTCAGCTTTTTATCTTGAAGGCAGGCATAGCGCCTATGATTTAGAGACTTAAGTATTACATGTAGTTTGGATGAAATGAATGGATGAACTGTACCTTTAATTAAGCTACAAAAACAGTCTTGGTGTTTATTTATTAAAAATAAACCAATACAAAAAGATTTGAAAGTAAAACTTTAAACAGAACAAAGAGAATAATTTAAAAATATAAAGGTGACCACTGTATAACTAGTATAATGTACAGGTGAGCATAACAGCATACAAGCAAAAATATTGAAAACAATAAATATAATAAAATACGTAAGTACATGAATAAAGTCATTTATGATGGGCTGGTGCCTCCTATGAACTGGGTGTTTTGACTTTATAGTTGCTTAATACTATCAATAAATGTGACACATTTGATTTATTTCATGATGAAATCTTTCAAAATGACTAAACATGTGGGATATGATGAAGTGTATCTGTCCATAGTAATTGTTTTTACTAAATGTTCATTTATGTATTTTGAGGTGGGGGGAGTGCATGTGAGATCTGGGGAGGGGCAGAGAGAAAGAGAGAATCCCAAGCAGGCTCTGTGCTGTCAGCAGACAACCGGACACAGGGATTGATCTCATGAACCTTGAGATCATGACCTAAGCTGAAATCAAGAGTCTCGACGCTTATCCAATTGAGCCACCCAAGCACCTTCATACTAATTGTTTTTATTAAGAGCACAGGTCTGGGGCACCTGGGTGGCACAGTTGGTTAAGAGACCCACTCTTGATTTCAGCTCAGGTCATGATCCCAGGGTCATGGAATCGAGCCCCACATTGGGTTCTGCGCTGTGTGTGGAGCCTGCTTAAAGATTCTTTCCCTCTCCCTCTGCCCCTCTACCCTACTAGCTCTCTCCTCTTTCTCTAAATAAATAAATAAATAAACAAACAAAAGAGCATAGGTCTGTTTCCTTAGCTCTTAATCATTCTTGCAAACTTGATAAGAGATCTCATCATTTCTTGCTCTGACAACTGTCAAAATAGTAGCTCTATTCTTCCTTTTTCAGATAGAGACTGATTCCTTGGAAGTCCTTCTTCACAGCCAGTACGGAGTCTTCATTGCCCAGGGGAGTCTTTCTATCGCCAACTCCTGCACCAAGCAGGTTTCCAAGACTTCCCAATGCTGATGAAGTCCAGTAAAGAATATTTTCAGGTCAGTCTCAATCCAACCAACCTCTTATGCTGAACATGTTTAAGATATGCTGGAGCATCTGGTGGAGGCCACTGGCAGTCTGAACCTTCTGGAACTTGCTGCCATCTACTGAAACCAAAGAAAACGATTGGAACCAGCTAACTGTCCATCAGTAGGGGATTGGTTAAATCATTTATGATACAGCCATTTATAGGGAAACAATATAAAGTTCTCTATTTACAAATATGGGAAGATCTCCAAGTGAAAAAAAAGTAGGTGCAGAACAGTGACTATAGGTTGCTATCTTTTACATGAAAATAGAGTATAATAAAATGTTATATTCTTACTAGTTTGCATATGCATAAAGAAACTAGACAGATTTAAAAGACATGAATCCCTTCATACTGTGGAAAGTGTTGGAAGAAATTGTGTCACAATGTACATTTATTCATATGCCGAAATTTAAGTTTACCACGAAAGAAATTCAAGCTAATAAAAATATTCATAAAGGGAAAAATAGAGGGGAAATGCACAAACATTGCTGGTGGCCACATTTTGGGAACATTTTTATATGTCTTGAGTCCCATCCTTAGGATTTATCCAAAAACGGGGGAAAGTTTTGTGCCTAGATTTTGTAAGTTTATTAGAGACTATAAAAGAATGAAGTACAAGAAGTTATATATATTCAGGAACAAATAATGGGCAAAGGAAACTATAGTATGTATATTCATTGGAAAGTTGTATAGCCATGTAAAGATGTGTGAGCGGGAAACAATTACTGATGATCGAATTGCATTTTGAGGACAAAATTTAGGCTACGTTATTCACATAGCGGGGTCACAGTTTGGTTACTGGGAGACGCACGATGTATGTTTCAAGTGATTAGTAATTTGAAAATATGAACCCAAGTTATAATTGAGGTGTTATTATGTTGTGCCGGATAGAAATCACAGCTAACGTGCTTCATTGAGGCACAGTGTTAAGCATCTTCCTCCTCCGCCCTCTCTACTGCCCCATTTCTTTTCAATTCATACAAAAGCCGCATTTCATTGTTATTCCAAAGGCAGAAGCCAGGAAGTACAAATCTTAAAGAAAAAGTACGAATTGAGGAGGAGAGCTCGGAGGCCGCGACACGTTTATACCACACGCGCAGCGTAACATACGGTCACCCGTTCCGGCCCATTGAATCCCACCCACGCAGCGACCCAGAGAGGCCCCGCTCGCGGCCACACCACACCCCTCCTCCTCCCCAACCCCCGCCCTTTGCGTCTCCCCCGTCCTTCCTCCCCATCCCCCATACGTCCGCCCACTGACGAGGTCGGACGGCTGCGCAGCCGCAGTAGCTGCCGCGGCCGCTCCTAGCCCTGGGGATCCTGGGACGAGGCCTTTCCGGAAGGAGCGGCTCGGCGTCCGGGGCTAGGCCCTTGTTCCAGGCCCGGGCTCAAGCCAGGCCCTCGTTCCAGGCCCTCGTCCTAACACAGCTCTCCGTAGCCGCCGCGACGCTCTGGTGACAGCGGAGGGCGCCGCGGGCCGCTCGCTGAGGTGGCCGGTCTCGCCGCCAAGCGAGCCGCAGTACGTGGCGGCGCCTCCCCCTTGGCCCGGAGCGGAACTGCTGGAGGAGTGGCAGTGCAGGCCGGACGGACCAGGTGAACCGGGTCACTTAACAGCTTTCTGGTGATGAATCATCTGCATGACAGTCAGATTTGAGGTCCACAGCCCTTTGTGGTCCTGCTATCGGACAGTTTTCAGTGGATGACTGACTGGTGTGATCTGAGGGGTGCCGCAGGGACTGCTTGCCCTTGATAAGGAAAGCGAGCTCCCCGGCTCTTTGGACGGCCTCGTTTCCTTGAAAGCTTTCAGATTATAACTTCTTTCTCCGGCACAGATCTGTGCAAAAGGAAGGCTTTCACACATGAAAGTGTCTCTTGGTAACGGCGAAATGGGCGTCTCCGCCCATTTGCAGCCTTGCAAGGCAGGAACCACACGTTTTTTTACCAGCAATACTCACAGTTCGGTGGTATTGCAAGGCTTTGATCAGCTTAGAATAGAAGGATTGCTTTGCGATGTGACACTGGTACCGGGTGATGGAGATGAAATCTTCCCGGTTCACAGAGCTATGATGGCGTCTGCTAGCGATTATTTCAAGGCTATGTTCACGGGTGGAATGAAAGAACAAGATCTAATGTGCATTAAGCTTCATGGGGTGAACAAGGTTGGTCTGAAGAAAATAATTGATTTTATTTATACTGCAAAACTTTCTCTTAATATGGACAATCTTCAGGACACGCTTGAAGCTGCCAGCTTTTTACAAATCTTACCTGTTTTGGACTTCTGTAAAGTATTTCTTATTTCGGGAGTCTCTTTAGATAACTGCGTTGAAGTTGGACGAATTGCTAACACCTACAATCTCATAGAAGTGGATAAGTATGTCAATAATTTCATCCTGAAGAATTTTCCTGCATTATTGAGTACTGGAGAGTTTCTAAAACTCCCTTTTGAACGGCTTGCCTTTGTGCTTTCCAGTAATAGTCTTAAGCACTGTACTGAACTTGAGCTCTTCAAGGCTGCCTGTCGCTGGCTAAGGTTGGAAGACCCTCGGATGGATTATGCTGCAAAATTGATGAAGAATATTCGATTTCCATTGATGACACCACAGGATCTCATCAATTACGTGCAGACAGTAGATTTCATGAGAACAGACAATACCTGTGTGAATTTGCTTTTAGAAGCTAGCAATTACCAAATGATGCCATACATGCAGCCAGTGATGCAGTCAGATAGAACTGCCATTCGATCTGACTCGACGCACTTGGTCACGTTAGGAGGAGTTTTGAGGCAGCAGCTGGTTGTCAGTAAAGAACTGCGGATGTATGACGAAAGGGCACAAGAATGGAGATCTTTAGCCCCCATGGATGCTCCTCGTTACCAGCATGGTATTGCTGTCATTGGAAACTTTCTTTATGTAGTTGGTGGTCAAAGTAATTATGACACGAAAGGAAAGACTGCTGTCGATACAGTTTTCAGATTTGATCCTCGGTATAACAAATGGATGCAGGTTGCATCTTTAAACGAAAAGCGCACATTCTTCCACTTGAGTGCTCTCAAGGGACATTTATATGCTGTTGGTGGGCGCAGTGCAGCTGGTGAGCTGGCCACAGTAGAATGTTACAACCCAAGGATGAATGAGTGGAGCTATGTTGCAAAGATGAGCGAACCGCACTATGGCCATGCCGGAACAGTGTATGGAGGCTTAATGTATATTTCAGGAGGAATTACTCATGACACTTTCCAAAATGAGCTTATGTGTTTTGACCCAGATACAGACAAATGGGCACAGAAGGCTCCAATGACTACAGTCAGAGGTCTGCACTGCATGTGTACAGTTGGAGACAAGCTCTATGTCATTGGTGGCAATCACTTCAGAGGAACAAGCGATTATGATGATGTTCTAAGCTGTGAATACTATTCACCAACCCTGGACCAGTGGACTCCAATTGCTGCTATGTTAAGAGGTCAAAGTGATGTTGGAGTTGCCGTCTTTGAAAATAAAATCTATGTTGTAGGTGGATATTCTTGGAATAATCGTTGTATGGTAGAAATTGTCCAGAAATATGACCCAGAGAAGGATGAGTGGCATAAAGTTTTTGACCTTCCAGAGTCTCTTGGTGGCATTCGAGCTTGTACTCTCACAGTTTTTCCACCTGAGGAAAACCCTGGGTCACCTTCTAGAGAATCACCTCTTTCAGCACCTTCAGATCATTCTTAGGACTAAAATGTAATACCTTTACAGCGCATCATGGATGATCTCACACTTCCCCTTCAGTTGTTATCTTCTTACAGCGATTGGTACAGTTAATTAGATAAGTGGTAACTGATGTTATTTGTATTGTTTGGCTAAGTGTGTTTATCATATGGTTAACAAATGTATTGTGAAAATGTATTCAACATAGCCAGCTGTTTTAACAGATGTAAGAAGATAGGTAGCGAACTGTTTTAGATGTTTGTGGTGTTGTGTAAGTCAAATTATAGGTGATCGTAGTAAATGTGTAACTGTGTTCATTATGCTTCAAAGTGGAGAGTTTTCATCTTTGACTTCAAAACATCAAAGGGAGGCTGCCTGCTCTAACCTAAAATAATAAAAGGTCGCCAAATATTATTACCTACGTCCCTTTTTTCATATAGTTTTTGACATCGTTGCCAATTCACCAGATCGTGTGAGTGCATTCAGAATATGTGAAGTTTCTTAGAAATAAACAGTAAAGCCCTAAGTCAGGGTTTTGTATTTCTCTCTGGAGAGGGAAAGGGAGAGAGAAAATATAAGGTCGTGTGCGTGCACACACACATACATACTGTGTATATACATTCGTATGTCCACACACAGGCACATCTAATTTTTAAATTGATATTTCATCTGTAGGGAAATTGCTTTTAAATTAATTTTTCGTTCTACCTAGCAGCTATTTATATTCAAATGGGAATTCAGTACCAGAGAATAAGTGTCTGTAGAGTCATACTAAATTGAGACAGATAAGGGCTACAACAGATTAAATTGACCACCAAATTTGTCATTTGACTAAATTGTCACTTCAGATGAAACTTCTTTTACTTCTGCTTGTGAATTCTGTGGAGTTGCTTTTATACAGGTTATTTAGCAAAGTTCAGGTTTCTGAGAATTGGTTTAGCTGAGTAAATGTAAGCTGTGCTATTTTCTACCTTTTTATTCGGTAAAACTTACACGAAGACAGCTGAGAAAGGAATATGCTGAACAAAACTATAGGGTTTTAAGTTCGGTTTCCCAACTTAGTCATTCTAACATGATCATTTGATTTGGGGTGGTTGCTCCAGCTTTGCGTGATATGCCTCAAGGCTGTGATTTGAGCAGGAGAGATACAGTCAGTTCTGTGTCGAATCAGAATAATGTCCTTTTGGCTATGTCTAAAGAACAGGACCAACTTCAGATTCCCTAAGAAGCCAGCTACAGAAAGCTTAGGACTCTGCTGTCTTTCAGGCAGTACTAAAGTCGATGTTCAGCCTTTAAAATACCAAGGGCATCCCTCCTGGTTGCGAATCACATGGGGAGATCCTAGTGAGACTTTTTCAGCAAAAGGAGTCCTCTTTATGTAGTGAGTGATTCTGGAGAGGTACTTTCCTAGAATAATTGCCTACCTGAAGAAAAAATTTACATATGTACTTTGACATACATATGAATATGTATATCCCTACACTTGGGAAGTTGTCATAGTATAAACCAGGAACAATCTTTTTATTGACAATCCCATAATAAAACTCAGGAACCAAGACAAGAGGAATTGGCTTCCAGGGATCTGAACCTTACTGCCCATACAAGTGTTGATTCATTTTAATGCTTTTTATGATTTCTGCATTGGCAGAAAATTTCATACTTTCTATGTTTTTTTAAATGACTAATTTTTTATTACTAAAAGTAGCACATTGAGTACATTTAGAAAATAGAAAAAGTAGAAATTGATGTAAACTTTGTGCATTGAATAAGCAAGAAATGGCATCCCAATCATTTCTTTATTAATAAGGTTAAATATTTGTGTGGTTTCTTTTGAGTAGCTGTGTTTCCTGTGTTTGAATGTTCATGTCTTTTACCCTTTTGATGATACCTATTGGAGTTGCTTTGTTTTTTCATACCAAGTTATAGGCTCTCTATATAATAAATGTAATTTAACTGGCATTTGCTTGCATCGATTTCATTTTCTCAATCTATTACAGTTTTACGAAGGCAGGGCCATTTAGTTAATTTTTGAGGTAAAATTTGTCCATCCTTTTGCATTTTGACCTTTTAGGGATAATTCTGCTATAGTTCCTTTATTATTATTTTTTTTAATTTATGTTTATTTTTTAAGTAGGCTTCACACCCAGCCTGGGGCTTGAACTCACAACCCAGAGATTAAGAGTTGCGTACTCTACCAACTGAGCCAGCCAGGCATCCCTCCTTTATTTTTTACCTAGTATTGATGTATGACTCTTTTGGCACCAATTCTGACAGGCTGAGATGGTATTGCCCTGTTTGCCTTCTAAAAGCACAAGCTTTTCTCTTTGCCTTGTTGAAAAAAGGTTTCTGCCTTCTGTTACATTTGACTCTGTTGCTTTGTAATTAGCTAAACGTTGCCTAACTGCTCCCCCTATATCCCCTGCCTGCAGCCTCACACACTCCACCTCTCATCCTTTCACTTTATAATTTTCTGCAGTTGACCTCTCTCTTGGCAATCATAAAATAGCTGACTGATGCTATTCAAATACTAGTAATTACATCCGGAATTCCTTGCTTATAAAGAAAACTTCAGTAGCTTTGAAATGATTGGAGCTGATTTTTTTTTTTTTTACAGAAAAGATGAAAAAAGGATAAACTCCAAGTACATTAAACATTTCTTAACATTTCTTATTTTCATTTTTCTAAGTTTAAAAATTATATTTTTCTGATTATAGAAGTATTATAGAAGCATTATAGAAAGTATAGGAAAATAAAAGTGAAAAGTATAAGTTATCAATGATTCCATATGTCAATGGTAATTTCTGTTAATATTGGGTATATTGGGCATATACACATGTACAGACATCAAATATTTTTCAAATCTGCCAGACCCTAACCTAAAATCTGGATGGTAAGAGGAAATAAATTCAACTTTCAAAGACACATGCTGCTATCATGACTTTCCAGGTTTTACAAAATGTGTATAAAATAGTAAATAATGTGCTTTTTTCCTAATTATCAAATACATGTGCATTAAGAAAAACATTCTATTTTTACTCAGGCAAATCCATACTTATATTTTTCCCTTCTTGTCAACAGAATTCCTGTAGTTTACCTGCAAACCAAACACATTCAGTCATGTTCAAATTTTTCTGGTTTGTAATTAAAATTACCTGGTTTTGATTATAAAGACCCAACTATTCTCCTGCAGAACATTTCATTCAAAACTACAGAAATCTGTCAGAAGCAGTGAAACCAATGTCCTATCCCCAGCTCACCCGTTTAAGTAACTGAATGACCCTGGGATAAGTAAGCTCTCAAAGCTTGAGTTTCCCCTTTAGTATGTGAAATTAGGGTGGGTGTTAATAATTGTATCTCTATCAAAATTATAAGTAGAAAATGTTACAAAGTGATTAGCATAAGATGTGCACAGAGAAGCATTTAGTAAACGATAGTGGGTATAATAAAATTGGCATTTTGCATCACAATTTTTTACTTCAGTTTTATCTTAATGATTAAAAAAAATTTTTTTAACGTTTATTTATTTTTGAGACAGAGAGAGACAGGGCATGAATGGGGGAGGGGCAGAGAGAGGGAGACACAGAATCTGAAACAGGCTCCAGGCTCTGAGCTGTCAGCACAGGGCCCGACGTGGGGCTCGAACTCACGGACCATGAGACCATGACCTGAGCCAAAGTCAGCCGCTTAACCGACTGAGCCACCCAGGTGCCCCTTATCTTACTGATTTTTATAGGTTATTTTCTTAGAAAGTATTAAATGCCTGTACAATTTTCCACTCACGAATGTACCTTCATATATTTTCCATTTCCCAGTAAGTGTATATTTAAATATCTACCTTATGTTTTCACCATTATGAATTGAGCAAGATTTTATATTCCTACATAAAATTTTGTCCATGTCTGATTCTGATAAATTCTAAAGAAGTAAAATCTAAGTCAAATAGTTTAGGTTCTTGAAAAATATTTCCAAGGATGCGCCCATGTGCATTTTCCAGCAGAATGTGTTTAGTGATTATTTCAAAGGAAATCTTTGCAGTTCTAGTTACCTTCCTGGTTTGGGTTTATATGTTTTCAATTACTGACAACACTGAATTTTTTGCTTATTGAGCAGGTGCATTCTTGTGAGTCATTTTTTCCTGTCTTTTGCTTTAAATGTCCTATCTGCTACAAAGACTTTTTTTTTTTTCTTAATTGGTGGGGGCAGGTCTACTCAACTTTTTAAGGTGAGCTATATAATCAACATATGCTAGTTCACGTTCACATTATGATTTGATAATATGTATATGCTGTGAAATGGTCACCACAATAGGTGTAATTAACATTCATCACCACACATAGTTACCGATTTTTTTTCCTGAAATGAGAACTTTTGAAGATTTACTTTCTTAGCAACTTTCGTGTACACAGCAGTATTAACTGTAGTCACTTGCTGTGCATTACATCTGCAGGGCTCATTTATCTTATAACTAGAAATCTGAACCCTCTGACCACCTTCACCCATTCAATTTGACACAGCCAAATATGTCCATCTTTTTTGCATTTTGAACTCTCAGTGATAATTTTGCTGTTTTTTTGTTTTGTTTTGTTTTACATAGTACTGATGTCACATTTCTTGCCCTTTATCCTATTGCTTTATCAGTGCTAATTCTTAACTTGCTAAGGTGGCATTTACTGCTTATCTTCTGTTCAGATAGCTTTTCTTCTTTCTGATTGAAATGAAGATGAATTTTTAAAACAAATTTATAAAAATCCTTTTATGTTAATATTAGTCTCTAATTACAGTATTTCCCCATCTTTTTTCTTTGAGTATATGTCTTTTAACATGCAAGGTTTTTTGGGTTTTTTTTGTAATGTGGTGAAATTACTTTTTCCTTTGTCATTTTTAAATGTTTTCTTGCATATTTTTCCCTCCATGATATGGTACAATTATCCCAGTATTTTATATTGTTGTGAATATGATTTTTTATTAGACTTCTGGCATGAAATCTAATGTATGTTTTCAAATTGTTATCCAATTGTCCCATCGCCACTTTTTGAATAATTTTCACTTTCTCACTGAATTTTTAGGCTTTTTTTAAAAATTTTTTTTTTTTCAACGTTTATTTACTTTTGGGACAGAGAGAGACAGAGCATGAACGGGGGAGGGGCAGAGAGAGAGAGGGAGACACAGAATCGGAAACAGGCTCCAGGCTCTGAGCCATCAGCCCAGAGCCTGACGCGGGGCTCGAACTCACGGACCGCGAGATCGTGACCTGGCTGAAGTCGGACGCTTAACCGACTGAGCCACCCAGGCGCCCCTGAATTTTTAGGCTTTTTAAAATCGTATAATAAAATCTTATATGGGTCTTTTAGGGTCTCTTTCTTCAGTTCCAATGACCTTTTATTCAAATTGTCTTTGGTATATAGATTGCTGTTTTGAATGAGATTTTGTTTTCATCTTGTATTCCAGACTTTATTGCAGTTATAGTGGGAAATACATAGTTGAAGCATGCTGGTTTTCTGTCATCATTACTGTCATTGATTCTTAAGTTTTTGGATGAAATGTTACTCTCATTGATTTGTAACAGATTTTTTGGGTTGATTTTTGGGTTTCACCTTAGATAATTATGCTATCTGCAGAGTATAAAAAACCTTGTTTCATATTATCTGTATCGTAATTAAAAACATTAGTTTATGCTTCCAGCACAATTATAGTAGTGACACAAGGCATTGTGTCTTGCAGGTGATTTTAATAGGGGTATTTATAGTTTGATAATTTATTTGTTAAAGAGAGACATTCTTGATTTTGCTCATTAAATGTAAGTGCACACAGTGCAGAACTGTTGAAGTTGAGTTCCTTAACCAAGAATAGGTTAGTTCCTCTATTTGCTTGCTAACAGGCCCCACTTTCTAGGGACTGATATTATTCTGCCATCTACTGGTTGAAAGTAAAAGTCCTCGTTTTAGATAGATTGCAGAAAATGTATCTCCTTAAAGACAAACGACAACAGCAAGACCCCAGTAATGACAAAAGCCATGAGAAATTTTGGTAGCATATGGGAAACTTCAAGGCTTCACATCATACTCATTACATAATTAAATATACAAAACCTATGGTAACTTTTGGTGGATACAGTGGGACAGTTATCAAAGAGAAGGTATTTTTTGACATCACATAAAAATATATATGTAAATTGCTTTGATCATTATTTTATTGATAAATTCATATAATTATGACTATTATCAAAGGTTTGCAACATTTTGTCTAAGCAACCACATTCACTACCGCATGCCCTTTTTCGGGTGGGCGGGGGAGTACACTCCCCATTCTTCTTAAAATTTTTTTAGCAGAGAGCCTTATCATGAAGACACTTACACAGTAAATCTTTTCAACAGCAGAAAGGATATAATATGCAATAATCCAGGTATAAGTAAATCTGATAAACATATTATTCTAAGAGCTTTTTATATGGGCTTGCCCATGTGGATTCCAGGGATCAGGTCACTGCTCTAGCCACACAGCTTTCATTCAGCCTAAACAGCAACATATGTACACAGGCACACACACGTGTAATACAGATATCCAAATTCTTTAGAGTACCATCCATGGGCTTTCTTTGAGAAAGCGTGTTTCTTGGCTATGGGAATGGTAACAGTGGCATAACTCCCCATTTTCTAATTCTCCAAAACATTGTCTCAGATTAAAATATCCTCCTACATTCATACATTAAGCATTCTTTTCCTCGGGAGGGATATGACTGAAAACGGTGACTTCTTACTAAGACCGGTCCTGAATGACAAACAAGTCGCTGGCTGGATGTTCTATTTAAAGAAAAAATCACTAAGACAACTGATGATTCTGGGCCACAATAGCACTTCCCTGGAGTAGTTATTACACTTCTGTGATGTCGCAGGACCAAGCTGTTCTATTTGAAGAAATGGGCAGTTTCTGAAAACTTCATCATAGAAATGTTGAGGATGCTGTTGGGGAGATGACCACAGATGGTGGTATTAGGCACAAGAAACATGTACAACCTGCGACTGCTCAGCTCCATGCCTGCATAGAAAGAGTGATTTCCCTCTAGTCCACATTTCTGTATAACTGTCCCACTGCTGGCTTTCAGGAGACCAGAGTCACAGAGAAAAATCTCAGCAATAACGTAACTCCGTAACAGCTTTGTCCACCCCCTCGGAATGACTTCACACCCCAGACCTAACCTATACCATAGTCCCAATAATTCTATTCTACCCGAATTGGGCATTCAAGCTGTAAAAACTGCTTTCATTAATATTGAGGACATGGTACTGAGAAGCAATGTCCTCTCACATCATAGACGAGTATCTATTTGTCTGATATCATATATTTGATTATCGTCTTTTTGAAGTTTCTGAGCCACATGGCCACTTTGACCCAACAGACCGGCAACCCAATTTCCAACTCACCTGCAAAGCTTCGTATAGTGGGTTTTCATACACTACATTCCACATTTATCCTGGCATTATAGTTTCTAAGGAAAGAGGAATCCTGGGTATCCTTCCCAGACCTGTTGGCAAAGGAATGTGGCCAATAAGACACAACCCTCTCAGTTTTTAAGTGAGTTTTACTTTCCTACCAGTGACCACCCCAGCTCCACTGTGTTCCTAGAACATCCAGGATAAAACCAGTACATACTAGCTCAAGCACTTAGGTCCAGCACTGATATTCTTTTCCCTGATTCCCTTAGAATCATGTAGCCCAAGCTCAAACCCTGTAAGAATACCCTTTCTGTCCCTTCCTACTGAACCTTGTGATTCTTCATGGTGAATGCTCTCACAGCAGAAGTTAAGAAATCTGACCTGGGTTGACTATAGATCTGTTGCTGTTGGTCTACACCTGCTGTGCCTCATTACAACTCCAGAAAAGGAAGGAGTGTGAGAGTAACCCAAGAGAGAACCAGCACAATCTTCAGCCCCATCTATGCTGTTAGTGGTCAGAGAGAAGATAATTCAGGGCTCATTTGGGGGGGGGGAGGAAGCTGGCAGATGTCCCCTTTACTTTATACACATAAGTAACATTTTCAACTATTGTTAAAATATCTGAAAGATTTTAGAAGAAAAATAAACCTTTCTTCTAATGTGAAAAGAAAAAAAAATGAGGATGGGGGAAACCCATAACAGAGAAAGCTATAACATTATGTATTTTATATGTATGTTATAGATAATACATATAACATTCTCATAGCTATCGCGTAGATATTTTGAATGTTAAAAAAATTTAGTGATGCGATCACATCGTGCACCACAATCCCTTGAAATGAGAAGAGCACGATTGGAAACATTGCTTTTGAAGACCTCCTGGAAGATTACAAGCAGATTTGATTGGCTCGGATTCCAAGAGCAGAAAACACACGACCTGCGAGGTGAGTAGGACGAAATCGCTACAGAGCAAGAGAAATCACGGGGAGACTGAGACAGACTGTGTGTCTTCCAGAGATGACCCACCACAGCATCTCCCAGCCCACATGTGTCTTGAGAACGTTGCCATTTCTCGAAAAGTTGAATCCAATTCACCTCCCCTTAAATATGGGAAGGTTTGGAAATTGTTTACAAAAAGATTCGTTAGAAATAGTGTTGTGTGACTTCAAGATTGGAATTAAATCAGAGTTTGTCAATCCTGACACTCCTAATGCTTGTGGCCAGATACGTCTTTGTTGTGGGGACTGTCCTGTGCCCTGTGGGGATATTTACCACCATCCCTGGCCTATACCCACGAGCTGCCAGCAGCAGTCCTCATCAGTTGTGACAACCAAAAACGTCTCCAGACATTGCCAAAAGTCCCCTGGGGGACAGAATCATTCCCACTGAGAATCACTGGGCTAGGTCATAAAAGGTGATACAGCTTTGTCACTGGGTCACTCACTTTTGAGCCCTTGGTCCCCATGTAAACGGTGCAACTGTAGTGACTCCACCGATCTGTCAGAACAAAACAGGCCTCCAGGAGACGTTCTGGCGAGGTGGCGAGCCATCCAGTGGGGTGTGTTCCACGCTGAGGCCCCAGACATTGTGAGGGACATTCCTTCTGTACCCTATACAAATCCCTGACTCACAGCACATGTGAGAGTAAGACAATTGTTATTTAGGATAATACTTTCTTTTAATAAGAGAGAGCATTCTTCCTTTTCTTTTTCTTTCTTTTTTAATGTTTATTTTTGAGACAGACACAGCGCGAGTGGGAGAGGGGCAGAGAGAGAGGGAGACACAGAACCTGAAGCAGACTCTGGGCTCTGAGCTGTCAGCACAGAGCCCAACGCAGGGCTGAACTCATGAACTGTGAGGTCATGACCTGAGCTGAAGTCAGATGCTTAACTGACTGAGCCACCCAGGCGCCCCTTGGATAATACATTTTAAGGTAATTTGTTTCAAAGCTATAGTAATGGGGATATTTTGTATTGGGCGTGGAGTGATACAAATTATAAATAAATAACAAACCCTGTTTATCAGATCAGACTAAGAGACTGTAAAATCTTTTTTTTTCAATGTTTATTTATTTTTCAACAGAGAGAGAGCATGAGCAGGGGAGGGGCAGAGAGAGAGGGAGACGCAGAATCCAAAGCAGGCTCCAGGCTCTGATCTGTCAGCACAGAGCCCGACGCGGGGCTCGAACTCACAGACCGTGAGATCATGACCTGAGCTGAAGTCGGACACTTAACCGACGGAGCCACCCAGGCGCCCCGAGACTGTAAAATCTTTTAACACTTAAGGAAGATCCAAGGCACCTTACAGATTATCAAACAGACATAAGGCCCCTAAGGATCACAAGGGAGTGCCTCACAGATTCTTGCCATTCAGCAAGAGGATTCCGAGAGACCAAATTGTTGTCTCACAGAAGCCCTGTGGGAAGCCCAAAGTGGAAAAGCATGGATTTGGAGAGATTTGTGGGTGTACCTATCGTCCAATGACACTCTTTATCAATTGAAACACAGCCAACCCACTAAATGTTCAAAGTCATAGATCAGTTTAGACTGAAAGTAAGAGATAGCCTGAAATAAAGAGGCCATTGGAGCCCCCAACTTTTCCAGAAAGCAAGCAGGTTGGGAAGACTATGCGGCAGCTACATGAACCGCTTCTTGTGGGAAAGGAAGGATAATTTAAGAGGCAGAACTAAGAAGCGCAGAGGAGAAAGGTGAGCCACGGAGAGCAATGCCCAGGGAGCTGGCCTGCCCTAATGGATATCAGATTTACAACAGACCAGGGACTGCTGTGTACTTTCTGCGCTCCCTCATTTTGAAGGGGAGTGTTGGTGATGCACATAACCTCTCTGTTTGGATTGTAGGTCTTCACAGTGAGGACACTCACTGAGCAGGGCTGCGGAAACGGTCTTGCTCACGATTATGTCCGTTGCACATGATGGAGGCACAGTAAAAGAGAATGGATAGAGAATAAATATTACAGGGGTGCTTGGGTGGCTCCGTCGGTTGAGCGTCCGACTTCAGCTTGGGTCATGATCTCACAACTTGCAAGTTCGAGCCCCGTGTCAGACTCTGTGCTGACAGTTCAGAGCCTGGTGCCTGCTTTGGATTCTGTGCCTCTCTCTGCCCCTCCCCTGCTCACACTGTCTCTCTCTCTCTCTCTGTCCTTCTCAAAAATAAATAAACATTATAATATCACCTATCATATTGACGGCTACCCATCTTCTATATAACAACCTTCCACATTAGGGGATAGTCTACCTTACGAATCCTGTGTCTTCAGGTTGTGGGGTTTTGTTTTTTATTTTTTTTAAGCAATCTCTATGCCCAGTGTGGGGCTTGAACTCAGGACCCTGAGACCAAGAGTCGCATGCTCCACCAACTGAACCAGACAGGTGCCCCTCAGTTGTGGTTGTTTTAAAATACATCCACAAACTGCCTCATATTCTTCCTTGTCCCTTCCCTTGACTATATACTGGATGTTGTGACTCTCCTGTAATGCATACACAACATATGGCTGAAATGATTCTGGAAACTTCTAAGGCTATGCCACAAAACAATTTACTGCCTCCTCCACTCCTCTCTTCTTTTATCACTCGCTCTAGTTGAAGCCAGCTGCCATGTTGAGCAGACAGCCCAGACCACCATGGGGAGGCCCATGTGGCTGTGATGAGCAACTTCCACGTCCTTCCTGCCAATGTCCATACAAGTGACCCACGGTAGAAGCAGATTCTCTGTCTCAATGAGGCCGTCAGGTGACTTCAGGCCAGTTGATATCTCGACCACATGGGAGACCTGAGACCACTGAATCTGCTTTCCAATTCCTGATTCACAAAAACTGGTAAAAAACTATTGTTGTTTAATAACTAATTATGCATCAACAGAAAACTCAATTAACAATGTAGAAGACGCAATTGACATCTCCAGTCTCCTTTGCAGATAGAACATGGGCACTTGAATACAGCTGCCAATCAGAAGCAATGTGTGACATGTTAATCCTAAAGTGAAAAGTGAAAAGATTCAGGCTCTGTGTGGAAATTCCACATTTTCTAGCTGAGGTGACGGTTTCCCATGGCGGCAAGTTCAAGTTTCTGGCAAGGAAATGGCATGATCAAATGGCCATTCCTTCCAGTTCTTACCAAAGTCGGCAAAGGTGTGAATGGAATTAATAAAACTATTTATGCTCCTTTTGCATTTCAAGGCAGATTAAAGGTGTATGGACATTTTGTATCTCTTTACAGGTATGGGTAAGACCCAGACATTAAAATACAGATTTAACTACCCCCACAAAGCAATATAAACAGAAAGCAAAGCTTACCATGTTATAATATAAATGATAACATTTACAAAAATAGAAATTATTATAGGATATTAAATTCTCATTACTCAGGTTAAAATGCAATTCCTTTTCCCAAAAGTATAGTTTCTTATTATTAATACATCATGTGCTGCAAACGACTCACCACATTTTAAAACTGACCCAGACAAAAAATATTTCAGTGAATATTTATAAAATTGAAGCCACACAGAAATAGATGAGACTCAATTGCAGAAGGGTGAACTGAGTCTCCTCTCCAACTTCCCGGGTATTCTGATGAGCTTATTAATACAGGGAAAGCACTTCTTGATTTCCGCTTCTGAATTTCCAGTCTGACAACGTCCCGGGCAGGGCAGCTATGTACTTTCTTGCCAGAGAAGACTGATTCTTTGCAACCAGCTCCGCACAGGCAGGCTGGCGTCCTCGTTGCTCGGGAGGGTCTTTTCCTTCCCCATCTCCTGCACCGAACTGGTCACCGGGTCGTCCACCTTCTCATCGAGTCCAGTGAGCACTTTCAGCGGTTCGTGCTGGATCGTCGTGAAGTTGGATCATCATCTCCTGAAGACAGAGGTGGCCTGCGCTCTTTGGAACCGGCTGCCACGCACCTGCTTCTGGGGAAACCTGAAAATGTTCTCAGTCCTTCAGGCACGACAGCAAGGACGATCCTCCCCACATACTGCAGAACTGTGACGGTCTCCAGCGTGGGCAGGCCACGGTTCTGGGCCAGGTCGCCGCGGAGGGTGCTGACAGAGCTGGAGAGCATCGTCCCCAGTGTCATCATGAAGAGGCTGGCAGGCCCCAGGCGGGCGTGATGATGCACAAGTCCACCCGGGGAGACTTTACCCAGCTGCCCTGAACACCTTGCACATGAGGTTCTTCATTAGGCCGGGACTACCGCCTCGGTCCTTATCCCGATCTTCTTTCCACTTTTTGTCGGGGTTTCAGACAACGTCATGACCTCAACACTTCCTTTGTATTGTGACGCTGCAGATCAAACACACTCATGGAAATCGTAGAAGTCTCAGTCCAACAGGATACGTTCACCTAAATGAGACCCCAGGTTGAAGTAAAAACCCGACTCTCCGTCCATGTCTCTTTTTCAATTCTAAAAAGAATGCTCAGTGGTTTGATCCAGGTACCATTCTTCCACTTCTCCCAATGCACTCGAAGACAACTTGCCCCAACCCTCTGCATTTCCCTTGTAAGGGGCTCTCCATTAAGTTTGAATTCTCCCCTATTTCTTTGCAGGAGACATGGCTCATATATTCTGACACAGTCTGAAGATAATAGAGGCATAAAGGTGAACTTCAAGGGTTAACTCACAGAGTTCTCTGCATCCTGTCCCCCAGAAGGTGCCGCCTGCACAACACGCGGAAGGCAGTGTGTGGCCATGTGGACTCACAGAGGGCAAGACAGGAATGGTGACTGCCCTCCAGGGAACAAGGAAGGCAGACATTAAAGACATGGTTCAGGGAGCCTGGGTGGCGCAGCCGGTTAAGCATCCGACTTCAGCCAGGTCACGATCTCGCGGTCCGTGAGTTCGAGCCCCGCGTCGGGCTCTGGGCTGATGGCTCGGAGCCTGGAGCCTGTTTCCGATTCTGTGTCTCCCTCTCTCTCTGCCCCTCCCCCGTTCATGCTCTGTCTCTCTCTGTCCGAAAAATAAACGTTGAAAAAAAAAAATTAAAAAAAAAAAAAAAGACATGGTTCAGATTAATGAGGCACCAGCACAGTCAGTGCAGCTAAGGGCACGTACTAAGAGCTGAGGAAGAGGAGGGACTGGAGGGCGGCAGAAAGCCCCACTTTTGAAGACACCTGTGGCTCCGAAGGATAAATGACACCGGATTTTCATCTCCTCCTCAAAAAGAAGTGGAGACATTGGTAGTGGTCACACAGGAAAGTGTAAAGACTAAATGAGATAAAGTTTGCAAATTTTAGGCTGATCACAGATGAGAGTCCACCTGACCGCAGTAAATGGTCGCTGCCTGCAGGGCTAGTAGGACATCCAACGCTGGGTAGAGTCCACACTCAGCCAAACCAGCTCAAGCTTTCATTGCAGCTCCCTTAACACCCTCAGGGGTGTGCATGGGGCCCCTCCCCCCCCCCCCCCCGACACTCCTGGAGAGGGCAGTGTCTGCAGGACTGTGAAGGAGCAGAGCCCAAGTTTCCCCTCTGGGGTCAGTACCTGGAACATAAAAGAGAGAGCTCTCACAGCGCAAAGAAGGTCTTTGCGGGGAACCAGCCTCTTGAAAGTTGTCTGACAGAAATGGCTGCTCTGTGAATAGTATAAAGCGGTCAGAGCTCCTTCCCTCAGGCTCACTCACCTTCAGACCACTTCTGGTGATAGTTTGAAGGCACAGTGGAGAAGACACAATTTGTAGAAACGAGGAAACCAGTTTTAAAAACTATGAAGGAGAGGGTGATGAGAAATGGGACATTCCTAGATTTTCAGCCATTGAAATTCACAGCCCGAATTCAAAAGCTATTTCTTGGGTCAGTATTTGGGTAAAGTAGGTGAGTACTTCCTTCAAGTACTAAATTTAAAGAGGCACCAAATCTAAGTAATCAAGATAAATACCTTAATGCAATACTTTAAAATGTAAGTTCATGCAGAACATCCATGAGGTACAAAATATCAACATGTTCAATACAGAGGAGAACTGACCTTGCACGTGCAAGTTCCCGAGTCTTCAAAGGAGCCACAGTGCCTATGAAATTTTGGCAAATTCCATTCAGTCTAGGAATTTCTTGCCAAAGAAAATACAAAGATCTCACCTGCTAAATGTGCTGAATGCTTGTGCACAACACCACCCTTCCTCTTTAACCATAGAGTCAAGTTGGAATACTGGGAGAGATGTTTCATTAACCAGGAGTTAAATAAAAATGACATGAAGTTTGTCAGGGAGACACAAGAAATTGTCAAACGTACAGTTCTACAACTGAAAAGAAGAAGTAATCTCCACTATATTATTGAGTTTGTTTCCATCAATGGTGGAAGAGTAAAGTTATATTCAATTGTGGTTTTGCGGTAAATATGCATTCAATCCCACTGCAAAAAGTTCACGAAAATAGCGGTTGAATATCTTAATATGAGAATGTTTAATATCTTATGTCTAATATTTTAATGTAATATTTACTATCAAATACGTCATGGTGACCCAGTGGACGACAGTGCTGTGCGAGATTCTCAATTCCTCCTTTGCAAAGTGCCATCTGTTCACGCCTGCGCACCGACTTCCGGGTGGCCAATGTTGCTAGAAGTCAGCAGAACGCTAGTGGGCGCCACACTTCCTCACAAAGAGCATCCAGATGCTGGCGGCACGCGACTGGCTCCCACGACTGTATCAGCGCTTTGGTCCAGGAGCGTCCCATCGCCCATCGCCCCATCGCCCCATAGTCCCATCGCCCCATCGCCCCATCACCCAATCGTCCCACAGTCCCGTCGTCCCTTGATTCCGACGCTGGCCAATGTTGCCAGAAGTCTGCAGAAAGCTACTGGGCGCCCGACTTGACAGAGAGCATCCAGATGCTGGCGGCGCGCGACTGGCTCCCACGACTATATCCGTGCTTTGGTCCAGGCACCTCCCATCGCCCCACTGCCCCATCTCCCATCATCCCATAGTCCCATCGCCCCATCTTCCCATCGCCCCACTGTCCCATCGCCCCACCATCCCATCGCCCCATCGCCCATCGTACCATGGTCCCATCGCCCCATCGCCCATCGTCCCATCGCCCCATCGCCCATCGTCCTATCATTCCATCGCCCCGTCGCCCCATCGTCCCAAAGCCCCATCGCCCATCGTCCTATCATTCCATCGCCCCGTCGCCCCATCGCCCATCGTCCCACCGCCCCACCGTCCAATCGCCCCATCGTCCCATCTTCCCATCGCCCCATCGCCCATCCTCCCATCGTCCCATCCTCTCATCGTCCCATCGTCCCATCGTCCCACAGTCCCGTCGTCCCTTGATTCCGACGCTGGCCACTGTTGCTGGAAGTCAGCAGAATGCTACTGGGCGCCCGACTTCCTCACAGAGAGCATCCAGATGCTGGCGGCTCACGACTGGCTCCCACGACTGTATCCATGCTTTGGTCCAGGCGCGTCCCATCGCCGCATCGCCCCATCGTCCCACCGCCCCATCGTCCCATCGCCCCATGTTCCCATCGCCCCACCGCCACACCGTCCCATCGCCCCATCGCTCCACCATCCCATCGTCCCATCGCTCCATCGCCCCATATCCCCATCGTCCCTTCGTCCTATCTTCCCATCGTCCTATCCTCCCATCGTCCCAAAGCCCCATCGCCCATTGCCCATCGTCCCAACTTTCCATCGTCCCATCGCCCCATGGTCCCATCGCCCCACCGCCGCACCGTCCCATCGCCCCATCGCTCCACCGTCCCATCGTCCCATCTCTCCATTGCCCCATCGTCCCATCGTCCCATCTTCCCATCTTCCCATTGCCCCATCGTCCCAAAGCCCCATCGCCATCGCCCCATCGCCCCATCACCCCATCGTCCCATTGCCCCATCGTCCCATCGCTCCACCGTCCCATCGTCCCATCGTCCCATCCTCCCATCGTCCCAAAGCCCCATCTCCCCATCGTCCCAACTTTCCATCGCCCCATCGTCCCATGTTCCCATCACCCCACCGCCGCACCGTCCCACCGCCCCATCGCTCCACCGTCCCATGGCTCCATCGCCCCATCGTCCCATCTTCGCACCGTCCCATCCTCCCAAAACCCCATCGCCCATTGCCCATCGTCCCAACTTTCCATCGTCCCATCGTCCCAAAGCCCCATCGTCCCAAAGCCCCATCGCCATCGCCCATCGTCCGATCGTCCGATCGTCCCATCGCCCCATCGTCCCATGTTCCCATCGCCCCACCGCCGCACCGTCCCATCACCCCATCGCTCCACCGTCCCATCGTCCCATCGCTCCATCGCCCCATCGTCCCAAAGCCCCATCGCCATCGCCCCATCGTCCCAAAGCCCCATCGCCATCGCCCCATCGCCCCACCGTCCCATTGCCCCATCGTCCCAAAGCCCCATCGCCATCGCCCATCGTCCCACCGTCCCATCGCCCCACCGCCCGATCGCTCCACCGTCCCATTGCCCCACCGCCCATCGTCCCTTCGTCCCATCGCCCCATCGCCGCACCGTCCCACTGTCCCATCGCCCCACCATCCCATCGCCCCATCGCTCCACCGTCCCATCGCCCCATCGCTCCACCGTCCCATCGTCCCATCGCTCCATCGTCCCATCGTCCCTTCGTCCCAAAGCCCCATCGCCCATTGCCCATCGTCCCAACTTTCCATCGCCCCATCGCCCCATTGTCCCATCGTTCCATCGCCCCATCGTCCCAAAGCCCCATCGCCATCGCCCATCGTCCGATCGTCCCATCGCCCCATCGTCCCATGTTCCCATCGCCCCACCGCCGCACCGTCCCATCGCCCATCGTCCCATCATCCCACCGTCCCATCGCCCCACCGCCCCATCGCTCCACCGTCCCATCGTCCCATGTTCCCATCGCCCCACCGCCGCACCGTCCCACCGTCCCATCGTCCCATGTTCCCATCGCCCCACCGCCGCACCGTCCCATCGCCCCATCGTCCCATCGTTCCATCGCCCCATCGTCCCATCGTTCCATCGCCCCATCGTCCCATCGTCCCAAAGCCCCATCGCCATCGCCCATCGTCCGATCGTCCCATCGCCCCATCGTCCCATGTTCCCATCGCCCCACCGCCGCCCGCACCGTCCCATCGCCCATCGTCCCATCGCCCCATCGTCCAACCGTCCCATCGCCCCACCGCCCCATCGCTCCACCGTCCCATCGCCCCATCGTCCCATGTTCCCATCGCCCCACCGCCGGACCTTCCCATCGCCCCATCGCTCCACCGTCCCATCGCTCCATCGCCCCATCGTCCCATCGTCCCTTCGTCCCATCGTCCCATGTTCCCATCGCCCATTGCCCATCGCCCCATCGTCCCATCGCCCCTCCGCCGCACCGTCCCACCGTCCCATCGTCCCATGTTCCCATCGCCCCACCGCCGCACTGTCCCATCGCCCCATCGCTCCACCATCCCATCGCCCCATCGCTCCACCGTCCCATCGTCCCATCGTCCCAAAGCCCCATCGACCATTGCCCATCGTCCCATCGTCCCAACTTTCCATCGCCCCATCGTCCCATGTTCCCATCGCCCCACCGCCGCACCGTCCCACCGTCCCATGTTCCCATCGCTCCACCGCCGCACCGTCCCATCGCCCCACCGCCCCATCGCTCCACCGTCCCATCGCCCATCGTTCCATGTTCCCATTGCCCCACCATCCCATCGCCCCACCGCCCCATCGCTCCACCGTCCCATCGCCCCATCGCCCATCGTCCCATGTTCCCATCGCCCCACCGCCGCACCGTCCCATCGCTCCACCGTCCCATCGTCCCATCGCTCCACCGTCCCATCGTCCCATCGCTCCATCGTCCCAAAGCCCCGTCGCCCATTGCCCATCGTCCCAACTTTCCATCGCCCCATCGTCCCATCGCCCCATCGTCCCAAAGCCCCATCGCCATCGCCCATCGTCCGATCGTCCCATGTTCCCATCGCCCCACCGCCGCACCGTCCCATCGTCCCATCGCCCCACCGCCCCACCGCTCCACCGTCCCATCGTCCCATGTTCCCATCGCCCCACCGCCGCACCGTCCCACCGTCCCATCGTCCCATGTTCCCATCGCCCCACCGCCCCACCGCTCCACCGTCCCATGTTCCCATCGCCCCACCGCCGCACCGTCCCATCGCCCCATCGCCCCATCGCTCCACCGTCCCATCGTCCCATCGCTCCATTGTCCCAAAGCCCCATCGCCCATTGCCCATCGTCCCAACTTTCCATCGCCCCATCGTCCCATGTTCCCATCGCCCCACCGCCGCACCGTCCCATCGCCCCACCGCTCCACCGTCCCATCGCCGCATCGTCCCATCGTCCCAAAGCCCCATCGCCCATTGCCCATCGTCCCAACTCTCCATCGACCCATCGTCCCATCGCCCCATCGTCACATCGTTCCATCGCCCCATCGTCCCATGTTCCCATCGCCCCACCGCTGCACCGTCCCATCGCCCATCGTCCCATCGCCCCACCGTCCCATCGCCCCACCACCCCACCGTCCCATCGTCCCATGTTCCCATCGCCCCACCGCCCCATCGTCCCATGTTCCCATCGCCCCACCGCCGCACCGTCCCATCGCCTCACCGTCCCACCGTCCCATCGCTCCACCGTCCCATCGTCCCATCGCTCCATCGCCCCATCGTCCCATCGTCCCTTCGTCCCATCGTCCCAAAGCCCCATCGCCCCATCGTCCCATGTTCCCGTCGCCCCACCGCCGCAACGTCCCACCGTCCCATCGTCCCATGTTCCCATCGCCCCACCGCCGCACCGTCCCATCGCCCCATCGCTCCACCGTCCCATCGTCCCATCGCCCCACCGCCGCACCATCCCATCGCCCATCGTCCCATCGTCCCACCGTCCCATCGCCCCACCGCCCCATCGCCCCACCGTCCCATCGCCCCATCGTCCCATCGTCCCATGTTCCCATCGCCCCACCGCCGCACCGTCCCATCGCCCCATCGCTCCACCGTCCCATCGTCCGATCGCTCCATCGCCCCATCGCCCCATCGTCCCTTCGTCCCATCTTCCCATCGTCCCAAAGCCCCATCGCCCATTGCCCATCGTCCCATCGTCCCAACTTTCCATCGTCCCATCGCCCCATCGTCCCAAAGCCCCATCGCCATCGCCCATCGTCCGATTGTCCGATCGTCCCATCGCCCCATCGTCCCATGTTCCCATCGTCCCACCGCCGCACAGTCCCATCGCTCCACCGTCCCATCGCTCCATCGCCCCATCGCCCCATCATCCCTTCGATCCATCTTCCCATCGTCCCATCCTCCCATCGTCCCATCGTCCCAAAGCCCCATCGCCCATTGCCCATCGTCCCAAGTTTCCATTGCCCCATCGTCCCATCGTCCCATCGCCCCATCGTCCCATCGCCCCATCGCCCCATCGCCCCATCGTCCCATCGTCCCATTGCCCCATCGTCCCAAAGCCCCATCGCCATCGCCCATCGTCCCATCGTCCCATCGCCCCATCGCCCATCGTTCCTTCGGTCCATCGCCCATCGCCCCATCGTCCCAAAGCCCCATCGCCCATTGCCCATCGTCCCATCGTCCCATCGCCCCATCGTCCCATCGCCCCATCGTCCCAAAGCCCCATCGCCATCGTCCCATCGTCCCATCGCCCCATCGTCCCAAAGCCCCATCGCCATCGCCCATCGTCCCATCGTCCCATCGCCCCATCGCCCCATCGCCCATCGTTCCTTCGGTCCATCGCCCATCGTCCCATCGTCCCAACGCCCATCGTCCCATCGCCCCATCGTCCCATCGTCCCATCGTCCCATCGTCCCATCGTCCCACAGTCCCGTCGTCCCTTGATTCCGACGCCTGATCACCCCGTCGTCCCATCGCGCTAACGTCCCACCGTCCGCTCATCCCATCGCTCCATTGCCCCCTCCTCCCACCCTCCCATCTTCCTGCCTTCGGGCCCTGTCCTCCGTTCCCTCTTACCCCCCAATCCTGTCCCAGCCGGTCTCGGCCGCGGCCTCAGGCTCACACGCTACCCTAGGCTGACAGGGCGATTCAACGCGCTCACGTGGGTTCGGAGCCTCCAGGTCGTTTAGGAAACGATTGTTGGAAAAAATGGCCCGGCTGCACTCTCGGCGCAAAAGGAGAGTTCGGGACACAGGGAGCCCAGAAAACTCAAGGTCCACGCCTCCCTCCCCGTGGAGGATGTTCCTGGCGGAGGAAGCACGGAGGAGGTGCCCGCCAGGCGCTAAGGGCGGGGAGAAGCAGGGCTTTGCGGGGACTATAAAAGCAGCACACAGTTGGCGCCCAGAGCGCCTCAGCCCTCGCTTTGCCCTGGCGCTCTTGGAAGGGCTCAGCCTGGAGTCCCCCGAAGCTGCCCAGAAGCTGCCCCGACGCTCCCCTTTCTGTTTCAAAGTCACAGCTTCTTTGCCCTAAAGCCACTTCCGAAAAGGACGGCCGAGCGCCACCTGCCGGCCGCCTGGAGAACCACCGAAATCGTCAATGGCCCAGATCTGTGGTTAGCCGCGCTCTGCAGCATCCCTGCCTGCTCCCTTGCTGGAGACCTGCCTTGGCTCCAGAGCCCAGGAAACAGGGACATCCTCCTACTTTTGAGACAGTTGAAAAGGAGCCCCTCTCACACATGCCTGAATGACAGAACCTCCTGTTTCAGACTTCCTTGGGAAAGAGGCTGTATCGCCCAAGTGCAGAAGGCACAAACCACCTGTTTCCACCATCAGATGCTCCAGCAGATCTCAGCCTCTTCAGCACAGACCACAGCCACGCTGCTAGGGGCGACGCCCACCTCCTTACCCTCCTGTCTAGCCTGGATCGCAGCCTGGAACACCTGGAGCCCCCGGAAGAAGACAACCCGGCCCGTGTTTGGGAATTGTGGCCTAGAAGTACTTCTAAAGCATCCATCAGTATATGAAGGAAAAGACACACAGTCGCTCTACCTGGGTAGCAGGTGAGAAATATCTGAAACCAAAACCGTGAACTTAAAAAAAAATTAAGTTTATTTATTTATTTTGAGAGAGACAGAGACAGCGGGAGCAGGGGAGGGGCAGAGAGAATAGGAGAGAGAGAGAATCTCAGGTAAGCTCTGCCCTGCCCACACGGAGCCAGAGGGGGACCTGGAAGTCAAGTCTGATACCATGACCTGAGCTGAGACCAAGAGTGGGAGGCTTCATCCACTGAGCCACCTAGGGTCTCCAAAATCATGAACTTAAAAAAAAAAAAAAGTATAGAAGACATGTTTAGGAGAAGAACATGATCTATTTCCGTAAGTAAATGATCTTGTGATGTAATTTTAAAATCTGATCAAGGTTCGGGGCGTATTTGCGATTTCCAAAATGTAAAGTCCAAATTTTAAGTGGAGAGGTGTTTGGGGATAGTATTTTCTGAAAGACATTTGTCAGTAAGTGAGTGCCAGCTGTTGTACCAGATCTATAGAAAACTAGAAGAGAACCGTGCAGGAGTTCCTGCTCAGATGTCTCTTCTGGTTGGCTCATCTTCAAACAGTGACTCAAGGACACGAGGCCCTTCCATTCTGTGACTTGACCATACTCAGCACAGGACTCCAAATGGGTGTGAGATGCTTGAGTCTATTCCAGTTAGTTGTAAAGGGAAACAATATGGAAGATCACATGGGAGGTTTTCAAGGGTCAAGGCTAGACCCCACAGGACAGTATCACTTCCACCACCATTTGTCTGGTCCAAATGTATTCTCATGGGCTGCCTAAGTGTCAATATCAAGTGCGTCCACTGAGAAACAGACTCTACTCTGGTGACTGTGGAAGAGAGGAGTTCAGTGAAAGTGAGTTTTCACTGTTACATTATTTGTACTGATGCTTTTTTTTCTTTACGTTTACTTATTTTTGAGACAGAGAGAGACAGAGCATGAATGGGGGAGGATCAGAGACAAGGAGACACAGAATCTAAAACAGGCTCCAGGCTCCGAGCTGTCAGCACAGAGCCTGATGCGGGGCTCGAACTCACGGACTGTGAGATCATGCCCTGAGCCGAAGTCAGCCGCTTAACCGACTGAGCCACTAAGGCGCCCCAGTACTGATGCTTTTCTCAAGGGGAACAATAGCCAGTATGTTGGCAGCACACTTTTTCTTGAAAAGCTCAAAACGACTGACCCAAAGTCTGACTCCACAGTTTAAACCGGGGGGAGATTCAGTCCAATGGATGTCACTCTTTAGACTTGACAGCGTCATTGATCCACTGAAAGAAGCATTGCAATCGATTGCCAGAGGCCGATGTTGGAAAGTGGCCATAAGGGTGGAGATGAGGTCTTGGAACACTTTGTAAAATTCAGTTATCATTATGTGAGGGAGGTGAGCAAGGTATGATGAGGTAGCTCCTTGCAGGTACTTGAGGCTCCCTGAAATAAAAGAGGAGAGTGAGTCTTCCATTGATGACCAGGCCCGTGATTCTCGTCTTAATATTCTAAATACTGAAAATACAAACCTGAAGGAAATTTCCACACACAGAAATAATGTTTATTTCTCTTTCTTTCTTTCTTTCTTTCTTTCTTTCTTTCTTTCTTTCTTTCATTTCTTTCATTCTTCTCTTCTTCTTCTTCTTCTTCTTCTTCTTCTTGTATTGTTTTGTTTTTAAATGCCTCACAGGCTATTCCATTATAAGTTCCCTGTAGGACCGTGAGGAATTCATATAGGATCTTCAGATCTATTGTCCTTGCAAATCACATGATTCATATCTCTGTAGCCTCTGTTGGTAGTATTCTTTCTCCTGTAATTACCATGCTTGTTTTCCTCATGAATATTGATTGTGCTCTGGAAATGATGTGGGCCAGACTGGGTGCCTAGAAAAACAGCCGGCTAAGATGATGTCTCTCCCCTTAAGTATTTTACAGACCCCTGGAGGGAGGTATTCTAAGGAGAAAACAGAGCAGGTCAGGGCTCAATCTGTTTGGGCTGCCTTAAAAAAATAGCATACCCTGGGTAGCTTGTAAAAAGCAGTAATTTATTGGGGCGCTTGGGTGGCTGAGCCACTTGGGCGTCCGACTTTGGCTCAGGTCGTGATCTCGTGGTTTGTGAGTTTGAGCCCCGCGTCGGGCTCTGCGCTGACAGCTCAGAGCCTGGAGCCTGCTTCAGATTCTGTGTCTCCCTCTCTCTCAGTCTCTCTCCCACTCACCCCTGTCTGTGTCTCTTTCTCTCTCAAAATACAAATATTAAAAAAAATTTTTAAAAAAGCAGTAATTTATTGGTCACAGTTCTACAGCCTGGAAATCCAAGAGTGGGGTGTCTCTTATAAAGGCCCCAATTCCATCATGAGGGCTATACTCTTGTTCTCGCACTACCTTCCAAAGGCCCCACCACCTAATACCATCGCTTTGGAGTTAGCACTTCAACAGATAACATCCAAACAGTCTGACCATAGCGGCTCCTTAAAGGCTCCATGCCCGCCATTTAGAAGATAGAACACAGCCGTGCCGAGTGACAAGAGTGAGGAGGCAGGTTGGCAGGCAAGGACAGGGCGCCTAGAATTAGGAAGCCAAAGCCTTGCTTTCTGACGGGAAGGGAAGCTCTGATTATTACCCACCCTGCCCTCCCCGAATTCTACATATCAAACTGAAACGGAGCCTACTCTCCCACAGAAATAGACGGAGATAGGAGCATGCAGCTAATGGTTCACGTTCTTTCCGAGTTGTCTCCAGAGAAGCTCAGGGTGAAGGCTTGATCGTTGGCGCTTCGGACCACCAAGTCCGGGGATCAACGGTCAGGTGACTGTGAGCTCTGGGGTCCGGGAGAGTTGGAGTTTCGATGTGTTGTGCTGTGCGGGACGCCAGGCTGGTTAGTTTTCTGTGATGACCACGTTGAGGGGCGATTTGAGATGAGGCCACACCTGGGGGTTCTTCCTCGTGCTGGGCAAAGGCTGCAAATAGTGCTGTTTTAGCAGCCTGAGTCCCAGAGCCCTGTGTGCAGGAAAGCAAATAAAATCCCAGTGGCTTCAGCAATAGTCTCAGTAGGCCACGTGGGTAGCAGGAGACTAGAGCAGAAATTTCAGCCATTGTCTCTACAATCTTGCTCAGCACCTATGGCCCTGATGAAGCAAACTAGCATGGTCATTCACGAATGCCTTCTGGTAGGGGGAGAAAATCAGTGAGACGCCTGCAGTAAAAGTGACTTACTGAGCCAGTATTCAGGGCCCGGTGCTGAGGACAACAGAGTGAATGTAACAGAGTCCGTGACTAAGAGCTGGTGTGTCCAAGATGGGTACACAGCTTCCATTTAAAGAGTTGGTCTATGGAGGGCTTAGGCCGGGTAACTTCCTATGCAAAATCCAAAGAGTTAAGGATGGGAGCTCAGAGAAAGTTCTTCACATGATAATAATCAATATTTACACACTTCTGAATTTAGGACAAACAACTTTCTTTTCTTTTCTTTTTTTTTTTAGAATAGATCTGGTTTGGGACTTCTGAAAGTCCTCCGGGAAATTTGAAATTAAATGCAAATATAAAAGAAAATTCAAATTGAATATATATGTTTTTTAAGATTATCTCTTTTGAGAGAGAGAGGGAGCACAAGTAGGGAGGAATAGAGAGACAGGGAGAAAGAGAGAGTCCCAAGCAGGCTCTGCACTGTCAGCGCAGAGCCCGACGAGGGGCTCAAACTCACAAAATGTGAGATCATGACCTGCGCTGAAACCAAGAGTCAGACGCTTAACCAACTGAGCCACCCAGGCGCCTGCGAATACCTTTTCTTACTTGCCTATTTTCGTAGGCCATATCATTACCAACGGTGCAAAAATTAGCTCTTGGGGAGTGAACAAATCTTACGTATTACAATGGTTCGTTGCTCTTCAAATCAACCCTATTCAACCAAATCTTATTCCTTAGGATTTATAATCTCATCACCTTGTATCTTCTCGGTGTTTCTTGGGTATCTTATGTGAAGTATTGATGTTGAGTTCATGGACGTTATACAAAATGTATGCATGTTAAGAGCAATAAAACTTACGTCCAGTAGATGGATCACCAGAGGACTCTCCCTCCATCATTTGCTAGATTTCAAAGCTGTGTTGTGAGAGGTGGGCTTCCCTTAGTTAGAAGACGCCACGGTGCTTACGTTGGAGCCTTAGCGTGAACTGGGCTCTAAAACTAAATGCGAGTAGTTTCTATTTGATCATTTAATTCTACTAAAGTTATTCAACTCATTTATAATTATGTCAATTGCTGAAAAGAAATCGATGTGGAGAATATCTTGATGAATATCTAGCTGCTAGTGAAATTAAAAATTGTTTTTTGATATGAAGCAAAATTAAAAGTTAAGACCTAAAAATACATGTTAAGACAATACTGTAATTTTTCAATTGTTTTTGAAGTTCTTAAAATCGTTTTAAGTATATCATTACATGTATATTATTATTATGTCTTTGTATAATTTTTAATTTGAATATGTAACTTAATACATTACTACTTATACACGTAAATATGTTAAAATTTGCTCTGCAAACTTAGCTATAGACATAAATAAAATGTTAATAACTTTAAATTTACTTTTAGCTTAAAATTTTTATCAATTTTAACCCTGCCTTGGATAAAAAAAGAAGTTTGGCACTCTCTTTTTCTATGTATAAAGGATAGAGAGAGAGTACATAAATAGATATAGAGTATAACTGTGTCATTAAAATTTCATGAGGGGTTCAATTAGCAAAAAAAATCTAAAAGGGCTCAGGGGTCAGGGGAAAGGGGGCAATAATTAAATAAAACGGTTGAGAAGCACTGCTCTAAACCCATTTGGAGAATGTAAAATGAAAACCAGAAAACAAAAGTAGGAAGTAAGAGGAGATTCAGAAAATGGTACTCATGTGTTCCCATTTAGGAGGTGCGCACAAGGGAAGATATTCAGAGAACCTAGAGCCACGGGTCACAGAGTCGCCCACCCCAGCCAGGCCAACAGCATCTGCAAGATCCCCAATGGCGCTGCCCTCTTCCTTCTTGGTGGCCCTGGTGGCGCTGGGCTGCAACTCCGTCTGCTCTCTGGGCTGTGACCTGCCTCAGACCCACGGCCTGCTGAACAGGAGGGCCTTGACGCTCCTGGGACAAATGAGGAGACTCCCTGCCAGCTCCTGCCAGAAGGACAGAAATGACTTCGCCTTCCCCCAGGACGTGTTTGGTGGAGACCAGTCCCACAAGGCCCAAGCCCTCTCTGTGGTGCATGCGACGAACCAGAAGATCTTCCACTTCTTCTGCACAGAGGCATCCTTGTCTGCTGCTTGGAACACCACCCTCCTGGAGGAATTCTGCACGGGACTTGATCGGCAGCTGACCCGCCTGGAAGCCTGTGTCGTGCAGGAGGTGGGGGAGGGAGAGGCTCCCCTCACGAACGAGGACTCCATCCTGAGGAACTACTTCCAAAGACTCTCCCTCTACCTGCAAGAGAAGAAATACAGCCCTTGTGCCTGGGAGATCGTCAGAGCAGAAATCATGAGATCCTTGTATTATTCATCAATAGCCTTGCAGAAAAGATTAAGGAGCGAGAAATGAGACCTGTTCAACATGGAAATGATTCTCGCTGACTAATCATATCACACTATCCACGTGTTCTGCCATGTCAAAGACTCTCATTTCTCCATTCTGCTGTGACATGAATGGCATCAATCTGTCAATATTTTCAGGAGTATTAAGTACATCATGTCAACTCTACAAGCACTAGTCACTTTCCGATGACCTTGCTGATCTATTTCACAATTTATTTATTTACTTAACTATTTATAAGATTTAAATCATATTTGAATAATAATGATGTACTTTCACTTTGTGGTTAAGAGAAAAAATATATTCTTTATATTTATTCAACTTATTTTCTTTATTAAATATTTTCTATAGAAAAATTCTTGTCTTTGTTTATCATTTAAAAAAGAAACAACTCTGATGAAAGAATGGATTGTGCAATTCACTTACTCATTACATTATTCACGTTATACATTAAAAATAGACTTTCTCTAAGCCAGTCTGTATGCGGCTGTCAGGATAGGGGTGGACATAACAAATCCAGTTCTGCTTTTGCACCAGTGAGTTTTGTGGAGAAAGCAACCTAAAGACAATAATCACACTGAATTTATATCAGTTATATTAAACGGTATAATGAGGATAAGGGGGAAAATGGAGTTCTCTCAGCAGAATCTGCAGGAAAGCATGCCAGGAAACAGAAACAAAAGCCATAGATATCTCCTATAATTGACTGGTGGACTTCCAAGTATGAATATTCTTTGGAAAATGGATATTGAGTCTGCAATTTACAAGCAACGCCATTAACTGAAAGCCTTAAAACAGAAGCGGTCACACGGGAAGAGGAGAGCATGAGCAAAGAACTTCAGATCGATTCCTCGAAACTTCAGATGGTAAAGGGAGAAAAGAGCCACAACAGAAACAGAGACGGAATGGCCATGAGGTAATAGGGTAAGAGAGAATATCAGTAAAAGTCTATTTCAAGGACTGAAATGGCTTCAAAGAATTGCATCATTGTAAAATGTGGATGTAAAATGCCCACCGCACTGGGATGAAGGGGGCATTGAAGCTTTGCTGAGAGCTGGTTTGGAAGAACTCACAGAAACCATATTGGAGGGTGGGAGGGAATGAGTGAATAAGAGAAGAGAAGTTCAGGTATAAGGAGCAAATAGTTGTGAGAGATGTGCCTGCTGAAATGCAACAGGAGAATAGAATGGGAATTGAGAATTACGTGAAGTTTTGTTTTGTTTTGTTTTGTTTTTTTTTCCTGCAGAGTTCTCCATTTTGCGCTATGTGTGTCTCTGGATAGATACATGGATTGGATGTATTGGCAAATCATGTTCATATGCTTAATGTTGTGTTTATTTTAAAGCATGGCACCTTTCATTCCTTACCATGATAATCTATTATCATTTTGATGCGTACTATGCAGAAAGTCAGGAAGCTGTTCTGTGGACGGAAACCATCCAGTATGTGGGGAAGCAGATGGAACTGACCTTAGCGAGGGCTGGGTGGAATTCGCAAGCAGGCACCACAGTGAGCAGGTGGAAGGTGGTAGCAGAAGCCAAGGGCTCCCGCTGGCTTCCCCTCACCTGGGAGCCACCCTAGTGTTTCCACGGCCGTCACGGTCAGATTTGCCTTTGATTTCCTGGTGCCTCGGTGCATCCCAACGCCGTGACAGCTTTCTAGGAAAGCTGAGTGGAGAAAGAAAAAGATGCTGTATCAAAACTGATGGGAAATAATGGTAGGGGCCCTTCCCGTTTTCATTCTTGCTTCCCTCTTTTGGTACTGACCTCAAGATGAAGTAGAAAGGAATTCAGAAGAGAAGTCCACCCGTGCCTATAAAATTACTAAATTAAAAAGAACATATACAATTTAAAAAACTCCAAGCTAGTAAAGAAAGGGGTTAGTTTCTCTAGTATGTGGCCTCCCTGCCCCACATCTTCTCTGTGAGATGGATCACGATGAACCAAATAGCTCAGGAGAAAAGAACGGACTCACTAACCCAGGAAGCCTTATTAGTTACTTCAGTGCAAGCCTCCAGCAGCAGGAAAATCAACACTGAGTCCCTTGCGGCCTCAGAAACTGAGAGCATGAGAAGGACTCCACAGGTTAATAGACTGAACTCCACATAGAAATCAATATTTAGCAAAATACAATTCCTGTTGCTATTTAAGGTTACAAAAAAAAAAAAAAAAAAAGGATAGTTTACCCACATCAGTGCCCCCTACACACATGAAGTGCATAACGTTTGTGTCCTCTGGAAGCTATGGAAAAATCTGACTCTTGAGCACCTGACAGAAAGAGAAGGAATTGGTCACAGAAACAAGCTTGGGTCACGGACAGTTGATTATCTGGGGGACAAAAGCAGCCACCCTCCAATAAAATTTTGCTCAAAGCTGGAAGTATGATGAGCTGACTCCTGGCGGCCAGTTAACAGAGAAAGAGAGAGTGAGCAAGGGGAGCCAGGTGTCACACACAGGGCTATGGGCACGCTGACCCAAAGGGACCAGGCATCTTGACTGATGCGCAAAAAATAAAAATCACAACAACAGAGCTCAGGCTCGGAGGTAAAAGTATGTCCTGAGCAAGAAGAACAACACCTACCTACTTTTGATCGTAACACAAAAGATTTCCGTCATTTGAAAGCTTTGGATCCCTTTACGCTGAAACATTTGAAGTACTGGGGCAACTTAAATTTCAATGAAATAGTGAAATGAATAATTCATAGGGTTAATGTTTTCCAATCTAATCTACTCTAATCTAAGGCTTACATAAAGAAAGGAAAAAAAGCTTAAGAAGAATAAAACGTATACAGGAACATTCAGAAAATGAAAACGGTTTTGTATTAAAAGACATGTGAGAAAGAACTTGAGAGGAACTAGGGCCCAAGACGCCCCCCTTGCTCGTCACCCAGGCCACCAGACCCCTCAGGTGCCCAGCGCGCACACCCTCTGAGGGCCTCCTGCTGGATCCCTGTGGCCGCATCTCCTTTCTGGGCTCTGACCTGCCTCCCGGCCAAGGGCGGCTTCACAGGAAGACCTACTGCTTCTGACACAGATCAGGAGGACGTCCCAGTTCTCCTGACTGAGGGGCATCCCCCCTGGGGAGAGGGTGGGTGGCTGCCGGTTGCAGGAGGCCCAGGCCACCTCTGTCCCCAGGAGCTGCTCCGGCAGACCTTCAAAGTTCCTCACAAATTGCCATCTGCTGCCTGGAACCCGATCCTGCTGGACAAACTGCACGGGGCTCCAGGGACAGCCGGAACCCGGGACACCTGCCTTAAACGCACACACCCGGACACTCCAGCAAGAACCTTTCACTAGAGGACAAAAGTTCCATCCGGGGACTTCATCTCAGTCTCAAGAGAAGCAATGGAGTGATTGTGCCTCTAGAAAGATGCCTGAGTGCAAATCACGTGACCGTTGTCTGCATATTCAAATTCGTAACAATTAGTAAGGAGGAAGGAAGGAGACCCCAAAATGATTCTCTTTAATACATGAAGTCACATTCCCAGGTATTTAGTCATTTCACTGACTTTATTTCTGCTTTTGTCTTAGAATGTATCGAGTTAAATTGTTCAAAAGTGTGCTCCAATGTTCTTCTTCAGTGATTATCTCTCGGGGCCTCTTTCCTTGGGAGACACTTACCTCTAACGATGTGACATACGTATTCATGTATTGGCGGACGTTCTGGTTCCCATCCAACATGTAATCAGCTGGGCTGGTCGTCAGCCTTGACCTTCCATCAACTACAACACAAGTGCCAAACAAACTGAAAAGCAACAACTCTTCCTAGATCCAGACAGAGACCCTGGATGACTGGGAGCAGAAATGCAAGAGTTTAAAGCACAGCTGAAGCTCGTATTGGTAGAAACACTGAAGCTGAAATGGAAGAATTACTGGCAGGTCCATATGGATGAGCTTGAGATCGAAAAACTGCAAGATATCCTGTCTTTGGGGGCCACACGCTTTTGTGAGTGTTACCTTCGGGAGAAACCTTCACCAGGTTCTCACTGTGAAGATGAGAAAACAAACTCCTGGTGCTTCCAGCAGAGGAAAGGAAAGAGAAATCACTGGCTGGGAATCCTCTCGGTCTTCTGTTCCCCTCAACAAAGGCCTGCTCTCCAGGGAAATGATTTTCCTAGAGCCTCCCCCCGCCCCCACCGGGGGAAGGGAAGTCCAGCCCTCTCTCCTCTTCCACTCGGGGGACAGGAAAGACACAACTGCAAGCCCCTCTAACTTTCCTGTGTCCCTTAGCAGGGTGGTCACGTTAGAACATTTAGAAGCACTTAGCGGAGTATTTTCCACTGAATAAAGGCTTACCATCATGTTCTTATTTATTCATAGAGTCTATAAGAGCATAAGTAACTTCTCCTAGCCCTCTCTCTGTAACTGACTGCAAAATGCTGAGAGTCTAAAAAAACAGAATTGGGAACAAGTGGCTCATCAATGTAATTATATACATACTAATATACTATGTACACATAGATACTATGTATATACACGTGCACTATGTATTCTGACACTAGCACGTTCCCCTTTCCTCCCGCTTCCCCAGATCTCATTCTTCACGTGCATCTCACAGTGTTTCCTTCTGCCCCAGTGTAGAAACCCCCAGCGAGCTCTGCTCTCCTCAGTCTCTCCTCCTGAACCTGCCCTGCCCATTCACACAGCTGCTTCCTTTTCGGCTGTGGTTTCCGGCCAAGTGCAAAAGTCACTAACTGAAATCAAGAGTTGTGTGAAAGTTCTAGGTTTTTGGAAACTCTCATAGGAGAGTTCTTGTTCTCTTCTTTTTCTTCTCATGACTATTTTTGGCCATGAGGGAATGTTCCTCCTACAATGATGTAACTAGCTGTAGGGAAAAAGGAAAGAGAAAGCAGGATCATTTTAGTCAGGGGTCTGTTAAAATATTTACAAAGGAAGAGTGCCACCTACTGGCCAAGATGGACAAACACAATGACCAAGTCTGGAGGCCTGGCTTGTGGTCTACAGAAGTCTGTTCCCAGGCAGGAGTCTTTTCTACAGAGAAAAATGGCTCTTTCCTGGAAAGAACTGACTCCAATAACATAATAAGCCAATTTCCTTACCTTGGATATAGTTTTGAAAAAACACAAGTGTTTTTTTTTTTTTTTTTTTTTTTTTTTGAGAGAGAGAGAGTGAGCACATAGGGGAGGGGCAGAGAGAGACTGGGGACAGAGGATCTGAAGCAGGCTCTGTGCTGACAGCAGAGAGTCTGATGTGGGGCTTGAACTCATGAATCGTGAGATCATGACCTGAGCTGAACCAACTGAGCCCCCAAGAGCCGTTAGCTTCACAGCAAAATTGAGTGCAAGATATCGAGACTTCACATACTCCCCGGTTCTGTATATGAATAGTCTCCCCCATTATCAGCATTGCCACACCAGGTGGAATAGTTGTTACAATTGCTTCCAAGGGTATAACAGTAATTTCCTAGGGTTGTGAACCAGCCTGAAATATTGCAGTGGTCTGTGGCACTCCAAAGCTCAACATTGGACCAGTCTAACAAAACATTATTCCTTAATATTTATTTTCTCTCATTGGATTTTTTTGGGTACCATACGAGAAGCACGGACATTCGATTTGTGGAATATACACAAAACATCTGCAAGATCAGTGTGACAGCCTGGGGCTAACCCGTCTCTGTGATTGGAAGAGTTTCTCTCCATTGTTTCTTGGATCTCAAAGTCATTCTGGGAGAGGTGGCCTTTGCTCACTTGTGAGCTGCTATTGGCTGTCTTGTGCATGTTGCTTTTGTCTGAGCCTCGATGTGATGTGGGCTTTGGGAATTAAATACAAATATATTATATTTTATGATTTAATTCTACAAAACTCATTCAACACATCAGCAATTATCTAGTGGGAAACAGAAAAATATTGTGACAATATCTTCAAGAGTATGTAGCAGCAGGTTAAGTTAAAAATTATTTTGTTAGGGCACCTGGGTGGCTCAGTCGGTGAAGCGTCTGACTCTTCATCTCGGCTTAGGTCATGATCTCACGGTTTATGAGTTTGAGTCCCATGTCGGGCTCTGTGCTGATGGCGTGGAGCCTGCTTTGGATTCTGTCTCTCCATCTCTCTGCCCCTCTTCTGCTTGTGCTCTCCCAAATAAATAAATAAACTGAAAAAAATTATTTTGTCATGAGGCAACATTAAAATTCAGTACACTGAAAATAAGTCAGGGAATAATTTAAGTGAATAATTAAAATTTTTTGTTGCTTTTAGCAATTTGGAATGATTTTAAATATTTAAGTACATTGAAATAGGTATGTCTTTATAGAAATTTTAATTTACTTATGTACTTTATATAAAATCTATATAAGTAAATAAGTTATAAGTCACAAATTAAATTTAGGTCTGGAATAGAATAGAGACTCCAGAATTGGACCCACAAATGTATGGCCAGCTAATCTTTGACAAAGCAAGAAAGAATATCCAATGGAAAAAAGACAGTCTCTTTAACAAATGGTGCTGGGAGAACTGGACAGCAACATGCAGAAGGTTGAAACTAGACCACTTTCTTACACCATTCACAAAAATAAGCTCAAAATGGATGAAAGACCTGAATGTGAGACAGGAAACTATCAAAACCCTAGAGGAGAAAGTAGGGAAAAAACCTCTCTGACCTCAGCCACAGCAACTTCTTACTTGACACATCCCCAGAGGAAAGGGAATTAAGAGCAAAAATGAACTATTGGGACCTCATGAAGAGAAAAAGCTTCAGCACTGCAAAGGAAACAATCAACAAAACTAAAAGGCAACCAACGGAATGGGAAAAGATTTTTGCAAATGACATATTGGACAAAGGGCTAGTATCCAAAATCTATAACGAACTCACCAAACTCCACACCCAAAAAACAAATAATCCAGTGAAGAAATGGGCAGAAACATGAATAGACACTTCTCTAAGGAAGACATCCTGATGGCCAACAGGCACATGAAAAGATGCTCAGCGTCGCTCCTCATCAGGGAAATACAAATCAAAACCACACTGAGATATCACCTCACGCCAGCAGAGTGGCTAAAATGAACAAACCAGGAGCCTATAGATGCTGGCGAGGATGTGGAGAAACGGGAACCCTCTTACACTGTTGGTGGGAATGCAAACTGGTGCAGCCACTCTGGAAAACAGTGTGGAGGTTCCTCAAAAAATTAAAAATAGATCTACCCTATGACCCAGCAATAGCACTGCCAGGAATTTACCCAAGGGATACAGGAGTACTGATGCATAGGGGCACTTGTACCCCAATGTTTATAGCAGCACTTTCAACAATAGCCAGATTATGGAAAGAGCCTAAATGTCCATCAACTGATGAATGGATAAATTTTGGTTTAAATACACAATGGAATACTACTTGGCAATGAGAAAGAATGAAATCTGGTCATTTGTAGCAACGTGGATGGAACTGGAGAGTGTTATGCTAAGTGAAATAAGTCATACAGAGAAAGACAGATATCATGTGTTTTCACTCTTATGTGGATCATGAGAAACTTAACAGAAGACCATGGGGGAGGGGAAGGGGAAAAAAAAAGTTAGAGAGGGAGGGAGGCAAACCATAAGAGACTCTTAAAAACTGAGAATAAACTGTGGGTTGATGGGGGGTGGGAGGGAGGGAAGGGTGGGTGATGGGTATCGAGGAGGGCACCAATTGAGATGAGCACTGGGTGTTGTATGGAAACCAATTTGACAATAAATTTCATATTAAAAATGTAAATAGATAAATAAGCAAACATTAAAAAAATCAAATTTAGGTCCATACTTAAGCATCAATGGCTTTAAATTTTAACTTTTAAAAATTTTTAGTAATTCTTAACCCTGCATTGGATAAATAGAGCAAACTTTATATTTCCTTTTTTATGATTTTTTATGTATAAAGTACAGTTAAATATACAGTACATAATTACACATAATGTGTATCTGTGTTATTAAATTTTCTTAGAAGGTTCAGTTAGATAAATATGTACAAAAACTCTGGAGGCAAGAGGTAATGATGAAAAAAAAAAGGTTGTGGAACCCATGCTCTAAACCCAAGTAGAAGGTGCATAAAGGAAAGCAAAAACAGAAGTAGAAAGTAAGGACAACGTTCAGAAAGTGAAAACTGCTATGTTCCCTACTTAAGCCACACGCACAAGGGAAGATGTTCAGAGAACCTAGAGCCACGGGTCACAGAGTTGCCCACCCCAGCCAGGCCAACAGCATCTGCAAGATCCCCAATGGCGCTGCCCTCTTCCTTCTTGGTGGCCCTGGTGGCGCTGGGCTGCAACTCCGTCTGCTCTCTGGGCTGTGACCTGCCTCAGACCCACGGCCTGCTGAACAGGAGGGCCTTGACGCTCCTGGGACAAATGAGGAGACTCCCTGCCAGCTCCTGCCAGAAGGACAGAAATGACTTCGCCTTCCCCCAGGACGTGTTTGGTGGAGACCAGTCCCACAAGGCCCAAGCCCTCTCTGTGGTGCATGCGACGAACCAGAAGATCTTCCACTTCTTCTGCACAGAGGCGTCCTTGTCTGCTGCTTGGAACACCACCCTCCTGGAGGAATTCTGCACGGGACTTGATCGGCAGCTGACCCGCCTGGAAGCCTGTGTCGTGCAGGAGGTGGGGGAGGGAGAGGCTCCCCTCACGAACGAGGACTCCATCCTGAGGAACTACTTCCAAAGACTCTCCCTCTACCTGCAAGAGAAGAAATACAGCCCTTGTGCCTGGGAGATCGTCAGAACAGAAATCATGAGATCCTTGTATTATTCATCAATAGCCTTGCAGAAAAGATTAAGGAGCGAGAAATGAGACCTGTTCAACATGGAAATGATTCTCAATGACTCATCACACCACACTTTCCACCTGTCCTGCCATGTCAAAGACTCTCATTTCTCCATTCTGCTGCGACATGAATGGAATCAATTTGTTCAATGTTTTCAGGAGTATTAAATGACATCATGTCAACTCTACAAGCACTAGCCACTTATCAATGACCATGCTGATGTCTATTTGTCTATTTATATATTTATTTAACTATTTGTAAGACCAAATTTTTTCATATAATATGTGCACATTTACATTGTGATAATATAATAAAATGTATTGTTTATATTTTGTCAATTTAGTGTTTGTTTTTTGTTTATTCAATTTTACTATAAGAAGTGTGTTTAAAAAGAAATCCAGGCCTAATTTTGTAACTTGATTTAAAAATGGATGGCAAAGGGTGCCTGGGTGGCTCAGTCAGTTGAGCGTCCAACTTTGGCTCAGGTCATGATCTCGCGGTTTGTGAGTTTGAGTCCCGTGTCGGGCTCTGTGCTGATAGCTGGGAGCCTGGAGCCTGCTTCAGAATCTGTGTCTCTCTCTCTCTCTCCCCTCCTCCACTCACACTCTGTCTCTCTCTCCTTCAAAAAAAAAATAAATAAACATTAAAAAAAATGGATGGCAAAATGCATTTACTTATTATATTACGTTAACATCCGAAGTAACAACTGACTTCCTGTAAGACAAGTTGTACGTTGCCCCGAGGATATAGGACCTAACAAATACAGTTTCTTTTTTTTGTTTGTTTTAATTTTTTTAACATTTATTTATTTTGGAGAGACAGAGACAGAGCACAAGTCTGGGAGGGGCAGAGAGAGGAGATACGGAATCCGAAGCAGGCTCCAGGCTCCGAGCTGTCAGCACAGAGCCCGACGTGGGTCTCAAATTTGCAAACTGTGAGATCATGACCTGAGCCAAAGTCGGACGCTTAACGGACTGAGCCACCAAGGCGTCCCACAGATACAGTTTCTAATGTCTTTATCTTTCATTTTTCTAGGGATAGATCTAAAAACAATAACCAGGAGCACCTGGGTCGCTCAGTCAGTTAAACATCTGACTCTCGATTTGGGCTCAGGTCATGATCTCACGGTTTGTGAGATGAAACCCCGTGTCGGGCTCTGGAAGCATGGAGCCTGCTTGGGATCCTTTGTCTCCCTCTCTCTGTGCCCCTCCCCTGCTCATGCTTTCTCTCTCTCTCAAAATAAATAAACAAACATTAAAAATAATAAAAACAATAATCATACTTAATGTTATAATGAAGAAGGCAAATAAGTGAATTCTCTCACCTGGTGCTAGAACGAAGTATGTCAAGAAATAAAAAATAAAAGCTGTCCATCTCTACAGTTGACTGGGAGACATCGGAGTGCAAATTACCATTGTTAGAGGACAAGTGAGCTTGCATTTTACAAGTAACGCCATGCCTAGTGGTCCATATGTGACAATGGGAAGCCAGAAACAGAGGTGGACATGGGGGGAGACAGTGTAGTGTGAGAAAAAGACATAAACGGGATTCTAAGGATCCTCAACCATTCAAGGGAGGAGAGAGAAGAGACACAAAGGATACACAAGTATACTGACCATTCAGTAGAAGGATAACAAGAGAGAATGGTGAGGAGCGTATTTGAGGAAATTCATTGTGCTTAGAAGAGTGTCAGTGGATTCATGGACGATGTGGATTTAATTGCCTGCTATGTCAGAAAAATAGATACCATCGGTGACCTTCATGAGAGCTGGTTTGGTGGAATTAATAAGCAGAAACCACACCGGAGTGGATGAAAGCCTTAATAAGAGAAGTTAGTGCCTCTGAAGTGGAGAAGACAGCGTGGGATCTGGAAAATGTTGTGAGGTAGTTTTTCTGTGCGTCGTTCTGCCTTTTATGCCATATGGTTTCCTCTGGGTGATTTCATGAAATGGATGCACTGGCATGTTAATGTGTTTAATATTGCATTTATTTTGATTCATGATTTACTTAATTACTTTCAATGGTTTATCCTTAGTTATTACTACCTTGTATATCAGCAAGCTATTCATCTTTAAGAATTCACTAGGCAGGAATAGATAACTAATTCAACCCTTCATCAAAACATCTGTTACCACTGACACAATAATGTTTCCTGGAATTATTGGCTTTATGAATTCAGTTACTTAACTTTGATCACTGTGACATTGGTTTACTGCAGCAGTTTTCTGCCATGTTTCATTTTCTTTTTTTTTCAACATTTATTTATTTTTGGGACAGAGAGAGACAGAGCATGAACGGGGGAGGGGCAGAGAGAGAGGGAGACACAGAATCGGAAACAGGCTCCAGGCTCCGAGCCATCAGCCCAGAGCCTGACGCGGGGCTCGAACTCACGGACCGCGAGATCGTGACCTGGCTGAAGTCGGACGCTCAACCGACTGCGCCACCCAGGCGCCCCCATGTTTCATTTTCTAGGAGAGTTTGATATGATAAGAATTCTCTTATGTTACTCACCGGTAATTTTCCCTAATTTTGTAACTACTACAATCATTGGTGGATCCCAAAATAGCAAAATTATTTTGGACATAAAGACAGACAGATTTTCTTAAAATGAAAGTGGGAAGCTGGGTCAGGCATTCTCTTTGTTAATACTTAAGGCAAAGAAAAATTTAGTTAAAATCAGCTGAAAATACAACACGAAGAAGGAAAATCCATAGAGCACAAGAGCGTCGTATATAATTCAGGAGTAATTATAGTGGAATATTATGGGGGCGCCTGGGTGGCTCAGTTGGTTAAGAGTCTGACTTCAGCTCAGGTCATGATCTCGCGGTGTGTGAGTTCGAGCCTCACGTTGGGCTCTGTGCTGACAGATCAGAGCCTGGAACCTGCTTCGGATTCTGTGTCTCCCTCTCTCTCTCTTCCCCTCCCCTGTTCACACTCTGTCTCTCTTTCTCTCTCAAAAATAAATAAACATTAAAAAAACCCTTATGATAGTAGAATATTATGCATGAAGTCATGCACATGAAAGGCACCGAGCATTGCATCTTCCTGAGAGTAATGACTAAAAACATGGCCTGTATTTTCCTAGTTTTCTTCAGACAGCTATATATGAGAATAGTGTTTGTCTCTTTCTACACAATTCTTAGCAAGCTTTCCTGTCCTACCTTGCACTAACTGACCTTCAAAGGAGGCAGCCTAAAAAACCAGAATTCTATCGTGAATTCTAGAGATGGCTGACTGATTCATTCCTCATTTCGAAAAAGTGTCGTATTTATATTCAGTGATGAAACGGTGGCTTGTGTTAATATCTGAGCGTCGAGAATAAACATCTAGCTGGAAGTTCAGAAGAACATGATGTTTCTTTAATATTCTGGCACCTGCCCCTCCCCCAGCATTCCAGGACACTTTCCCCTGCCCTATGGGTTTCCTCCCTGTCCCAGACGGAAGTTCCCACACACCGTGGTCGCTCACTCCCTTGACCTGCCAGCCTGTTTCTGTTCCGTTGCGGTCCCAGCTTAAAGTTTCCCTTAAGAGCAGCACATCACAAGTAGAAAGCAAAAACCAAATGAAACGTCTAGGTTTTGCAGAAACACCTGCAAGAGAGACTTTCTTTTCATTTCCATTGAATGTGATGTAATAGCAACTAAGGCTAAAAGGAAACAGAAAGCGGGATCCCGTTGAAGGGTGGGTGAATGAAGCTCCTTTCAGGGAAGGCCGCCCCCTGGTGGCCATGTGCTACTGGGGCAGCGACCAAAACTGGGGGAAGGGTTTGGGATGCATGCAGAAATTGGACTTCTTCCTGAAATTGTCCCTTTAAGCTACGACTTAAAGGACTTAAAGGACTCAAATATTCAAAATATTAAATATTCAAAAGTTTTGGAGAACTTAGCTGCAGGGCCAGAGGCGCTGGCCAGGGGATTGAGTCCCCACCTGCCAACTTTCCATCCCCAGGCACTTCTGGCCAACCTGACAGGGGACACGGAGGAGGCAGGGCCTGTTGCCAGGTGCCCACTGATGGGCTTGGCAAGATCACTTGCAGCAGCAGCGGAAGCAGCCAACGTTCTCCAGCTTCAGCAGTCAGAGTGTGCATCGGGCCATAGCTCCACCCTCTGCCGGCTGATTGCTGGGCTGCGGAGGTCAAGGCCCCCAGATGCCCAGTCCAGCACAGAAACACAAAACTCGGGGAACCCTGCCCACACATCTACACCCAGGTGCTCATCTGGGCCTGTGTTTGGGCATGACTACGTTCTGATTACAGGTGCAAGAGGCTCGTTTCTTCAAAAAACCACAGCTGCACATCTGAAAACGTAAAGGTGTCGAAAGTCCGCAGCCACTGGGGAACATGGAAGGAGAAGAGAAATGTAAAAGGGTCCGTGGGATCGGTGACATGTCCTCAGGGGGTGGAACAACACCAAAGGGCAGCATTGAGTCCAGGCTCTCCAGATCCTTCAGTTCCGGACCCTGAGAAGATTCAAGTGGACATTGGGAGCACAGACTTCTCCTGTGTGGACGTGGCCAATAGCAGTGTCCCCAGCAGGGGTGGCGATGACATCACAGCAGCCTGCAGGGTATTGGAAGGGATCGGGGGCTACTCCAGTGCCAGATGCAAACTTCTGTCTCAACTGGCAGAAAAATCTACTGCCTTATGACTATTTAAAAGGGATTTTGTCAACTTGTCCTTAGAATGTCAAGTCAGTCCATTTAGGTGACTCATACCACAGCCCCTGTTGCCGTCCAAAACATAGATGACAACCCTTTGGCATCTGAAGTGGAATTTGGAATCCTTGATCACCTCACCCTCCCTGCCATACTGATTTCATGCCCTAGCCTTTCCTGGTTCTGAATTCCAATGTCCATTTCTATCCTTCATTCCCTTAAGAGGTGCTTCCAGACAAGTCATTATCTCAATTCTCCTTACGGTTTTGACCTTGGATCTTTCGTCCCATCAGGATAATTTATTCCTCCAGATTTATATTCTCTCTAAACCGTTGTATAAATGACTGCGATCCCAATGGGTCCATTGAGGAGACTGAATTCATAATTTCAAAGATCTTAGAATAGTTAGCATCCAATCGACGCCGGTGTTATCATCATAAAACATCATCATCCTTATTATTATGCAGATGAAGAGCAGAATCTTTTAGGACCATCCAATTCCCTTTCTCGGGGCAATACTACCATTGAGTGAGTGGCTTTCTTAACGGGGTAGCGTGCTCGGGCGAGGCAAATATCTGCGATCCTGATCCTTCCACACGGGGTTAGCAGGTGGGGTCTGCTTGCCAGTCTCTTGTGAGCTGGTTGATGCGACCCCTGTCGTCTCTCCTCAGAGCTGATCATATGTGGATTAAGTGAAAGCAAAATCAGGTGCTGGTCTTGCAGAGCTGAGGGCCGTCCATGGATCCAGGAGTTGGTCTTCTCTGAGCCTCTGGCTGACACAGCTCTTTTGCTGACTTGGGGGAACTCAGGGTGGCCTTCGTTCTCTCTGCCAGAGCTCCCAGTCCCCGGTTCTGCTGCACCGAATCGTGCTCACTTACATTTTGTCAGCAGAAAGGTCACTTCTTTCACTTTCGTGACATTTGGACTTAACCTTTGTGAGGTTTTTGTTTGTTTGTTTGTTTGTTTGTTTTTGCCCATGCAGAACTGTCATGTTTTGCTTTCTAGGAAAGTTGAAATGGGAAACAACACAACTGATGTTTTGAAAATGATAGAGAAAAATGGGGCAGCCCCTTGGCCTTTCTTTAACTTCCCTTTGTATTAACCTCAGGATGATGTAGAACACGACGCAGGAGGAAGACAGACTATGTCACCACTGTGTAGAAACTAAGTTATTAGAATTCTTTTTGTTGTTATCTTCATTTAATTTAAAATGAAAGATCACGAATAAATAAAGGAAAAAAGACATTTCTCTCTGACATAACAGCCTCGGCCTCACCCCCTTCATTCTGAGCATGAGAGGGAGGAACAGACTAAGAAACTAAACAGAAATACCTAGACTGAATGAACACCTGAGAATCGCTAGTTTCTGTGCTGAAAGATTCCACTGAGAGACATCATCAGTGAGTCCCCTGAGCCCGGCTCAGAAGTTTTGAGTGTAACTAGTGTTCAATGATTGAAGTAAAAGATTGAACAATAAAAGCTATGGTGGCAAAATAAAAGTATTTGCTTACCAAAGGTGAAATGATTACAGTTGGGTCACTCCCCTCCTTAGAGGAAACAAACTTTTGCCCTTGACATCTGAGAGCTGTTGACACTTTGACACCTGCTCAGGAGAGGAGGAGGTCAGCACTGAGAGCTAGGGTCCCTCACAAAAACAGTCCAGGGGTGGAGGGAAGGAATGAGGGGCATTAACTCTTTTGCTAACAAAGAAACCAGTGCCTCCACAGCAGGGGAATTCTAATGTCCTCAGGACAAGGTGAGCCTGCCCTCAGGGAGTGAGTCCAGGAGAGGCTGGGTTGAGGACACTCAGTCACTCCAGAGGAACATGTTAGTAGAGGTGATAACAACCTTGCGCGTGAGGGGTTGCTGAGAAAATAAAATGATCTGGGATTAGAATCTTCACAGCTACATGTCCCAGACCAGAACCGGGCTTCCTTCTGGGGACACTGGCACAGCCTGAGAAGCACTGAAGACGGGTTACAAAATGGCAGGAGGATAGTGTCTGTATTATTAGTCTTGACCCTGAGGCTCCAGTGAAGCATAACTGCATGGACCTGCATCAATTATTTCTAGAATGAAGAGAAACATGCAAGAAACTCATTCACTTACCACCACAAGCCTCTAATGTGAATACAACAGTAATTAAAACCCAGTCCTGGTTCTAAAGAGCTTATTTACCATACGTGGTCTGGTCAGAACCTAGCAAGATACAAAAACCCATAGGATTGAAGGATCCTGTCTCTGTATGAAGTAAAGAGGGTAAAAACCTAGTCCACGATCAAGGCCAGTTTCTTTCTAACACAAAGAGCAATGTTCATATATGAAAACATATATGTGAGCAGGTGTGTGTATGAGTGCCTACATGCCTACATCACTCCAGTCTTTAGGACAAAGACGTTTCTCGTTTGGTTGATAAGTGTCCATTGGGATGGACATATCGGAAGCTTATTGGGAAATAAAGCTTCCATTGCCAACGTAGTATTTTAGATTGATGACATCTTCCTACACAATAAGGAGAATGCATAAATGAAAACAAAAAAAAGGAAGTAGAAGTGGAGAGGATGTTCAGAAAATGAAATTGTCCGCGTTCCCTATTTAAGAGCCATGCTTCGAGTTGGTCCTCAGAGAACCTCGGCCCCGAGGTCCCCCAGCCGCCCAACTCAGCCCGGCCAGCAGTCCCCTCGGCTTCCCCATGGCTCTCCTGCGCCCTCTGCTGACCGCCCTGGCGCTGCTCACCTGCCGCCCTGGAGGCTCTCTGGGCTGTGCCCTGCCTGGGAGCCACGCGCAGGTTAGCAGGGACAACTTGGTGCTCCTGGGCCAGATGCGGAGACTGTCCCCTTTCTTGTGCCTGCGGGCCAGAAAAGACTTCCGCTTCCCCCGGGAGATGCTGGAGGGCGGCCAGCTCCGGGAGGCCCAGGCCGCCGCCGCCGTCCTGCGGGAGCTGCTCCAGCAGACCTTCAACCTGTTGCACACGGAGCGCTCCTCGGCGGCCTGGAGCCCCGCGCCGCTGCACGGACTCCGCTCTGGCCTCCACCGGCAGCTGGAAGCCCTGGACGCCTGCTTGGTGCAGGCCGCGGGCGAGGGAGAGCGCGCCCCGGGGATGCACGGCCCTGTCCTGGCCATCAAGAGGTACTTCCAGGACATCCGCGTCTACCTGGAGGACGAGGGATACAGTGACTGCGCCTGGGAAATTGTCAGGCTGGAAATCATGAGAGCCTTGTCCTCCTCGGCGACCTTGCAAGACAGCTTGGCCATCAAGGATGGAGACCTGGGGTCACCTTGAAGTGATTCTCAATGATTCACGTGCCACATCACCCTGCACTATGACTGCTCACTTCAAGAGACTCATTCCTGCTTTAGTAAAGAATTCATTGAATTTAACTCAACAAATACTTTGTGAATAGTATGAAGAAGATGTTTAAAAAAAATTCAGCTTCAGGATTGTTAGCCTCTAAGAGATGACTTCTCTGATGCTTGGTTTCCCTTTTTTAAAAAAGTTATTTATTTATTTATTTATTTATATGTATTCCTTCTTGCATCTATCGTATTTATAGAATTCAGAGATTATATACAGTGAAATGTTCTTTAAATTGCATTAAAATTTACAAAACATATTTACCTTTCCGTGTTATTAAATTTGCATTTTGCTTTATATGTTACATACTTATCAAAGAGAACTTCTCGAATGTTTGTTCTAAAATCAAAATCCACATCATTGTAAATGATATTGAGGAACAGATAGTAAAATTTATTTACTCATTCATTCCATTCAGAGTATATGTCAAAACGGGAGTATCTAAATGACAAATGTGTAATTGTGGTCAAGGAACTAGAGGTCACCTGGGGTACCTGGATGGCTCAGTCAGTAGAACTGCAACTCTTGATCTCAGGGTTGTGAGCTCAAGCCCCACGTTGGGCATGGACCTCACTTTTTAAAAAATGAAAGGGGCGCCTGGCTGGCTTAGTCTGTAGAGCGTGCAATTCTTGATTTCCGGTTTATAAATTGGAGGTGTAGATATTACTTAAAAAGCCAAATTAGGGGCGCCTGGGTGGCGCAGTCGGTTAAGCGTCCGACTTCAGCCAGGTCATAATCTCGCGGTCCGTGAGTTCGAGCCCCGCGTCAGGCTCTGGGCTGATGGCTCGGAGCCTGGAGCCTGTTTCCGATCTGTGTCTCCCTCTCTCTCTGCCCCTCCCCCGTTCATGCTCTGTCTCTCTCTGTCCCAAAAATAAATAAACGTTAAAAAAAAATTTTTTAAAAAAAGCCAAATTATGAGAAAAGCCTAAATGTCCATCAGCTGATGAATGGATAAAGAAAATGTGGTGTATATATATATATATATATGATGGAATACTACTTGACAATGAGAAAGAATGAAGTCATGTCATTTGCAGCAACATGGATGAAACTGGAAGGTATTATGTTGAGTGAAATAAGTCAGTCAGAGAAGGACAGATATCATGTTTTCACTCATATGTCGATCTTGAGAAACTTAACAGAAAACCATGGGGGAAGGAAAGGGGGAAAAATAGTTACAAACAGAAAGGGAGGCAGGCAAACCAAAAGGGACCCTAAATGCAAAGAACATTCTGAGGGTTGATGGGGGTGGGGGTGGGGAAGAGGGGGAAGTGGGTGATGGGCATTGAGGAGGGCACTTGTTGGGATGAGCACTGGGTGTTGTATGTAAGTGATGAACCACGGGAATCTACCCCGGAGACCAAGAGCACACTTTACACGCTGTATGTTAGCCAATTTGACAATAAATTATATTTGAAAGAAGTAAAATCTTTTTAAAAAATGAAAAAAAAATCTAGAGGTCAATAAAGCACATACAGTTTCTGCTGTGTTGAAACTCAGCCTTATAGGGAAGGAGACATAAAAAACAGTACTAATGTTTATTTTATTTCAGTTATGTTAAAAATTACAAAGGGAAGCAAAGGAAAATGATGTTCTTACACAAGAAGCTTTAGGTACAAAGGATGTTGGCAAGGAAGAGTGATATTAGATATCCTTTCTAAGGTGCCTGGGAGACATGTGAGTGCTGAAGTCTTACCTGCAGTTGGGAATGTGGGTCTGGAATTTACAAAAATGCCATGAGGGAGGTGTCAGTTTGGGATTCCTTACTGAGTATCCGGGAACGAGGCATGGGAATGAATGTGGTCACGTATAAGTAGAATGGACAATGAGATGTAGTCCTGCAGACCTTCAATGTTTTAAAGGTCAGGCAGAGGAGAGTCTGGGAAGGGCATTGAGGCAGAGTGGCCAGTGCAGTTGGAAGGACACATGGGGACAAGACTTGACCATGAAGGGAATACGGGTCAGGGTGGTGCTTTGTAGGGCAGGTGTGGATGAACTGTCCCCATGGACCTGCAAACAGATGGGGCTGGTGGCCTTAGCATGGTTTTGGTTTAGTGGAATTAATGGGGCAGAGGCCAGATAGGAGACTGATTCTGGGGTCAAATCTCAGTGAGTCATTTTTGTTCAGGACCCATAGACACATTAAGTTCCTGGGAGGAGGGAGAGTCTCCGGGCACCTGACAGAAACTCTAGATCAAAATATTCCAGCTCTAAGAGAGCTTTAAATCTATTATTGTCTCTATTTGAAGATGAGGATTGAACTCACTTAAAGGCAAAAATAGATTGGGGCTCTTGGGTGGCTCAGTCAGTTGAGCATCTGACTCTTGATTTCTGCTCAGGTCATAATCCCAGGGTCTTGGGATCAAGCCCTGTGTCGGGCTCCGTGCTGAGTGTGGAGCCAGCTTGAGGTTCTCTTTCTCTCTCTCTCTCTCTCTCTCTCACTCCCTCCCTCCCTCCCTCTCTCTCTCTCTCTCTCTCTTCCCCCCGCCCCTCTCCCCTTCTCTCTCTCTCTCTCTCTAAAATAAATAAAATAAATAGATATTTTGACAACTCCAAGAATGTCACCACCACTTGAGAAGCTCCAAAGATGTAGCACCAAAGATATAGCACACAGACCGGCCTCCCTTCATGCTTTGAAAACTCAGAGAACATGTGCCGACTACTAGAAAAATCTCCCAGAGTATCTTCAGCATCTACAAGTAGTGGCCTTCAAAGGCATGTCAGTTCATCTACAGTGCCTAATCACCGCCACTCTTGCCAAGATCCTGATACTCCTGATTTATTTGTAGTAAGTAATTAATTAGTTATAATAACATGCACAGGGGTGCCTGGGTGGCTCAGTTGGTTAAGCGTCCGACTTCTGCTCAAGTAATGGTCTCATGGTCTGTGGCTTTGAGCCCCGTGTCGGGCCCGGGGCTGACAGCTCAGAGCCTGGAACCTGCTTCAGATTCTGTGTCTCCCTCTCTCTCTGTCCCTCCCCCACTTGCACTCTGTCTCTGTCTCTGTCTCTCTCTCTCTCTCTTTTTTTTTTTTTTTAGAACACAATGAATCGCTTTTATTTTGGTATGCATCCACATCTCAGCATTTAGTGGTCCTGAACAGAAAAGTGGAAAAACGCAGCAATTTGCCAGGAAGTCAAGCCCGCCAATTTCGGGGATCCGCTGTGCACACCGAGTTCTTTTTCAATCCCTGCTGAGGACCGTGAGAAACAGCAGCACCAAAACCAAAGTGTGCACTGAATTCAAGGTTCTTTTTGTTCCAGTTGCCACATTCCAAACTAGACCCAAATGGATTGCAAGATGACCACATGAGAACCCTGTGTAAAACTTTTTCAATTTTTAAAAGCAAAAGCAATTACAGGAAAAGAAAATTCATTCAGAGGGATCGTGTGTGCTTACAAGTGTCTTCTGTGGCCTTTCTCCAAGTTTAACCACCAAGAACTTTGAGAGCTGGCGGGTGTGAGTACCCCTGGTGACTGTTCTTTTCACTTTATCAGAACCTGAGCTAAAAAACCGCATCAGCTGATGATGACAGCAGAGGGTGGCAGGGCTGGGGACCCAATATTCATTCCCAGGCTGGTGGAGAGTGAGTAAATGTGGTTCCAAAACTAAACGAGGGAAGTCAGAGACGCTTTCCAACCTTATCTGATGGCTTCTGGCCAAAGCAAGGAAGTACTGTGGAAAGTGTTGGGTGGTGATGGTACAAAAAGGGAGTTGAGGAGGAGGAAGGAAAAAGCAGCACCCCTCAATTAAGGTGGGGGAGAAGATATGGAGAGAGCCCTGAATTCCTCACCAAAGGCCAATTTCAGAGGGGAGCAGAGGGGGTTACAATCTATGCTTCGGCCAAGGGTGGTGGTGGAAAGTTAAAAAGTGACAATGGCTTGGGGGGGTGTGGTGGGGGGCATCATTTAAGACTTAAAAAAAGCAGGGGTGCAGCTGGAGCACCCACACACACCCAGCAGTAGTCCCACAGGCTGTGACCTGAAACCTTCACACCTACTCTAGCAAGCCAACCCAAGCTGAAGGGCTGTTGCAGGGAGGGAAGGAGAGAGGGAGGGAGGCAGGCAGGGAGGCAGGGGGAGGAGAAGGGGAGAAGGCAGAGACCCCAGGCCATGTAATCAGCAGCGAGGTGATTGTGTGATGTGTCTTTTCACAGTTGAGTTAGATGTGCCCCACCAGTTATGATGGGAATCAATTTAAATATACTTTCTTGATCCCCGAAGTTCAACTATGTGGACAGTGGTTACACTTGACAGGATGATTTGTTATAGCACAACTTATATATTTTAGATGGACAAAAAAATTAGTATCGTTTCCAGTATCTTAAGATAAATTGCCTTTGAATGGGAGCTTCCTTTCCAGTACTTTGATGTCTACAAGACGTATCTAGAAAACTTACTGCTGTGGAAAATGAAGACTGCTTAAATCGAATGGGAGGGGGGTAGGGGGAGGGCCTGTGGTTTTTCTTTTTGATTAATTGCTGTAACACTGTCCTTCGGGCGGCTGAGGGAGTTTCATGTTTTCTTTAGACATCATTAGATGCCGGAGCTCTTGCAGGACGACTTTGATGCTATATGAATTCTGCCATTTTGCTAGCACTGATATGGCTCTTGGGTCCACCACTCCATTAATATTAATTTTTGTTACAAATCTTACAAAGGGGGGGTGCTTCTGGGTATTTAGGTCCACATTCTATTTTAAGGCTGTATATTCGGTTTTCATAAATTGTTCTCGGAGGCCCAATTATCATCCCTGTCCATCTTGTAAGTGTCAGTCATCGTCATCTTCTAGACCCCAGCTAACTGTGCCATCTCCTACTCCTTTCTGGCCTTCTTCCAGTTCTTCCAACAGTCGAAAATTGCGAGGGACTTTTACTCCCGAGCCCGTGGTGGCTGCCATCTTGCGTCGCTGTCGCTCCTGTCTCTGTCTCTCTCAAAAAAAAAAAAAAACATTAAAAATTATAAAATGAAATGTGTCAACATTTGGATGGACGATATAATTCAGTGAACCAATAATTTCCAAATGACCAAAATCATGCAGAGGTAAAAGATTTATTGAAAGAGGGGGCACCTCGCTGGGTCTGTTGGTTAAGCATCTGACTTCGGCTCAGGTCATGATCTCACAGCTCATGAGTTCGAGCCCCGCGTCAGGTTCTATGCTGACAGCTCAGAGCCTGGAGCCTGCTTGGGATTCTGTGTCTTCCTCTCTCTTTGCCCCTTCCCCACTTGTGTACGTGCGTGCTCTCTCTCTCTCAAAAAACAAAACAAAACAAAACAAAACAAAACACAAAAAACAAAACACATGCACATAAAAAAATACAAAGGGGAAAAAAGCTTATTAGACAGCAACAGAAACAAATTACTAACAGGGGAAAATTCATTCACTGTATTTCTTATCTCAGGGACTCTCTCTAAAGAAAATCCTGCATTTGTGTGATTGTTTTTCCTGTGTGCTAAGGATGATATATTGTATAGAAAGGGAAGCAGAACTGGAACGGAGCTAAAGCAAACCACTGGGCTTTTATACTGGACAGGAGGGAACATTTTGGGCGAAGAGGTAGGAAGAATGGATCCAGGAGACCAAGGGCATGCTGGGCGTGCTCACCTGTGCCCTGGGCAGGAGATCCAGCACCCAAGGGTGAAGAACCCTATGTTTATCTTTTTCCTTGAACTAAAATAAGGTGACCTTCCAAGGTTGGTGTTGATACATACAGAATGTAAGACATTTCTTGAGGTAAATTTGTAATTATTAGCTCAAAGAAGGTGTATGCATGTAGGCAGAGGGGATGACAGAAAAAAATGGGGTAAACTTTAAGCCTGGTGGAAGAAGTAAAATTTGCAAGGATTGTAAATTATGAGTTAATGCTGATTTATTTATTTATTTATTTATTAATGTTTATTTATTTTGGGGACAGAGAGAGACAGAGCATGAATGGGGGAGGGGCAGAGAGACAGGGAGACACAGAATCGGAAGCAGGCTCCAGGCTCTGAGCCCTCAGCCCAGAGCCTGATGCAGGGCTCGAACTCACGGACCGCGAGATCGTGACCTGAGCTGAAGTCGGACGCTTAACCGACTGAGCCACCCAGGCGCCCCAATGCTGACTTTTTTTAATTAAAATTCACACAGAGCAAATTTCTGGTTGATGACTGATTTTGATTTAAAGAATATTTTGATTTCTGAGTCTTACACTTTCCCCATGTAATAAGATAAAGTAGGTGAGTCAATAGTGATTATACTTTCCTTCTCCCCAGCCTCCTTGTCCATACTCCCAAAGCTGTTGACTGGATTTTGGCTGAAATAAGTCAAAGAATGATAAGACCCCATTTTTATTGTAACAGTTTTAGGAACATGGCCCAGTAAACAGTTGCATATGCTTTTAGAGACAAGAGCTAGAAAAGGAGACTATGCATAATAAAACAGCACAGCCTGAGTCACAGACCTGGGGAGCTCTCATCTGATGTACATCGATCTTATTCTGATATTGCTTCTTATTTAAACTATTCCTGTGGTCATAGCCACAAAAGAAAGATGGAAATATGTTCAGACAAGCTGAGATTTTAGGAAGCACTACGAAATAGCACATGTGTTTATAGCCACATCCATCCTAAGTGAGAAAATGCTTCGTATAGGAGAACAACCTGCAGAAAGAATGTGCTGGAGAATAGGGGATGTAGTCATGGCCATTTGACTGTGCAGATGGTCAACAAATAACCTTGGCTGAAACGTGTGGAGCACTGGGAGAATCTGGGTTCACTGATCCAGAAGCTATTCTGTGTCATTCACACATGTGTGCTTGTGTGTGTGTGTGTGTGTGTGTGTGTGAACTAGATGAAAGCTACTGAGCTAAAGTGGCAAAGATCCTAGAGTCTTCAAGGAAATAGTGTATAAAAAGTACTTAGAATACTAAGACTTTGTCAGCTTTATTTGTGTTTGGGTATGTTACATGGTTCCTTTTTCCTGCCTTTGAAAAATGTTACTTTCTTAAGGCTTGAAGATATGGTACTCTTTAGAAAATGGCATGGAAAAGACTCTATTGAACTCCACCGTTGGTTGTGAATGCTTAAAATCGAGTTGAAATGTCGTAGTTCTGAAAACTTTTGAATGACGTAATGGGCAAAACAATGGAAATCTGAATTATAGTGAGATCAAGTTATTTCTGCTCTGATTATTTGATGATGTATATACATCAAGTTTTCCAGGCTGTTTTTCATTTTTGGTTTGTTTTCCTTTTAAGGGGAGAATTTCACAAAGTTTCCACCTTATAGCAATTTTCCCGGAATGTATGTAGGCAGGGATTTTCAATTCGAACCACTAGAGGACAGAATAGTATCAGTCACTAGAGAGGCTGCTCAGTGTGTCAATAAAAAACAAGGTAATTCTAGGTATTCATACGTCTTACTGCATCTGGTTAATTAACGTAGCACCAGGCTATGTTCATCCTTAACGACCACAGCTAATGCTTTGTTGTTGTTGTCATTGTTGTTGTCTTTTGTTTTTACCAGCATTCAGCCATTCAAATATGCTCCTTACTTCTTAGCAAAGTGATACCAGGTGCTAAAGTTATTAAAATCAGGATGGGAAAAATTACCCCCAATTCCCTTAAAAGCCAATTATATTGGATGGTGTGATGCAGTCAGATTAGACAGTAAATAACAACACAGAACTGGTGTTAGCCTGACATCATCATTTTAAAGCCTACCTTTCCCCTTTGTTTTGCATTATTTATTTATTCTAGATCCCCATAAATATATTTGCTATTTAAATAAAATGACAGTTGGAACATTTTTGTACACATTGTTTATAAGCTAGTTATCACAATCAATAATGTGATCAGTAACATGGGTTTTCAAACCAACTTGTGAAAATTAATAAAAAGAAACCTCAATAAAATGGAGTCAGGAGGTTGGGCAGGGGGAACTCTCCTGCCTTGCCAGCCCTACCAATCAAAGTCAGTTGCGAATCCAACTGGAAGACATGGGCCTTGCGAGCCAATATTACTTTACTACTGGCAGTAGTCCAGCTAGTGAGAGACAGTCACAATTCAGCCAATGGGAAGCCACTATACTTTGACCTCCTAGTTTACTCCAATGGACTTTTTGTTTATAACAGCTACCCTCCCCCGCAACCCCACTCTCCCACTTTTCTCTATAAAAGAACATTTCCTCTTTTTTTTTCCAAACTTGTCTACTGTTTTGCTATACCTTGCTGTGCCTGATTGCAATTCTGTGCTATTCCCAAACAAACCCATCGATTGCTGGCAAAAATTTAGCAGTTTTATTTAAAAAAAATTTTTTTTAACGTTTTATTTATTTTTGAGACAGAGAGAGACAGAGCATGAACGGGGGAGGGGCAGAGAGAGAGGGAGACACAGAATCGGAAACAGGCTCCAGGCTCTGAGCCATCAGCCCAGAGTCCGATGCGGAGCTCAAACTCACGAACCGCAAGATCGTGACCTGAGCTGAAGTCGGACGCCCAACCGACTGAGCCACCCAGGTGCCCCTAACAGTTTTATTTTTTAAGGCTAACAAACTATTGGCAAAAATTCAGAACAATCTATTCCTATTTAACATGAGTCTGGATGCAGGTGAATATTCTTTACCCAAGTGAATTTAATTCTATAAAATGGAGGGCCCATTGTTTATTTATCTAATCCTTTATAATAACACATTATTATGGCTATTCTTTCTGCAGGTTGTTCTCCTATACGAAGCATTTTCTCACTTAGGATGGATGTGGCTATAAACACATGTGCTATTTCGTAGTGCTTCCTAAAATCTCAGCTTGTCTGAACCTATTTCCATCTTTCTTTTGTGGCTATGACCACAGGAATAGTTTAAATAAGAAGCAATATCAGAATAAGATCGATGTACATCAGATGAGAGCAATCATCTTTTATATAAATAATGCTGCAATAAAAAATTGGGCACACATTTGGACAGGTGTAGTTCTGTAATATAAATATCTAGAACTGCATTTTCTGGGTTCAGTGGTTCAAAAATTTTGGTAGATTTTACCAAATTAATCGCCCATGTTTGAGAATTATACACCTCTACTGTGTATAGGTATGTGCTCTTACCCCAATCATCACCAAACCATCTTGTTTATCGGATTTTTTATTTATATAAATGATCGCCAGGGAGGCTGGTTTTTTGATATATGTATATTATCTACTTGTAGCTCTATCTGTTTTTGTAGTTGGCACTGAGTTGTTAAACTTTTCTGAGTCCTTTTTATATTGAAAATGTTAGCATCAATCATATGTTTCAAGATTTTTTTTTCGTACATCTTTAAATTTCTTGATAGTTCTTTATCGGGCAGACTTTTAAAAAAATCACATATTAAAATGTGTTGCTCTTTTCTTTTCTGGCCTTGGGTTTTCACATCACTCAGAAGAACTCTCCCATCTGAAGATTAAAAACTGTTTTCAAATTTTATTTTGATTTTATTATTTTTTTAATTTGAGGCAAGGAGGGGCAGAGGGAGAGAGAGAATCTTAAGGGGGCTCCACACCCAGCACGCACCCCAATGTGGGGCTTGATCTCACAACTGTGAGATCATGACGTGAGCCAAAATCAAGAGTCAGACACCTAACTGACTGAGCCACCTGGGCACCCCTAAAGCTTTTTACATACATGGTTTTTTCCCTCGTATTTAACAGGGTTTTTTCTCCTTTCATATATTTATATCCATAACCGTTCAGTGACTTAGCAACTTTTATTGTACTCACGTAACAGCTGGGTGGTCTTAGAGAGGCAGTGACATGCTCCTGGCCACAGAGCCCCGTATGTCAAAGCTGCTATCGAAACCCAGATGATCTCCCTTTACAGCCAACCTGCTCATTTCCTTTTATCCCTTAAACATCAAATTTCATTTTGCGTATTATGGGAGATTTGAAATCTCATTTTTTTTTTTTTTTGTCCCAAGGAGACTATTTTCTCAACAACGTTAATTGAGTCAGTCAACCTTCCCTTATTTATTTCGAAAACAACCATTATTCTATTATCAGTCCTCATTTATACGTACCTGCCAGGGATCGTAAAGCAATTTTATTTGTTTTTGTTCCAGTATCAACTTTAAAAATTCCAATTTCTAAAATTCTCTTTAAGTAGAGGTTACATATGTGTCAACAAAAAAAATATCCTTTTTTGCCAAGATATACGAAAATTCAATTCAAATTATTATCGGAAAGCGTAACTCCTTCCCAGGCTCTTCCATCTGGATTCTGCTTACCCATCCTGCACCCTATTCCCCCAGCCTCTGCACCGTGGAACCCCTTAGGATTCTCCTTTTACCTCTCTTTCTAAATCTAAATTTGAAGAGGGGATCTCTCCTCACATCGTCTCTAACTACATGGAATGTTTGCCTTTTTTTCTGATCCCTGCCCCTGCTCTGCTGGATCCATTCTTCTATCCATCTCACAATTATTTTCTTCCTATATATTATAAAAATTGCTTTCTATTGTTTTCTGGAGATCATTCCACTTCTGCATCACTTTCTACACTTTCATATATGCATATAATGGAGCATGACAAAAGACCCCCAGACCAAGCAGAGAGAGGCACAATCTTCCTTACAGGGTACCTGAGAGGAAGAAGCTGTGAATACACATGCATTTGCTTTTTGTTTTGCTCCTATGAATATTTCAATGCGTGTGACGATCGCTTGTATAATATATTTAAATACAAAACCAAATCAGGACTTAAGAGTTGATGAGGGAGGAGGGTGTAGGGGGTCTCCTGATGATTCTGACCCACAGGCACCATGGAATGGCACTGCTCAGGATGCTTGAGGAAAGATAGCAACATCTTGGTTCCCTTGTGTTCAGAGGACGTGGCATGGGCCCCAGTTTCTGTGGCTCGATCTCTGCTCTTGAGAACAGATCCTCTGAGTGTTAGTCTCAGTAGTACCGCATTAATAAGTATCACTTTTCAACCCAGGGGCCACCAAACCATATCGCTTGTGTGGGCACCAGATATGTTCAACATTTCCACGTGGAGAGACGCTGCATCGCCTTCTTCGTTTCCTCAATTTTCCTTATTCTCTATAAATTTTCAGCAGGTTTTTTCACGGAAAGATAGCACCTGCTGATTTCACCCTGATATCCTCCCAGGCCAGGGGCTGTATTCTTTTGCTTTCAACAGAGAGGCTTATTCCTTGGGAAATTCTCTTAATTCCCACTGTTAGTGCCTCACTGCTCAGGAGGGGAACTTCTTTTTTCTCCTCCCCCGCCCCTACTACGTCCACCTGCTGATGAAGCCCGGGGAGGAGTTGCTCCATCCGGGTCTCGTCCCAAATAACACGAGATCCTCTGTGCCGCGAGGCTGAAAACCTGCTGGCACCTCACGTGAAGGGTACGATGGCTTGGTCTTTTGTCAGTGCCTGGCTCTCTTCCATCAGCTACTGAGGGACTCTGAAGGTCCCTCCTATTCTCTGGGAGTGACAGAAGCAAAATTCTCATTTGGTACAGAAGTGTTAAGATCCCCTTCCTGTCCAAATTCTACCCTCAAGTCTGAACCCCACCCAGGAAGCAAGTGGGGCTGGAGCAGAGTTAGGACCCAGGTAGGGGTGTATCTATTTCTCGAAAAACATGTTTTTATTAGGTCTGAGTTTCACAGTTTATTGGATGTATATCCAGCATTTGATTCATCATCTGAATTGCCTCAACATATGTACATACTGTATTATATTTTACATTTTTTCTTAAGTAGGGAAGATACCTAATTTGAGCCTAAAATAGCACTGCCTTTGGATTCACACCAGCAGGCGTTTACGTCAGGGGTCTTAGAGTGGGCTCACGTTTACATTAGATGACAAGGAACATCCTAAGAAGAACCCATTCTGAGGAAGAAGAAAGTTAATTCACAACCTGGTCCAATTCTCATTACCCAGCTTGGGAATAGAAAGTCAATTCTGATAAAGCCATGATGATGACACCAGGATCACCCTTGGCCTGACCCGTAAAATGCTGTATCTAAATGATGTGAAAGAGAAGGACAGTTGGTGTTTTATTATTCTTGTTGTATTTGTTTATTTTTAATATGTCAGGCATTTGTTGCACACAGTAACCTGAGAGAGATGCTTTAGGGAAAGAAATCTTTCCTCCAGAACTGAGCCCTCTACCCATGTGTGTATAATGCGCATGTAGTTTTTGATGTCTAAGGCCTCAGATATGGGCCCAAGTGGTCCAAGGAACTTTGTGTCTAGGACTTAGAGATGAATCTGCTGGGGAGATCTCTAACATCCTTTCTGCCCAGGACCCTTGATTGTGTATCTTCTGAGACAATCTCCCTGTAGAAGGCTACGGCTGAAACCCTGAAATATCCGAACACCTCTCTTTGCCCTTCTAATTTCAACTCATGGTAGAAATCCGCCCAGCCAGGAGCGCCTGGGTGGCTCGGTCGGTGAGCGTCCAACTTGGGCTCAGGTCATGATCTCACGGTCGGTGAGTTCGAGCCCCGCGTCGGGCTCTGTGCTGACAGCTCAGAGCCTGGAGCCTGTTCGGATTCTGTGTCTCCCTCTCTCTCTGCCCCCTCCCCTGTTCATGCTCTGTCTCTCTCTGTCTCAAAAATAAATAGACGTTAAAAAAAAAAGAAAAGAAATCCGCCCAGCCAGAGGGATTTTGAGGACAATTTTGTTGGTTTATTTATTTCAGTTCCTGAAACCCACCCACCCACAGAGAATGCATCCTCTTTCTCCCCCAACCCTCAGTAGGCACAAATGGGTCCTTCAAGGTATTTCTCGTGTAATCCCATAATTTGCTCTGGAAATATGCTTATTTCCTTCCCAGTTCCATTGAGCATCTTTCCTTCCTCCCAAGGAATGAGAATAAATGAGGAGCTGTTACTACAAAAAGTCCACCATACTGAATAATATACCAGCTAAGAATCCAATTTTTAGCGCTCTCAAACTAACTCCCTTTTGATTATAAATATTTTTATCCACATTGATAACCACTTTGTTCATCTGGCATGAGCCCAAATGAATTTCTGTTATTTGGAATAATTAAATTTTCTCCCAGGGAAATATTTTATTTATTACAAGGCGAATACGGAAACTTGGAATAAATTTCACTACAACAAGGTACACTTAGGTCTCTTATGTAGAAAAAGTCACATGATTTATGGGTCAAGGGTAACCTTGTTCTTTGTTCTCCTCAAACCTTGCTCCACCCTTCCCAACAGGTACACATCTCCACCTTCAGTGACTAAAACGTGTCTGACCAGGTTTCTATACTTCCAAGAAGATGGATTCTTCTCGCATTGAAGGTAAAACCGTGGGACCATTTTTGTGTTATGATCATTTCCCTGCATCACTGTAATGTGACTCTGGCTACTTGTCTCTAGATACTACATGCTGGCTATCTTCTGCTTACCCATAATATTTCAAGTGTACAAGCCAAAGAAATAAGGACATTTTCCACCAAATCTCTACTAATAGTGGGTGGAAAAACTAATTCAGGGGCCATCCACTTTGGACAGTAACAAGACAAGTGCTTTTTGAATACGACAATGGGAGGAGTGTTACACTCCATACAACTATAAAAGTGAGCCATTTACACTATTTTCATGTATTGTTTTATGTATATCTGCTATATTCAGTGTTTCTTAAACTGCACCAAAAATAGGAAACTCTCAAGTTGGTGTCAGTGGTTTCTATATTACTCGGCGGTCGAAAGCGTGACTAATGGTCACCGGCAGACAGCGACTGAAGGGCCATGAAGAGCGGGTTCAGGAAAGGATTTTTCTCAGGTGAGCAGAACAATTAGTTGGGAGAGGGGCTCCCAACGGCACTTCTGTCCTACATGTCATGTCTTATTGTGCTCTTACCATACAAGGATAAAAACCACCCTGTCAGAGAAAGAAAGATACTTCATTTTTTAGTGCACGAAGTCGCTTACCCAAGTTGTCCATCCCGGAAGAGTAGAGAAACTGAAAAACAAAAATAAGAATATAACCTCTTAACAGACACATAAACAAGACTTCCTCATCTGTAGGTAGAGTGTCTCCTTATGTGTATAACTGGCCATGACGATATGGTACTTATCTCTCTCTTTCTCTCTCTTTGTTAATGCTGCATTTAAAAAAATTTATTTACTTATTTTTATTTGAGAGAGAGAGAGCACACACAAGCAGGGGAGAGGGACAGAGGGAGAGACAGGGATAATCCCAAGCAGGCCCTGCACTGAGCGCAGAGCCTGATGAAGGGCTCCATCCCGTGACCCTGGGGTCATGACCTGAGCCAAAATCAAGAGTCAGACACTCAACCAACTGAGCCACCCTGGTGCCCCACCTCTGTTAATGATGCACTTTAAATTTCCTTACTCGTTCAGTATTTAGATTGTCCCTTTATGTGTTCAGGAGTGTGCTAGGCAAAGAGTTCAGAAGCCATTTCCCCACCATGAAGTAGGTCGCACCTTAGTTGAGAGAGAACTAACCCATCATTGTACAGTGTGGTCTGGGACGTGATAAAAGTTGTGCTCTGGAGGGGCAGATAGATTTAGACAGATCGGACTCTGAGGGCTTTCTGTGAAAAATTTTAAGGAGTCATAAAGAGCCAGAATGAGATATTAGCACATATTAGGAAGCGAATCTGTACACGGCCAAGGCAATAGCATGTGAGTTTGGGTTTTCTGTGGCCCCAGATGGAAGGTCTGTGTGTTATGCTTTCGGAGGTCAGGTGCTGAGACAGCAGACTCTGAGACAAAAAGTGCCATGTGAGGAGTTTAGTAGGGAGTGCAACGGGCTCAACGCATATGAGAAGAGCAGGCAGGATGAGGAACGGAGGAAAACCCGAGCTGCTGTGCAGTCACAGTGTGGCTTCGGTCAAAACCGGGGTGGGGGAAGGGGCTCTGAGACTGCAATGACCCTTCAGGGGTGGAGTGAGGGGTCTGAGCCTTTATCCCTCCACATCCAGTCCTTGGATAGAGGGGAGAAAATTGGGGATAAATGACTCATTTCAGCCAAAGGCAATTCCAAGAATGACTCCCAAGTCTCTGTATTTACCAAACATCTACATTTCTCAACAGAAGAGATTACTGAACCGTCTGCCATCTTCCACCTTGGAATCCTCTGTCTCTCACAAGTTTGATTTCCCTGTGTTCACACCATAATCTTCATCCAATCGGATACTGTTATGGTTGCAGTTTTGATGTCACACAATCATAGGCATGAGGAACACACACGGTTACAGAAACAAAACTTGGGTTGGATCATCTTCCTGAAGAGACAGTTACTGTCACCTGGCGTATTAGAGTCTTTACATCCAGCTTCTTTAAGAAGGAGAAAGACCATTGAATCTGCTGCTGTGAAAAGGCAGTGATAGAAAAAAGAAAAAAAAAAAACTATCCTTACCAACTATCTCCCACCTGAGAGGCTCACTTCTCTCTAGGTATTATGGGAAAATATGAGATCAGTAACCTCAAAGAGACCATGTCTTCAGCTGTTAACAGTCTACCAAGGCTACCAAGAAACAGAGGCATGGGCTGTAATGTGGAGTCCGAGGACCAAAAGCATCAAAATCATCTAGAAATTGTTAGAAATGCAAATACTCAGTCCCCACTGTAAGACTTAGTGGATCAGAAACACTGGGGTGAAGCCATGCCCCCTGTATTTTAACAAGCCCTCCAGATGACTCTGATACACACTGGAGATGGGGCTTCATTTAGTGCAGGTGATAAGTATCTTGAGCCAAATCTCTACAAGAAGCCATATTTAGGGGAGCCTGGGTGGTGCAGTCAGTGGGGCGTCCGACTTCAGCTCAGGTCATGGTCTCACGGTTTGTGAGTTCAAGTCCCACGTTGGGCCCTGGGCTGACTGTGTGGAGCCTGCTTGGGATTCTCTCGCTCCCCCTCTCCCTCTGCCCCTCTCCTGCTCATATGTGCTCCCTCTCTCAAAATAAATAAAGTTTAATAAAAGAAAATAATATTCAAAAATATGAGAATGGAAATTCTATTACCCAGATAGTACTGCTGTGAACATTTTAGTGCAATTCTTTTCAGACATTTTACAGGCATTTTTATTTATAGAAATTATGATGGTACTAGTTATTTTGTAACCTGCTTTTTGATTTAATAATCTATTTAGCTCATACATGTATATGTGACAAGGATAACTCAGATGACCCAGCCTATGAGTACAAATGAGCTTATCTTTACTCTGAGCCCCCAACCTTGTCTCTTCAAAATCAATGTACAGAAATCAGTTGCATTCTTATACACTAACAATGAAGCAACAGAAAGACAAATAAAGAAACTGATCCCATTCACAATTGCACCAAGAAGCATAAAATACCTAGGAATAAACCTAACCAAAGATGTAAAAGATCTGTATGCTGAAAACTATAGAAAGCTTATGAAGGAAGTTGAAGAAGATATAAAGAAATGGAAAAACATTCCATGCTCATGGATTGGAAGAATAAATACTGTTAAAATGTCAATATTACCCAAAGCTACCTACACATTCAATCCCAATCAAAATTGCACCAACATTCTTCTCGAAGCTAGAACAAGCAATCCTAAAATTTGTATGGAACCACAAAAGGTCCCAAATAGCCAAAGTAATTTTGAAGAAGAAGACCAAAGCAGGAGGCATCACAATCCCAGACTTTAGCCTCTACTACAAAGCTGTCATCATCAAGACAGCATGGTATTGGCACAAAAACAGAGACACAGACCAATGGAATAGAATAGGAACCCCAGAACTAGACCCACAAACGTATGGCCAACTAATCTTTGACAAAGCAGGAAAGAACATCCAATGGAAAAAAGACAGTCTCTTTAACAAATGGTGCTGGGAGAACTGGACAGCAACATGCAGAAGGTTGAAACTAGACCACTTTCTCACACCATTCACAAAAATAAACTCAAAATGGATAAAGGACCTGAATGTGAGACAGGAAACTATCAAAACCCTAGAGGAGAAAGCAGGGAAAAAACCTCTCTGACCTCAGCCGCAGCAACTTCTTACTTGACACATCCCCAGAGGAAAGGGAATTAAGAGCAAAAATGAACTATTGGGACCTCATGAAGATAAAAAGCTTCTGCACTGCAAAGGAAACAATCAACAAAACTAAAAGGCAACCAACGGAATGGGAAAAGATATTTGCAAATGACATATCGGACAAAGGGCTAGTATCCAAAATCTATAAAGAGCTCACCAAACTCCACACCCGAAAAACAAATAACCCAGTGAAGAAATGGGCAGAAAACATGAATAGACACTTCTCTAAAGACGACATCCAGATGGCCAACAGGCACATGAAAAGATGCTCAACGTCGCTCCTCATCAGGGAAATACAAATCAAAACCACACTGAGATACCACCTTGTGCCAGGAAGAGTGGCTAAAATGAACAAACCAGAAGCCTATAGATGCTGGCGAGGATGTGGAGAAACGGGAACCCTCTTGCACTGTTGGTGGGAATGCACACTGGTGCAGCCGCTCTGGAAAACAGTGCGGAGGTTCCTCAAAAAATTAAAAATAGATCTACCCTATGACCCAAAAATAGCACTGCTAAGAATTTACCCAAGGGATACACGAGTGCTGATGCATAGGGGCACTTGTACCCCAATGTTTATAGCAGCACTCTCAACAATAGCCAGATTATGGAAAGAGCCTAAAGGTCCATCAACTGACGAACGGATAAAGAAATTGTGGTTTATATATACAATGGAATACTACTTGGCAATGAGAAAGAATGAAATATGGCCCTTTGTAGCAACATGGATGGAACTGGAGAGTGTTATGCTAAGTGAAATAAGCCATACAGAGAAAGACAGATACCATATGTTTTCACTCTTATGTGGATCCTGAGAAACTTAACAGAAACCCATGGGGGAGGGGAAGGAAAAAAAAAAGAGGTTAGAGTAGGAGAGAGCCAAAGCATAAGAGACTTGTAAAAACTGAGAACAAGCTGAGGGTTGATGGAGGGTGGGTGGGAAGGGAGGGTGGATGATGGGTATTGAGGAGGGCACCTTTTGGGAGGAGCACTGGGTGTCGTATGGAAACCAATTTGACAATAAATTTCATATATTGAAAAAAAAAACTGAGAACAAACTGAGGGTTGATGGGGGGATGAGAGAGAGGGGAGGGTGGGTGATGGGTATTGAGGAGGGCACCTTTTGGGAGGAGCACTGGGTGTCGTATGGAAACCAATTTGACAATAAATTTCATATATTGAAAAAAAAAAACTGAGAACAAACTGAGGGTTGATGGGGGGGTGGGAGAGAGGGGAGGGTGGGTGATGGGTATTGAGGAGGGCACCTTTTGGATGAGCACTGGTTGTTGTATGGGAAGCAATTTGAAAATAAATTTCATATTTAAAAAATAAAAAATAAAAAAATAAATAAAAGCTCACACAAAAAAATAAAAAAATAAAATATGTATCTTCCTCAATATCTCCAAGTTTAGAACTCTGCTTTTAAAGTTTTAAGAGAGCACACATATTTAAAAGCAAGCAATTTTTATTTTTTTTATTTTGTATGAAGCAGTTAAGACAGTAATACAAGTAGGATGTCAACCTAATAAAGCTAAATGTTTGGGGAAACATTAGCATGTACAGTATTGCTTTTAGCTTCTAGATAGGAGTACATATTAACTGCTGTAAATTTCTACTTGGCCTCTTCTCCATTCTGTTCTCTTCAGTTCTTAGGAAAGAAATATCCAGGGGGAGAAAATGTTCTTTCTCTAATTCAAGACTGCGGACAGTATGTGAACTTGAATAAGGAAAGCCAGGAGCAAATTGTTGTCATGCTTGTTATCATTATTATTTCGCAGAGATCTCGCACAATGCCATTCGGGTTTGTGGGGTCTAGAACAGAGTGCACTCTTTTGAGTCAGACAGATCTGCTGGAGAATCTCCGCTCTGGCATATACTGGCTCCGTGACTTGCTACATTACTTTGAGCAAGTTACTTCACCTTTAAAGTCTTGTTATTCTCATTTCAGAAAAGAATATAATACAGAAACTATCTTGCTAGGTTAACTTGAGGATCGAATAATGTGTTAAATGAAGGATTTGCTTCTGAAAACTTCCTGGTTTAAAGAAAACAAAAATTCTACTGATCATGTGAAGCAAATGACCTGTATTTGCAGTCAAGTGTGGTAAATGCCTCTCCTCTCTCCACCTCCCTACCTCTAGGTGAACTTGAAGGTACACAGGGGTTGAAGGGTGACGTTGACCAAGACTGCCTCTGCTTCTCTGCCCTTTTCCTCTCTGGCAGTTGGCCCTGCCTCAGACTCAGGAGCCTATTCAGCTCATCCTCCTTCCTCTGAAGCCAAATCCGAAAGCACAGGCCAACAACGAATACACTTACTAACACTAATTAAACCGAAATGAAATGTGTTTTGTTCTTCAGCAAGTTTTCACATTAAGTGACAGATTTCATCTCGAATTATACAACGAGTCAAAAACAGAGCATGACGTAAAGTGGCAGAATTAGCCCCAGAATTTTGGACCATGGCTCTGCTTCTTACATTGGGTGAAGGTCACCGTGGCCGTGGGAAAGCCACCAAGTCTCAACTGAACTTCAGTTTCTCTGGCCCCGCATTTGTTCCATCATGGTTTCGGGAAGCTCCCGGCTGGAAGGGCTGGAATCCCTTCATCCCTAGCAGCTCTCATGAGTGGAAACCCCCTCTCTTGGTTGGCACGAGTGCCCTTCTGTGCAGCCCTCCTCCTCCTCCTGGCCACTCCCCTCCCCTCCAGGGGAAGGCTGGAGCAGTCCCGTTTCTTCTACCCTTCAACTAACACTTCCTTTTGCCAGCAAGACTCCTTCATGCGTATTTCTAAGAACTCTGACTTGTTAGGTACATTTTCATTTATTGTTTTAATTTGTAATGTTCACACGATTAAAAATACAAAAATATGCTGGAAAACCTCCCTCCCCCTGCTTCTTCCCCTAGTCTCGTTTCCCCAAAACACAAGTTATCATTGTAATTTATTCTTATATATTCTTTATTTGTTCATGCACAAGTTAGGTCAAGTAGAAAATTTGTTTTACATTTTATTAAAAAAATTTTTTTTAATGTTTATTTATTTCTGAGAGACAGACAGAGACAGAGTGCGAGCAGGGGAGGGGCAGACAGAGAGGGAGACACAGAATCCGAAGCAGGCTCCAGGCTCCGAGCTGTCAGCACAGAGTCCGACGTGGGGCTCGAACTCACGAACCGCAAGATCATGACCTGAGCCAAATTGGATGCCTAACCGAGTGAGCCACCCAGGCGCCCCTTGTTTTACATTTTAATGTCAAATACAGCACTTTATACACACTGCTCTTCATCTTGCCTATTTTTTTACTCTTTTCTTTCAGTATAGGAAGAACATCCTCACTCGGTTGTCCAGCCGGGTGGTGTTCCTTTGTGTGACTATACTTCAGCTGTCTCAAGCTAAAAGAATTTGAGTGGTTTCCTGTCTTTTGATATTATAAATAATGCTGCAGTGAACAGTATTGTATGCATGCCATCAGACACATATGCAAGCATTTTTATAAGATCAATTTCAAATTTATGGATCAAAGATGGTAATTTTAACAGATATCAATATATTGCCTCTACAGCGATCCTACCAATTTCCAGTGCTCTGGCAAATTATAGGAGCATCCCTCTCCAAAATCTCCACAAAAGTGTGGGCCTTCAGCTGGTATGAATGGCATGCTGTTCACTTTTAATTTGTATTTTTTATCATTATAAGTGAGGTTGAACCTGTTTTCATGCATTTGTTTTCCCTCTGCAATCTGCTGTTCATGACCTTTGGCCATATTTCTGTTGTGTCACCTGTAACAGATATTCAGCGTGTATTGACATTTTCAAGTCTGGCAATGCACATTATTCCTTGTACTTCTTAACGTTTCTACCAATTTCTGGCAAAGAAATCATTGGAATGGACGTGGTAAGTTAAGAAATTAGTTCGGTGGAGACACACCTCATTTACTTTGAGGAAAATAAACCCATTTGAAGAACCAAGTATGAAAGACTGATGAATCTATTTTATCTCATGAAAATTTAAGATGAATGGAAAATACAAAGTGGCATTACAAAACAAAGACCATTGTAGTCACTACGCATAATCTTAAAGGACAGGTAAATATACATATATGTACACACACGAAACCAAAGCAATTAATGACAAGAAGAAATGATAGTCTCTGGAACAGTCGTCCGGCGCCTCCACCTACCCTATGCTTCTAAAGTCTGCCCTTGGCTCATGCCCCACATTCTTCCAGGAATGCATTCCTCGTTTGCTTATCTTTCTTGTCAGCTGGAGTGCAAAGAAGAGACACCGGTTGATTTCTACTCGAACAATGGTCCAGGCACAGCTGCTGTACTCTTGGCTTTCCAGGTAATCATGGATCCTTTGGAAGTACATTTTAATCTGTAACCTAACGTTCTCACTCCCCAAGATGCAGCTGTCCTGCTCTGCTTCCGGGCCTGTGAGTTCTTCTAGGTATTCCAGCTGTTGATGAAGCTCAGTGAGGAACTTCTCCACGTGGCTTTCCTCCCAACCATCTGAAGAAGTATTTGCCCTGAAGAGGTTGAAGATCTGCTGAAGCATCTCGTGAAGAATGGCCAGTGCTTGTCCTTTCTGGTACTGGCGAGGATTCACAGACCGCTGGGGAAGCAGGAAGTTTTTCCTGTGTGGCAGACACTGCTGAATTGATGAGCTTTGCAATGTGCTCAAGAGTTTTAAACTCTCTCTGTTTACTCTTTGTTGGAAGAGAGCCAGTTTCAACTCTAGGGAGAAGATAGTAGAAGAGGCCAACAGCACCGACACAATTTCAAAGAAAGGCTTGTTAATCATGGTGAAGGTCAAATATGCCACTTATCTCTGGGCAGACTTAGTTAGGAAAGCTCCAACTTTAGTGAATGTTTGCCTTTCATGCAGCTCAGATTGTTCTGGAAGGTGTTCTCTTTTGTTGGTTTTGTTTTCTGATGCTGTCATTACTCCGAGATTACATACTGGGTTTTCTGGTTCCCTTTTCGTAGTGTTTATGGGACCTTTCCTCCACTTTCCCCATTGTGTTGGCTGTTTAACGAAGTAACCAAAAGAACTTGTTTCATTGTATGTGTTCCTTGGATAATTACAGACTAGTCACCCAATATGATTTTCTATTACTCTTATTATGTATTAGATACAAAGTTTCACTCAACACAATATGCTTTCTAAATATTTAGTCAAGCTTATTAAAGTTCTTTTATTAAGAGTATTTTTTTAAAGGAGTACTCTTTCATGGAGTAATATTTATCAGAGGCTTAGCAGCACCTATAGCGTGCTTGGACGGGGCAGGGGCAGGGAATTAAAATCTATACAGACTGCTAAATTTAAAAACTCAAGTAGAACTGTAAATTTGTGCAAATGCTTGAGCAAATTAACCTTAAAATATGTATGAACAATCTAAAATTGTTTTTTAATGTTTATTCATTATTTATTTTTGAGAGAGAGCGAGAGAGAGAGAGCAGGTGAGGAGCAGAGAGAGAATCCCAAGCAGGCTCCTCACTGTCAGCACAGAGCCTGACATGGGGCTCCAACTCCCAAACCATGAAATCATGACCTGAGCAGAAACCAAGAGTCGGACGCTCAACAGACTGAGGCACCCAGGCATCCCAAATTGTTTTATATCTTACTAAAGTAGTTCGATATCTAAGTTTCTAACCTATGAAAGTAATGTGAATGAGAAAAAAATTAGCAAAAGAAGGTCATTATAAAGTTATTACAACTGCAGAATATTAGAAATGGCTTATAGGTCCAATAATAGGGAAATGGTTAAATAAATGTTAGTATATCCATATAATTAAATGCCATGTAATCATTATAAATGATAAAGTTATATGTGAAAAGGTTGGGCAGTTGGCTGATGTACATTCCCTAGGGTACCACTAACTATGGTAAACCAAAGCTACTCTCTTTACATTAATAATGCCTCTTGAATTACAAATACCCAGTTCCACATTTTAAGTCCTCCCAAATATGCCCTCAATCTACCTTTCCAATCTTATCTCCCACTGTTGCTCCAAATATAAGGTAAGGGAAACTGAATTCCAGATAAAGTTAATGACTCACTATTTCCTTAATACACCTAGCAGAGGTGTGTGTGTGTGTGTGTGTGTGTGTGTGTGTGTCTTCTCTCTCAGAAATATCACCCATGGTGTTACCTCCTTTGCCTCTAATATGTGTCTATGCAAGGACTAAGGGTTACTTCTTTAGGATGTAGATTTCTTTTACGAAGCTATAATCTGTCTTCTGGATCCTCACAGCATTGTATACCTTTTTAAAAACACTTTTCTTGTTCTGTCTTATGCATGGCTATATATTTTTGTCACATTTACATTTATGTGAGTATGTAAGTATGATTAATGTCATATAGCAGGGTTATATCTAACCATGTTGCTATTTGTTTTCTAATTGTTCATATGGTTTTTTTTCCTTCTTTTGGATTGATTACAAAACATGATTCCATTTTATCTCCACTATTGGTTTATTAGCTATACCACTTTATTTTTATAGTAGTTTCTCTATATATGTCTTTGGGGTGCCCGGGTGGCTCAGTCGGTTAAGCATCTGACTCTTGATTTCAGCTCAGGTCATGGTCAGTTTGTGGGATCGAGCACCATGTGGGACTTTGTGCTGACAGTGTGAAGAATGCTTGGGATTCTCCCTCCCTCTCTCTCTGCCCCTCCCATGCTCGTGTGCTTTCTCTCTTTCTCAAAATAGATTTAAAAACTTAAAAAATATTAAAATATATATCTTTATTTAGCATATTACAATTTACTTTCAAATAATATTACACATGGCTTAAAGGATATCACAATATACTCTTCTCCATCCACTCATCCTTTGTACTCTAGTTGTTATACATTTTCATGTGTTTTAAACCCCACAAACATTGATACTATATTTATTTTAAATAGTCAATTATATATTTTAAAGAGATTTTTTAAATGAGGAAACCTTTCTTCTATATTTACTCATTATCATACATTTACCAACATACCATTTCTGGTGCTGTTCATTTCCTTTCAGTAGATCTAAATTTCTATTTGCTATCATTTTTCTTGAATAACTATTATTATTCTTAAATCCTTTAAAAATTCTTGTATCTCGGTTCTGCTGGTGACAAATTCTCTTGGCTTTTTGTCTGAAAAAGCATTTTGCCTTCAGTTTGAACATACGTTTTTGCTGAGTATAGAATTCTAAGTTGAGATAGTTTTTCCCTCAGTACTGTAAAGATGTTGTTCCATTGTCTTTTGGCTTGCACGATTTCTGAAGAGAAGACTGCTGTCATCTTAATTTTATTTCTTTTGCATAATATGTCTTCTCTTTCCCCAACTGCTTTTAAGGTTTTCTCTGTACCATTATATTTCAGCAATTTGATGATAATGCGCCTTGATGCAATTTTCTTCTTGTATCTTCTATTACGAGTTTCCTAAGCTTTTTGAATCTGTGAGTTTATAATTTTTTTTTAATTTACTTATTTTTGAGAGGGAGACACAGAGCATGAGCAGGGAGGAGGCAGAGACAGAGAGACACAGATCCAAAGCAGGCTCTAGGCTCTGAGCTGTCAGCACAGAGCCCGATGCAGGGCTCAAACTCACGAACTGCGAGATCATGACCTGAGCTGAAGTTGGGCGCTTAACCAACTGAGCCACCCAGGCGCCCCGATAATTTTAATTAAATTGGGAAAAGTTTCAGGCCTTATTTTTTTCAACATTTTTTATCTCCTTCTGGGACTTTAAGTACAGATATATCAGACCATCCAGTATGATCATACAGGCCACTGATGTTTTGTTCGTTTAGCTTTTTCTCTTTTATTTTTGATCATTTCTATGGCGATGTCTTCAGGTTCAGTGATAATTTCTTCTGCTTTATCTTATCTGAATGTTAATCCCATCTAGTATATTTATCACTTTAGGTAGTATATTTCTCATCTCTAGAAGTTTATTTTGTTCCTTTTTGATATCTTTCATTTCTTTCCTCATCACGTTCATCTTTTCTCCTATCTTCCTGGGCTTATGTGGTTTATTTATGATAGGTGTTTAAGCTTCCTTCTCTGCTAATTCTGTCATTTGTGTCATTTCTGGGCCTTGTTTCATGATTATCTTTTCTACTGCTTATGGATCCTATTTTCCTGTTTCTTTGTATGCCTGATGGCTTTTGGCTGGATTCAGAACATTCTAAGTTCTACATCATGGGTACTGGATTTGTTAAGCCCTACATATACGGCTGGGCTTTGTTTTAGGACATAGTTGAATTACTTGGAATCTGTTTGATTTGTTTGGGGCTTGCTTTTCAACTTTGGTAGCATGGATGGAACAGACTTTGTAGTCTAGGGTAATGTCATCTCACTACCAAGGGGCCAACCTTATAAGGACTCTACTCACTGTTCCCTGTACTAGGAAGTCTTTGCACTCTGGCTGATGGAAGCAGGAGATGTTCCCAGCCCTGTGTCCACCCTGGGGATAGTTGGCCCATTCCTTTTTAAAAAATATTTATTTATTTTGGGGAAAGCACAAGCAGGGGAGGGTCAGTGAGAGGGGACAGAGGATCCAAAGTGGGTTCTACGCTGAAAGGTTGACGGCAGTGAGCCTGACGTGGAGCTCGAACTCAGGAACAGTGAGATCATGACCTGAGCCAAAGTCTGACGCTCAGCCCACTGAGCCACCCAAGCACCGAGGCCGATTCCTTCCTGAGTATTCTTTCCCCAGTCTTGAGATTCTAAGTGACATGGACACTAGGTATTCTTAACAAAAAGTTGTGTGTGCAGGGCACGTGGGTCGCTCAGTTGGTTAAGCGTCTGACTTCGGCTCAGGTTGTGATCTCGCGGTTCGTGAGTTCGAGCCCCGCCTCGGGCTCTGTGCTGACAGCTCGGAGCCTGGAGCCTGCTTCAGATTCTGTGTCTCCCTCTCTCTCTGCCCCTCCCCCACTCACGTTCTGTCTCTTTCTCTCTCAAAAATAAGTAAAAAACATAAAAAAAAAAAGAGTCGTGTGTGTGCATGTGTATGTGTACATGCACTTGAGTGTGTGCCTATACACATGCATGTGCATGTAGAGGGTCACGAACGACATATGAAGCCCATGAAATGGCAAAGCCTAGTGTGTGGGTCCCTTTTGTCTAAATCTAAGGATAGTATTAAGGGAATCTACTGCCAGCTTATAATACTTCAGAGAAAAACAGTGGAAAAGTATGACAATGAAAAAAAGTGCTAAGTCTTAAGTATCACTGATTAAGACAAAGTCTTTGAAAAAAATAGAATAGGGGCACCTGTGTGGCTCAGTGGGTTAAGCATCCAACTTTGGCTCAGGTCATGATCTCAAAGTCCATGAGTTTGAGCCCCACGTCAGGCTCTGTGCTGACAGCGTGGAGCCTGGAGCCTGCTTCAGATTCTGTGTCTTCCTCTCTCTGACCCTCCCCCATTCATGCTCTGTCTCTCTCTGTCTCAAAAATAAACATAAAGAAAATTTTAAAAAAGAAAGAAAAAAATAGAATAAACTAATAGTGGCAATCTATCTTTCACTAGAATGGACTTTGTAAGTGGTTTTTAAATTTGCTCAAATATACATTTTTATCTACTCACCTTTTTTCCCACAAATTTATTTAACATTATTGTCAATCTAAAAAACATTGATGCTGCAAAAAAAAACACAAAACCTCGTGATTACCTCTCTGTGTTCAAAATATACCACAATAGCTCATTAGTAAGAAAGGTGTTAAATTTTTTTTAATGTTTATTTATTTTTGAGGGATAGAGACAGAGCAGAAGCAGGGGAGGGGCAGAGAGAGAAGGAGACACAGAATCTGAAGCAGGCTCCAGGCTCCAAGCTGTCAGCATAGTACCCGATGCAGGGCTCAAGCCCACTAACCTTGAGATCATGACCTGAGCTTAAGTCCAGAACGCTTAACCAACTGAGCCACCCAGGCGCCCCTGTAAGAAAAGCATTTTACATTTAACCAAAAGATGGCAGCATAACATCAATTACTTAGAGCCTGGTATCATCTTGCACTGTTGGCAAGAGAAATCCAAAAGTTCATGGCACCTAGTGGTCTAATAATGTGTGGTCAGCAACACATTATTACTTTGACAAAACGAATAGTTCCCACAATGCATAAGATCATTAATTACTCTAAGTCATATGAAGATACTTGTTGGTTAGTATTATGAAGTCTTTCCTTTTTCTTGCCTTGATCGCTTTAATGGACACTTGTTGCTTCCCGACTATTCACAGACATCACTTCTCCCTTTTCTAAGGGCTGTTGGTCAGCACAACCTGACTTCTCTGCATGCTCTTGGGTCTTGTGCTTCTGGCCAGAGTCCCCATCTGACACATCTAGCCCTCATCCAGGCTACTCACTACCTCACTTTCCCTGGACTCAGTGATTATTTTGGGCATGGTCATTTGTCACAATGATCTCAACACAACTCTGCCCCCTTTTTTCTGAGCATCTATTTACAAAAATTTAACCACATTAATTTATCTGTCATCGGATGCTGTTAGTTAGAAGTGATCTTAAATGACATATAATCTCTGCTTCGTATACCTTTTCTGAAAAATCCAGTCCTAAAACCACTATTTGGGCAGAAAAAAAGGTAAGAATTGTGCCAGAAGAGGGGGGGATGCATGGTAGTTCAGAGGGATGCCAGGGCTCAAAGAGGATGAGGCGAGCCTCCATATGGACAGCTGACCTAGCATGGGGTGTTGGAGCCTGAGAAGAGTAGAGTATCTGTGGGGGTACAGTTTCTGGAAAGAGTCATAGCCTAAGGCGAGTGACTTATGGAGGAAGGCAAAGTTCTTACAGAGAAAGTTTCAAAGTACCGCCATAGAAATTACTCAACAACTTTATTCTCCGTTTATTTATAAAAGTTGTATATATTTAAGGTAAATAATGTGATATTTTGGTATACATGTACATTGTGAAATGATCACTATAATCAAGCTAATTAATGTATCTATTACCTCAACGGGGGCGCCTGGATGACTCAGTAGGTTAAACAACTAATTTCTGCTCACGTCGTGATTTCACGGTTTGTGAGTTCGAGCCTTGCGTTGGGCTCTCTGCTGTCATTACAGAGCCCACTTTGGATCCTCTGTCCCTCCCTTTCTCTGCTCCTCCCCACTCACATGTGTGCTCTCCCTCTCTCTCTCACAAAAATAAACAAACATTAAATACATATACCTCATATAGTTCGTATAGCTTACGTAAATACTTACTAGTGTTAATAAGTTAAATAGAGGAATAGCCAGGCAGCCACGTCAAAATGCCTAGATGCCATACTTACTCAGAGGATCAAAGTGAGCCCCATCAGTAATGGGACAAATTGAAATCATGCCCCATCTCATACGATGCAAATCAAAATAACAACATCCCTTCTGCGCTATTCCCACCAATGTAAATAACTTGGATTTAATCATGAGGAAATATCACTTAAACCAAAATTGAGGACCATTCTACAAAATAACTGCCCTGTAACAGTTCAAGGCTGTGAAAGTCAAAGAAAGACCAAGGAAACGTTCCAGATTAAAGGAGACTAAAGGGACCTCCGGTTTCCAGTTCTGCAAATGAGGAGCTTACAAGGCATCACTCTGTCCTATTAAGTAAAAAGCTAAACACACTGAAAAATCAATCACTCTTTTTGGATCCGTAAGACAGAGGAAGACACAGGGCAAACCAACGCCCCCCAAATTGGAGAGAGAGAGAGGCCGGAGAATCCAGGGACTAACAGTTTACTGAAGCAGAGGCTCATGAGCAGAAACCATTGTGGGAAAAGTGTGGAAGCAGGAAACCTGAACTGTAATTGACAGATTGCTAGAGGTTCCGTGAGACTGAAGAATATGCCAACTGAACACAGTGTGATTCTCACCAGTGTCCATTTGCTATTAAGGATATTACTGGTACAACTGGACAAATCTAAACATGAAGGCTGAGTATTACATTCTTCTAATGTAATGATGTTAATTTCTTAGTTTTGATGATGACATTATGGTTATGCAGGAGAAATGTTCCTGCTTATAGGAAATACACATTAAAGTTCGTGAGAATATTGGGGCATCAGACTGGCAGTTACTCTGAAATGTTTCAAAACCAAGATTCTCTCTCTTATATTGGCAATTTTTGTGACTAGTCCAAAAGGGGGAAAAAGTGTGTGTTTGCATGTGCATGTATTTTTTTAGTGAAATTATTCATTTTTGAGATGTGATCACTGAGGCCTCATAAGGCGGAGTACCCTTCTTTCTCCATACTATCATCGCCTATGCTGTTTTTTTTGTCCCCTCTTCACAGTTTAATTGAGGCCAAGAATGGCAAAAATACAGGGAAAGAAAAGGCCACCACTCTGCATTATGAGTATAGCATGATGCTTAAGCTCATGGGCTCTAAAGTGTGACAGCCCAGCTTTACTATCTGTTTGCTGTGTGCTCTTAACCAAGCGATTAACATCTCTGCGTCTCCATTACATCAATGTAAAGACAAGGGTAACAACAGTATCTCATGCAGCTGTTGTGACTTCTGGTTGAAACAATGTGCTTATCACAGTGTTTGGCAGTTGCTCCACACTCAATAAATGATATTAGTATGTTATTTGTATGAGGTATGACAGTATCAATCGATTGAAACACTCTTTTCCATTGACCCCCGGACAAGTACATTCAACATAGCTCTCCAAGCTCAGTCCCCGCTCAGTCCCCTATTAATCAGTCACAGCTGAAAATAAGATGAAGCCTGTCTTCCATCAGTGTTTTTTTTTTTTTCCAGTAAATGTCAATTAATCCAAAGAAAGAAGGATCAAGAGGGTGCATGCTCTAAAAGCACTTAGACAACATGTAGTGGTCCTCATGACATTAATTCAGTCAACAAATTTTTATTAATTGCTTATTATCTTCTTATCACTGTTTAGGCCTGTTCAGTGGGCCAGTGATAAAGATCCCAGGAATGAAGCTTAACTGGATTAGGTAGGGTGAGAAGGGAAAAACAGTGAAGTATAATCAAATTGTATAGCATGACATAAAAGTAGATCAGAATAAGATCAGTTGGGAGCATCTTCTCTTTCTACTTATGGACTGCCTGGCTGTCGAACTTCCATATACAGAACAAGAAAACCAGGTAGCCTGAGATCACCCCCTGAGGCACACTGGGATCTAAGGAATGAGTGGACGAGGATACCACAAAGGGAAATAGAGTGTCTGGATCAGTAGAAGGGAAAGCGGCTTTCAAGAAAGAAGGGTAGTCTAACAGTGTCCCATGCTGCTGAGTGGGTAAGCAAAGAAAGTACTTGAAAGCAGACATTGGTGTTAATGACATGGAAGTCATTAGTGACTTTCGTAAACAGAATTTTCAACAGAGCAGTCTGGGTGGGAGCCAGATTTCACTGCTTTTAAGATGAAATGGAAAAAACAATGTAGGTGATGCCAACAAAAGTTTGATCACTACATGGAGGAGAAAAACCAAAAGAAAGCAATAATGGAATATTCAATCTTGGAGGGCTTTGATATTTTATTTTGGTTTTTGAGGTGGTAATGGCAACCTGTTGACTAGATGAGGCCAGTGGAGAGAGGAGAAAGAGATGGAACTCATGGCAGGCTTGGTCTTTAGCAGGAAGGATGGAAGAAAGACTAGGTGTCAATATAAAATTATATTGACATATATATATATATTTCATATTTAATGTATATGCATGTATTACTTGACTAATATACCTGGTTGGTCACCAGGTATATAGTGCATAGTTGCTTAGTCACCCCTAAGGTAATAATGACATCAATTTACCTTGCTTTGAACAGAAGCAGAGAAGGTCCACAGTCCATCCAGGATTGGGACTTCGCCAGGTGGTATTCAACTGAATGACAATGAAACAAGGGACTCTAAGATACTAGAAAGAGAGCAGTGGAAGTGTTGAATTCTGGAACTGATAACAGGCGAGTCTGGATTATACCTAAATGATCAAGTTCAGGGGCAATATAGTCCACCTACACCCCTCTGATCATACTTCACAATTGACTTCCTATTTTCTCTAGTCTTCATATTTATACTTGGTTAGATAACAATGCTACTTGTGTATCCACTCACATGGCAATATCCACTTACTTAATATATACTACATATGAAATACTTCTTGTAAAGCTTTATGTATTTGTAATTTATCACCTCCTCTTTTCTTCCCCTCACCCCCAACCCTCAGCAGGATTCTTCGGTAAAATATTGTAAAGCAACAGAGACTCTTAGCACATCAAACATATCAAAGTCATAAGAAGTGGTCCAGATAACAAGAGAAAGATTTTTGCTACATAGGATCCTTTCTGACAAAATTAAAAGACCTAAGCTTTTCGGAGATCATCAGGAAAAGATACACCAAAGCTCTTCAAAGATGCAGGCAAATATGGGCATCATGGTTTTGAGAATATTTCATCACGCAGCCAGGAGTGAACTGGGTAATTGGGCAGGGAGGGGACAAGGAGTTTAAGACAGAGGGAAAATGAAGGGCAGAAGAGAGAGACGGAACCCTGTACAACCATGAAAGATGGTCTCTATAAACTGAAAAGTATCTCAGTGGGAAAAGTTAAGAATTTGTTTGCATGTCCTCTGAACTCCAAGTATGTTTACTGTTGGTTAGTGGTAGAATTTTCTTTCTAGTAGCAGACAACACCCCCATGATTGTCTAAAATTTTTATTTAACTACCATTATTGCACTACATGCTAACTAACTTGGATGAAAATTAAATAAAATTTTTATTTAACTAACACCTACAACTCTATGTGTAAAGCATTACTTTTGGCAAACTCTAAATATGAATTCATTTCATTGTTCTATGATTTAAGTGCTCTTACAGCTCCCATCGCACAAATAAGGAAACCAAGACATGGACGTATTAAATCCAAATGTTGTGCAGTACTAAGAGAACATATTGATATTATTTATAATCTTTATAATAGGCTTGAGAGGTAGGTCTTATTATCTCCACTTTAAAATGAAAAGAAAAAAAAAACCACCTGTGATTTAGAGAAGTTAAATAACATTTCCAACCACAGGGACTTTCACTTCTGATCATGAGGGACTTACAGGTCAAGAATTAACCTCCCAGAGTAAACAGCTAGAAAACTAGACAAAATATAGGCAACAGCTATTTGTAGTCACTGGATGAAAGGCAGCGGAAGACTGTCGTTCCTGAGAGATGGGAAGCAAATGAGGCTTTCTAATTGGAGGCAGTTTCTAGACTGGGCTCCAGGAAGGAGGATCCTCCCTAGACAATCTTTCTGAGTTGAAGAAACAGAGATTAGAGTTTGGGGAGGCCAAAAACAACCAGAACTTGCAGAGCAGAGCACCCAAAAGGAGGGAGCTAGTTATGGAGAGAGAGTTTCAGAAATTTTCAGAGGGGTACTCTTGAGTCCTTGGTGAATACTGACCTGTGCACACATCAGGTGAAGCCCAGTAAGGCTCAACAAGTATAACGTTCAGAGGAAGAAAACAAACATCATGGGGCTTGAAGCCAAAGAATACATTCAGGGTTGGAAATCATTCCAAGTCCCACCAGCTACCTAGGAGAGACATTCTTGAATCCATAGGGCATTCAATGAAGAACCCCCAAAAAGTCACTCTTAAATATGAGGCTAAATTAGTCCTAAAGTAAAGCCTAATCAAGACCTGTCTTGAAAGAGCTTAAGAACAAGATCGGAAAAAAACCAACTAATCTACAACCAATGACTGCCTACAGAACAAAACCCAAAATTCTTTAAAGAAATAAAACAAAATCCAGCACACTAAAACATAAAACTACAATGTCTGACATTCAATATAAACTATTAAACCTATAAGGATATAGGAAAATGTGTTTCCCGTATTCAGGAAAAAAAATGAGTCAACAGAAATGGACTGAGAGATGATGGAATTAGCAGAGATATTAAAGCAGCTACTCTAAATAAGATCCACAGGGAAAATGAACATAAATACAATGAGAAGGGAAATGGAAAACAGAACAAAAAACTGAACCAAAGAGACACTCAAGACCTGAAAAACACAATATCTGACAATGTCACTAGATGGGATTAACAACCCAAAACAAAGACACAGCAAAATGGTTAGGTCATAAGCAGAATTAAAACCAAGCTCCACGTGACTCTAAGGTATTATCATGTTCCCTTGGTGCTTCTCATTTTACAGTGCCTTCAAAAAAAAAAAAAAAAACCCCACAGCTAACAACAAAAGTAGAAATATCATCCAAGGAGAGGTTTTGTGGGTAGAAGGGCAAATGTAAACATGTCACAAGGAAGAGAACAATTTGAGGATCAAGACAGACACAGGCTCATATTCTAGCTCTGTCATTTAGCTAGGTGAACTTGTACAAACCTCTACAGCTTTGAATTCATGGCCTCATCTGTAAAATCGGGATCGAAAGATAGCCTGATATATAACAATATATACCAATTATTGAGATAACATATGAGAAGTTATTTATCATCCACTTGGCACACAGAGACATAACTGTTTTCAATCGCTAGTAGGGGAGAACCCTGAAATTCTTACCTGGGCTTAAGAAAGTACATAAAAATCAATGATTGAAAGGTCTGAACAAGGCTCAGGAAAAGCTCTGTTCTCTCTCTCTCTCTCTCTCTCTCTCTCTCTCTTTGTGTGTGTGTGTGTGTGTGTGTGTGTGTGTGTTTAAGGGAGTGGTCCTGGGTGCCAAGAGGTCCTGGATCCTTTTGCACCAAACTTTTGCCGCATCTAAATCTAATGGGCCAGATAATGTGAGCAAACATATTTCTTCCAGAATAGTGTACAGTGTCTTCAATGGATGCTGCTCTTTTGACCTGAAAAAGTTAACAGGGATTCTACGTGGAAATCATTACAGAAAAAGATCTGCCAAAATATATATTTTAGGAAACGTGCCGGTCCACTTCACATTGTTGTAATGAATGCTGTCTTGTTTCCTTGGAACAAAATGTATTTGAAAGAGTCCGTGTCTTACGCTGAGATAGTCCTGGCTCTGAAATAGCACACGAGCTGCACAGTACTTGGAGAGCCAGTCAACTGCAGTAAGCTGCCATTTTGGTAAATTAGGTACGTAACAGTAACACCGTAGACTAGTGACAAGGATTAAATAAAGTAACGTATATAAATTGCCTAGTATTAGTCATTTAAAATTAGTTTGCTGTCCTTCTGGAGTCCTTTTTGTCCCCCTCCAATTCCTATTTATTTTATTTGACATGAAATCTTCCTGATACGGGAACTGAGCTAAGGTTCCAAACCACTGGTCCCTGGTGTCAACTCTCTCAGGTTAGATTTGTCACTTCTTCCTTTCCTGAAGAAACATTGGATAGACCAAAAGAGACAAACACCAGAGAAGCCACTGTAACCACATGGGGCTCTGTCACATTTGGAATTCGTTATTCTCTGAGGTTTGAGAAGAACTCAACCGGCTTCAGTCCTTGGCAGAGCAAAGAGAAAAATAAATCAAAAGTCTATAAAATAGTAAAGAGCTATAAACTTTGCCCTTTGCCTTCTTACTCTAGCAGACATTTTTCAAGGCTCTAAGCATTATCAAGTGACACGGTTGTCTAAAATCAATACTGCTACCTGTGTAACGACCAGAAAGCAGATATGAACAAGGGTGCCTGAGCTGGTCCAGGGATTGATGAGTTTGCTGAGTAACTTAGTCTGACTACCTGGTCACATATTTCTCTTGACACAGTGAACAACTAGGACCAGAGGGATCCCTAGCGGGAAGGCTATGGCCTAAAAGCCTTCCCACTAGTGGGAAGTTTCCAGGAAACAGACTGAAGTATTATCAAAAGATCAGTGAGATGGGAGAATATCATGTGATCTATGGACTGCCATGCCAGGAATCCAAGTTCACCTCAGTTCCAGATAAAGATACTCTTGTGGCCTGAGATAAGAATTATTGCCTCAAATAAATAAGATGTTCTTCTAAATAAATAAATAAACTAAAAACTAAGACAAGGTATCGCTGCTTAAAAAAAAAATCTTATTAAAGGTGCAGTAGATTTGTAAAGTTCTTTTTTTTTAAATTTTTTTTAACGTTTATTTATTTCCGAGACACAGAGAGAGCATGAGAGGGGGAGGGGCAGAGAGAGAAGGAGACACAGAATGTGAAGCAGGCTCCAGGCTCTGAGCTGTCAGCACAGAGCCTGACGCGGGGCTCGAACTCACAAACCATGAGATCATGACCTGAGCCGAAGTCGGTCGCTCAACCGACTGAGCCACCCAGGCGCCCCTGTAAAGTTCTTTATAACGAGTAAACACCTATGCCTGGAGCTCAAAAAGGGAGGATTATTTAACAGACTTAAATTCAATTTCAATTTTTTTCGAACATAATTACACTTATTAACAGTGAGTCAATTTATCTGCATGCTCAACTTCCTGAGGGCACCTTAGTTTGACCCCATCTATCAGTGTCAAACTTCACTCCGACTAACCTGGGAAGCCAGGAAACCCAATCTGTGTGTTATATTCCTTGGGTCATGTGTGAATGCAAGATGAAGAGAGTCATTCTAAAGATAGAAAACTGGGAGACAGCTGCCCAGAGTGGCCCCTATTGAAATTCAAGAGAAGATGGCTTGGAAATGGACACACACTCAACAACAGGCAGCAACTGGGGCACGGGTGGAGCACGCTGGAAGGATGGCAGTGTCTCTGATAAGCATCCTGTGTGGTGACAGTTCTCCTTTTTGGGGGTAGGAATAAAGGTTTTTTAAAAGAAGTCTTTAGACACAGGAACAAATGTTCTCTTTGTCACTATGACTTTGCAGCAGATACAGTCAGGTCACATAATGAAGCCATTCATTAGCGTTGGGAATATAAACTGAACCTCTTCCTATTCATCTCACCCTTCCTGAAGGTCAGAACAAGATTAAGATCACCCTGAAATGAACGGCCTGCCTGGCCGGTGGTGTAATGACACTTTCAAGACGGTTTCATTAAATCAGTTTCTGAGGCCCTCAGAATGGTTTTTCTTTTTGAAACATCAGCAGGCATGATCTTTATGTACAGAGAAGAAAAGAACATTAAAACAATTTTTTAATGCTTATTATTTATTTTTGAGGGAGAGAGGGAGAGAGAACCGGGGAGGGGCAGAGAGCGAGGGAGACACAGAATCTGAAGCAGGCTCCAGGCTCCAAGCTGTCAGCACAGAGCCCGACATGGGGCGCTAACTCACGAGCCATGAGATCATGATCTGAGCTGAAGTTGGACACTTAACCAACTGAGCCACCCAGGAGCCCCAGAAAAGAACATTTTAAAAGAAAACACCTTATATCGTAGGAGGGGGAAAATGGACACTATGAAACGTTGCCAGTCAGCTGTTGTTTGGGATTGAGTGATGAATACAAAGCATTGTAGTACTGTAAGTCTTTGAGGTTATTTGTTGGCATTTCAGAGACCAAGGAGATCATTTTATATTCATCAGGTGGGCTTTAAAAAAAATGTGCGATTTTGAATAGTAGCTCCTGGCCATATCCTCTGTATGTTCACACTACCATCCCAGAAATTTAAGGACAGTGATTTCTTATTAAAGAAAAGTATGAACTACAATGCTTAATTTTAGACTTCAGCAAAATTGAACTTTTCCGTCTGTAGTTCATGTCTATTTAGCCATAATTAGAAGATCACATACTGGGGGTGCCTGGGTGAGTCAATCAGTTGAGTGTCCAACTTTGGCTCAGGTCATGGTCTCGTGGTTCATGGGTTCAAGCCCTGCATAGGGCTCTGTGCTGACAGCTCAGAGCCTGGAGCCTGCTTCACATTCTGTGTCTCCCTCTCTCTCTGCCCCTCTCCTGCTTGTGCTTGGTCTCTCTCTCTCTCAAAAATAAATAAACATTAAAAAAAAAAGATCACACACTGATGTGAACAGAAAAAGTGCATAGATATATGGTGGGGAAGGAGAATGGTAGAAAGCGGAGGGCATTAAAAGACAGGCAATAGAAACAAAACATTTTGTAACTTATTGAGATATAAGTACAGGCACAACTACGTTTTTTAAATAAGAAAAGCAGTGATAAATTTTCTGACTCTCAAAATTTTACATCAGATTTTATATTAGACTGACATGTTATTTTTCATTTTATTAAGAGTTTAATAGTGAAGACCATTGGTTCTCAGACTCAGTGGAACAAAGGTTTTGCAAGTTGAAGCTAGATGATCTGCTGTTAAAATCAAATACTAGCAAGGATTTCCCAATTCATATACAAATAAGTTAATGGGAGCACTTTCTAAATTGTAAGCATTTTCCTCATAAATTGGTCTTAAACCACTCATGTGGCAATGATTTACCTTGACTTCTCAAAATGGCATCTGATTTGCTCATAGCACACAATTAAAATAGTCATAGCAGTAATTCATGGTGTTCTTTTAATAACACCATGACTCCTAGATGTTTTGTCCTCTAAAGATGTTAGAAAACGATAGACTAAGACCATTGATCTATTGGTAGATAAGCAAATTTAAGCTTAAAGAAATAAAGAGAAAGGAATCCAGGTGTGTTTATGGGCCCCAAACAAAAATGGGAACTCTGCATATGGTCTGTGGAAAAGTGGGTCACTGCATGTAAGGCAATGTGGATATCTTTGTCAGGCTTTACAAAGGATAAAGTTTCAGCAAGTGCGACACAGTTAATTTTGAGACTTTTCTGGAAGGCAGTGCCTTCATGAATTACTCTTTATGTTCCCCCAAAAGGAAACTTGATCTTTAAGGACTTGTTACTCCTTTAAAATCTAGATTACGAGGGTTTGAAAAGATCATAAACTTCATTTATTTAATAATGGAAATCGTTAGTCATTTTTACAAGTATTTACTGAGTACCTATCAAAACTAGCAGTGAAACCTAGAGATGCCTCATGTGATTCCTAAAGATAGGTTTTGAATGTTACATCTTTTTCCAAATGATCACTCCTCTTGTCCTTTCAGAGAGAAAGAACATGTTGTTAGCTTTTAGATTCTCTTGTAATTTTCCTGTAAGAAGAGGTGGAGAACAAATCTACAAACCAAAACACATTAACAGGGAATTACAAAGGTTAGCTAAAACTCAACACCCAAAAAAACAAATAATCCAGTGAAGAAATGGGCAAAAGGCATGAATAGACACTTCTCCAAAGAAGACATCCAGATGGCCAACCAACACATGAAAAGATGCTTCACATCACCCATCATCAGGGAAATACAAATCAAAACCACACTGAGCTATCACCTCACACCTGTCAGAATGGCTAACATTAACAACTCAGGCAATGACAAATGTTGGCGAGGATGTGGAGAAAGAGGATCTCTTTTGCACTGCTGGTGGGAATGCAAACTGGTTCAGCCACTCTGGAAAACAGTATGGAGGTTCCTCAAAAAATTAAAAATAGAACCACCCTACAACCCAGCAATTGCACCAGTAGGTATTTATCCAAGGGATACAGGTGTGCTATTTTGAAGGGGCACACGCACCCCCATGTTTATAGCAGGGCTATCAACAATAGCCAAAGTATGGAAAGAGCCCAAATGTCAATCGATGGATGAATGGGTAAAGAAAATGTGGTATATATATATACAATGGATTATTACTGGGCAATCAAAAAGCATGAAATCTTGCCATTTGCAACTACGTGGATGGAACTAGAGGATATTTTGCTAAGCAAAATTAGTCAGTCAGAGAAAGACAAATATCATGACTTCACTCATATGAAGACTTTAAAATGAAACAGATGAACACAAGGGAAGGGAAGCAAAAATAATACAAAAACAAGGGGACAAAACATAAGAGACTCTTAAGTATGGAGAACAAACAGGGTTACTGGAGGGGTGGTGGGAGGGAGGATGGGCTAAAAGGGTAAGGAGCATTAAGGAATATACTCCTGAAATCATTGTTGCACTATATGCTAACTAACTTGGATGTAAATTTAAAAATAAAAAACAACAACAACAAAGATTAGCTGAAGGCAAGAGAAATGCCAGGGAAGACTGCAAATCAGCACACTGCCTTATTACTATTTTTAAAAACTCGTCCATTCATGTTTAAAAAAATTAAAGAAGGCCAAAATAAAGAAATGCTTTACTCTGATTCTGGCTACCACCAAAAAGGACGTTTTCAAGAGCACCCAAGGAAAACCCTAAGATTAAATTGGAAATGTGGGTTATTTATGCTATGGTCATAATGTCTTTCACGGAGATATTCTGGATTACATAACTTCAGAATTAAAGCAAAGGTGAAAGATCTGGGAAATTAAACAAGATATCAGACTTGATTCCTTGAATCTAGAAAGTCCTTCTTTTTTCTCATGATTTCTCTAACTCAGCAAATCACTGGACATCAAATTCATTTGTGGGGTAAACGTCAAAAGAACCAGGGCTGAAGTAGAACATGAAATGAGGAGACCCAGCCTCACGTATTCTCCAGAGTTTATCCAAAATTCTTGGAAGCAGTAAGATAAGGGATGGAAAAAGAGAGGGCAAACACCAAAAACTGGGAACTTACGTGGGCTCTATTATGAAATGATGAGGAAGAGGAGAGACAAGGAATCTCTAAGGTTTAATCCTTTCTGGGAACATCAGCATACTTTAAATCTTATGTGTGTGTGAGAAAGTCCTATAAATGAATGCTTTGAAGAACAAAGCACATCATGAAAAAGAGGAGAAACAGAAGCGACAAATAAGAATTGGGGTTATGGTTTTTAACCAATACAATTAGTGTTTGATCAGGATATATGAGAGTAGGAAAATAATTCTGAATTTGTAAGTGTATGTAGATATTCAGTGATGACATTTGGTGAGCTTAGGTAAACCCTGCTCACACTCTTTACAAAGAGGGACCCTTGTCCTATGACCTAGGCAACCATGTTTTGTAGCAGGCTAGAAGGTGACTGGACCAGAGGTGGCAAAAGACCTAAGGACTGCCCGTGGTAGAACCCTACGACATGGTTTGGCACAGGACAGCTGGGCCATCAGCTTCTTAATGTTGGTAATTTGAGCTGGAATACATGGAGAAGTTAAATGTGAGGGGTGAAGATGAGACAGAGACTGAGTCCACAGAAGTGGGTGGTGGTACTTTTAAGAGCCCCTTCTAAGCCAAGGCTCTGAGAAAGAGAAAAATGAGTGAAAATACAAAGTTGACCCGAAGAAGAAAATGGAGTTGCCTCTCAGAAGGGAGTAGGGAACCAACGAGCAATAGATACACAGGGAGTGACAGGTGGAGAGAAGAGGCTTTCCTCAGAGCTGTTTTAGTTCTTGACATCTTTTAGTTCCAGCCATGAATTCTTACACCGGACCCTTCTTCCAGAGGTAAGTGGGGCAAGACTCTGATCCTTGAAATCAGAGTTTAATCATAGCAATAAGGCGCTTCTGAAGAGTTTATGCTGGGAAAGGAGTCCTCACTAAGGAAAAGGAACTGCAGCATTTCATACGCGCGTGTGTGTGTGTGTGTGTGTGTGCGTGTGTGTGAATTCAAGTTAATAAAAGCCAATCCCTTTGAAGTACTTTGTATATCAAACAACACTTGATAATTATCATGACAGATATCATCAGATGTATGTGCAAGGTGTTGTCCTGGGTATCATGACGATATACAAAGAAGTAAGACAGGTACTCTCCCTCCGACAAAACACTCTTAGGAGGATCTAAGTAAACTTAAAACACATCTTCTTTGGAATGGTTTTCCTTCACCATTTCCTGCCTAAATTAGATTGCCTTGTTATGTTTCCACACACACAAAAGTACTTCCCAGTCATAATCACACTTACAATGGCTTATCTCTTTTCTTAGACTGCAAGCCACAGGAAGGTACTGTTCCTGGAACATGGCACACACCTAATAAATACTGTATGATGAATAAATAACTGAAAAAAAACTAAGCCATGACAGAGAAAGTTGGGTAAAGGACTTCGGTAATTCTCAAAAAACTGACAAAGCTTTTATGCTGTAACAATGCAAGTAAGAGTCATGTGATTCAAAATAATCGTTAAGCACTGTACAATTATTTTGAATGTATTAAATTTAGAAAAAGTATTCATTGAAAGACTCTATAATCATTTGTATCTTACAAGGTGGGGTTTCTCTCCTTTTTCACTTTGTGGCCTTGTCACTAGTTACATTTGTTTCCTTTGTAAAAACAGGAAAGGTAAAAACCTTTTCTTCATTCTCAAGTGCTGGTCTTTCTTTCCGTATTAGATCTTGATCTGCCCAAGATGATCTTTCTCTTTCTCTTTTCCTCCTTCGCCACTCACTCCCCACCTCCACAATCCAGCAATACACAACCTAATTTTTTTTTTGACGAGTCTTCAAAGTCCAGTACAGTTTGAGAAATCAGGAAAGGTTTGCAAGTGAAAAGGCAGATCAGGAAATACGAGCAGTTATTTTTGGTCACCCAATTTCCAGGAGTGCTCTCCTGTAAATTACCTTAATGATGAGGTAATGAATTTGGAATCAGCAAGGCAAATCACTCATTTTTTCTGGAAAGTTAAGCACTTAGATATGTATGCAAACCACGAGGGTGGCCTGCTTCCCAGTAACTAACTACATCATCTTCCTGTAATATCATCCCAGTTTTGTTTCCCCATGCACGCTTGATGACTCCCCTCTGCACAGATCTTTCGGGACTTACAGATTTTGAATTTCAAATTTAGCAAATTGTCTTTGCTGACATGTTTCTAATTTGCATTTCTCATGGCATTGTAGAGGCGCTATAAGGCAAATCTCCCACTGTTATTCTCTGCTATGAGACTTTGAAGGTTCTCTAGACTATTTAAGAAAAGGTGTCTGCTTTTGTTGCCGTATACAGATTACGTTCCTGCTCTGTCAATGGAAAACGCCGCAGTTCGGCACTGAGGGCCCTCTTACCGCCACAAAAGGCCACACATCTATCCTCAAATACTTGCTCAGATTGGCTTATCAACTTATGAATGAATACACTTTCTCATTTGCCAACTGGGCTTTGCTTTCAAAGACATATGACGGCAAGGTCTTTATATTAGGGAAATACTAGTAATTCTCCACAGCAACTAAATATATGATCATATATGCAATGCACAGGTAAAGCCCACTCCTTGCCACTTTATGAAAACAAAAATGTTCTGCATCCAAGAATAATACATGAACTCTCAATTTGAACTGTGCATTGGAAAAACTTTAGGAAACACATATCCCATTCCACAGAGCTCTCCTTCCTTCTCCCACAGCAAGATCTTGCTCACCCAAACTCCTGTTTCCCAAAGTTTGACTATCTTAAATTCCTTAACATTTTATTTAGGTTGATTAACTTCTAAAATATTACAACAAATTTATTCTTTTAAACGTATATGTATTTTTGAGAGACAGAGACAGAGCACAAGCCAGGGAGGGGCAGAGAGAGCGGGAGACACAGAATCTGAAGCAGGCTCCAGGCTCTGAGCTGTGAGCACAGAGCGTGACCTGGGGCTCGACCCACAAAGCACAAGGTCATGACCTTAGCCGAAGTCTGACACTTAACCGACTGAGCCACCCAGGCGCCCCATAACAAATTTCCTTTCAAAAGTAAACTATAATGTATATTTTTCTAGCACACATTAAATAAGTACACAAAATATTTATATGGGAATAAACACATTATGTTAGTTTCAGCAAAACTACAAATAATAGTCCTCTGGTTTGAATATGGGTTCGAACTGCATGCTGATGGAATAAGTACTCCCCTTCAGTGGAAGCTCCAGGCCCCCACTTTTTTGCTTCTGTGTTCCCAGATGACAGAACTAAAAGACGATGGGCCCCAACATACAAGCTCCTGTCCATTTAGCTGCTATAAATATAAGGGTAAATGACTACAATCCTATGAATTGAAACTTTATAGCCAGTTTAGAATAAAATACTTTCAATCACTTCAAAAGTAAACTTTTGTAGGGGTGAAGGGAGCCAGGGAGGGTTGGAAGGACTTAATAAACAGTATCCAAGGACTTTGTATAACTTCTAACCGCTTTCAAAGCAGTGTCATGTACCTTACCTAATTTGAGTCTCATAAGCCAAATGAGATAGAAAAAAGGTGTAGGAGTTACAGAATCATTATCATTATTTGAAGGCCTAGAAGCTATTTCTGGACTTTAAACAGCGTAAGAGAAGCCGGACCTTTCCTCCAGATAACACTAAAATATCACATTTCTTCTCTTTTGACCGGGATTAGCTAGCAAATGAATGGTTCACGCTGGATGAGAACAAAGTTCTGCCTTTTAACCAGAACTCAGTATTTTTTACTCATACTTAAATTATACAATAACACAAAGCAATAAAAGACTATAAACATTTTAAAATAAAATTAATGACTAGTCAAGATCTCCCAACTATTTTCTTCTTGTAGAGTCCCTTCCAGTTTGCCTGCATGATGTTTTCACAGCTATATTTTTGCTTTCCCCTTTTTTCTTTCTAATTTATCATATAGTCTCTCTTGCTATTACTTCCAAATAGGATGACAGATTAAATGCTCTGCCCAAATTCATGTACGGTGTTAGAAAATGACAGGTCTGGGAGTAGAGCCTAGATGGTTTTGTTTTTGCATTTCATTCTGAAGCTGTTTTTACTACACTGTCTCACAAAGGAAGAGAAGTCCCAATTTTTAAAAATCCACAAAAATCTAAACTTCAGAAACAGATCAATTAAGATGTGACCCTTTAGTTTATGGAAAGATTTGCCACCGTAGCAGTCCTAGAAGTGTTGAAAATTCCCCTTCTGCGTAATTAGACTTGGTCTCTCGCCTCGAGGAGTTCATAGATCACTTACAATTTGACATAAATTCTAAACAAGTATGTATATTGAGAGGGAGAGGATTTGGGTCAATATCAAGTCAATCAAGAAAGAAAAGACAACATCTTAGAAATTGTAACGTGAGCCAGCGGAGAAAAGATGATTGAATTAAAAACAACTCCACAGAAGCACATGGGCAGCCTATGGTGCTCCAGTGTGCCGTGATATGGGCTGTTTATGTAAGAAACCCCAGAGTAAAAAGAAAACACAATTACAAAATGCTGTTCCAGTTTTCCGTTAAGCACAGCTACAGTAGAAAGCAGGCTGCTTCCAAGACCATGCCCGAATTCCATCTTGGGAACTGTATGAGATGTTAAAAAATTTGCCCTGTGACGTGAGATTGAAGACAGGTGTTTTCAAAGTGTAGTACGTTGTCAAACTATCAAGATGCTTGTTAGTGAAGATCCTTCAGTCTCAGTCAAGACCCATTAAATCAGAATGTCTAAGGGGTTAGTTTGGGATCTGCATTTCTTCACAAGCTCTCTAGGTAGCTGATAATGAACGCTGAAGTTGAAAACCCCAGAAATTACTGGATATAACAGTAAAACCTTGGATTGCGAGTAACTTGTTCTGCAAGTGTTCTGCAAGTCAAGCAAACATTTCTAATAAATTTTAACTTGATAAATGAGCGATGTCTTGCAGTAGGAACAGTACGCGATGCTGAACATCACATGATCACAACTGAGCCAATGGTTCTCTCTCTGCGGGATTGTGGGTGACCGTCTCCCATGCGTGGTTGCCCGGTCTCAGGTCATGGTGTTTGGCAGAAATCAGTGATTTTTCAGAAGCTTGGAAGGTGCCCACAACTGACACTGGTGTATTTTTTGTCACTTCAGAGCACCTATGGACAGTCCTTTGCTTTTCCATAGAAAAGTTAGCTTAGGAATGCTTTGCTTCATTTTAGGTCAGGCTGCCTGCAGATATAGACCCTTTTCTCTGCTGCCTTATTGCCAGTTACACTAAATATGACAAGAATTTATTAATACTCTACTGTAGTCAACATCCGTGCGAGCATATACAATTGCCCCCGTGCAGCAAAAAGGTTGAAAGTTAAGGCGGTAAGAAGGAGATGATTATGGTGGAAGTTAAGAAGGAAACCATCGAGAAGTATGAACGAGGTTTGCGAGTAGCTAAAATCACAAGATTTTATAAGTCTACATCAGCAACTCGTCTGCAGAGGAGGAGAAAAAGGATGGAGGAATCCCTCACTTCAAATGAGATTAGGGAGATGTGTAAAATGCGGGAAACATTGCAGAATTTTGTAGAAAAGCACCACAGGAATAAGGCTGTAACGGTACGAGTGATGAATCTGTTTGACGACAATGCAATGTCACATTTCTGCGAAATCCTCAGAAGGAGGCAAAAGCAAGTGTCATTGGATAGGTTCCTTGTTAAAGTTCCATGAAAAGAAGAAGACTCCATTGAGTCAATAGATAGCAGGGATTCCATTAGTGATAGTGAAAGTCGTCCCACACAGTAACCTTCCTCTCTCTGGTCCCTCTCACACCAGCCACGAAGATTTTCAAGGGTAAATGCAGGTTAGTTTATTTTTTTTTGTACTTTTAAAAAATTATTTGGAAAAAAAAATTATTTGGTATTATATTACAGTAGTGTAAGCATTTTTACATGAATATTTTAGGGTTGGAGAATGAATCATCTGAGTTTCCATTATTTCTTATGGGGAAATTCACTTTGATGTACAAGGGCTTTGGATTACAAGCATGTTTCTGGGACGGTTTATGCTCACAAGCCAAAGTTTTACCATATTCGAATAGTAATTTCTTAGTCTGCTGCTCTGCTCTTCCTATGTCCTAAGTACTCTCCACCCCCAGGACCACTTGAAATCAAAAGAGCAGGTTCAGGTATTTAGCAAATGACAGTAAAACATGAGGAGGATTGACTGACGTGAGCTCTGTGTTCATTTCCACACTTGGGTCGAGCTCACCTTGAACTGAGGTCAAGGGGCTGTGGATATCTCTGTTAATTGATGTAGATGAGGGTAAATGGAACTCTGAAAAAAGCGGAAAGAAGTCAAACAAGCTCATGAAACCAGTTTAGAACAAAACTGTAGGTAAAAACAACAACAACAAACTATTAAATAACAACAGTTATGTTTTTAATGAAAATTTTAAAAGTTTATTTATTTTGAGAGAGAGAGAGAGAGTGGGGGGGGGGGGAACAGGCAGAGAGAGAGGGACAGAGAGAATCCCAAGCAGGTTCCACACTCCACGCAGAGCCCGATGTAGGGCTCAATCCCATGAACAGTGAATCATGATCTGACCCGAAATCAAGAGTCATATGCCTAACTGACTGAACCACCCAGGTGCCCCAAAATAACAATAGTTCTTAAAATAAGCAGCATGTCCTAGTCCCTTCATTCTGCACCATTGCTTTTACTAGGAAGACAAAGAATGAATAAGGCACTGCGGATATCAAATTTCAGCGACAGCTACTGTGCCGGCAGTGACCCTCCAGGGCTGGTGCTCTGTGTGTTTATTTCTTCAAGAACTGAAAGAACAAAGCAAGGTAGTGAATACACAAACCATCAAGATGGAAACAATAAATCTGTAGATACTTCAGACCAGAAAAGAACTGTAATATTGCTCAAGGTACATAATTATCACATTGAGTTTTAAATGATGTCTTTAAACAGAATGCTTATAAAACTTATGGACTAAAATTGTCATACTTTCATGCTACATGCTTTTGTTAAATTCATAGCTCAGATTAATATACTCTCAGAGGCTTGACCTAAAGGCATAGTGAACACTTTCTGAGTGTCAGACTTATAATTCCATGAGTAGCAATAAATGATGAGAGCCAAGGGTACTAATAGTTATTTTATTTCTTGAAAAGGCACAAAAATTAAAATAAAAATTCAATTATGAAAAATAAAACATTTTGCTAAAACTTCAATGCTTAAAAATAAGAATAAATAGTATTTATTAAATATTCTCACTCTATCAACTGAATCTATAAAAGTTGCTTTTAAAAGATATCCAAAGGGGGGAGGGAGGGGGGAGAAAAACAATTAAAAAAAAATAGATCCAAAGACCAGGAACTCCAGGAATAAAGGAAGGTAGAGGAGTGAGAACTAACCAGGAGAGGAGAAGAATTTGAGATACTTGGACAATTAACTCCTTGGTCTCTCAAGAGCTCTTGTGTCTTAACATGGAATTCCACATATGCTATAGTTCCGGCATAGCACTCCACAGACTTCTGCCAGATTACCTGTCTAACTAAAGAAAAATTAACTTTTTTTTCCTTGGTAGTAAACTAATTAAAACTTGTTGGGTGCCTACTCCTACGCGCGTATCAGGAATTTTACAGGCACTAACTTTTCAGACGTGAAGTAAGAATCATTTGGCTAAAAGATCTTAGCTCTTAGTCTCAAGAAGCCTTTGGGATTAGTGTTATTATCCTCATTACAATTGAGAGAAACATGGCTCAAAGGTCAAATGATTTGTCCAAGAACACACAGGCAACTCCAGTGTGAGAGTCTCACAGAGGTTTTATTTTGAAGCCCAGGCTTTTCTCATTATGATATACCGACTTCCATGAAACTGTGGACCCAATGATACCATATACATATATAGACTATTTAAGGAGTGAGGTTTGCAGGTCCAGAACTAAATAATAGTTTACTTCTTCATATTGGTACTTGTTACTTGTAGTATTGTAACAATACTACATGCTGTTAGTCACAGTTTCACCCGTCATTTGTAAAGGGGAAAATATTATGATGTGACCTCTCTCTTGCACCGTAAAAATCGGGGTGGAGTTTCAACAGCATGTCCTGAGGGTCTACTGTGTGTCAGGCTCCAGGGGTACAGTGATTGAACAAGACAAAGAAGGTCCCTACCCCTCGAGGAGCTCACATTCTCATGCAAGGGATAAAGGTACTTAAATCAAGGACTATGTTCCAGGGAGTGAACCAATATTTTGCAAAAATAAAGCAGAGTACAGGGGTGCAGGGCACGTGGGATATGTGACAGCTATTTTAGATGGTGCGGTCAAGGAAGGTTTCTCTGAGGAGTTCATGCCCTCCGTGAGACCCAAATGATGAGAAAGAGGCAGGCACGCTAAGAGGAAGGAACACCCGGAAAGGCCAGTGTGGCTAAAAGGGAGTGACACGGAGCACTGGCAGAAGAGAGGTCAGAGAGGTGAGCAGGGCCAGGTCATGGAAACCCACATCTCCAAGGAAAGGTACACATCCGTAGCAATACGTGAGGAGTGGCACACGGTGGCCATGGCTGCGGTCAGACAAGAGAGATGGCAATATGTTGGCATAGCAGGTTCTCAGGTCAACAGCTATGCCAGCATCTTGCCTCCTCTCCAGTTCTAAGTTACAGGAACAATACCATGCTTCTTCGGTGGTTTACTTTTCCAAAATCTTCCCTTCCACCTGAGGGAAGGAAAACATACTCATTAATTAAAAATGCAAGTTTATTTCTGAACATCACAACAGTCTTCTTAGAGTGGTCAATTTTGAAGAAGTAGTTAAGCACAGGAAGGTTGTGGCTAGTTTCTTTGTTCGTGGCCTTTGATCTAAAATGAACCCTGAGAATGTTAACTCACCCCTCGTGAAACGACGAGGGAAAATTTCTGACATAAATTTCAAGCCCGTAAAGTCGAAAGTTGATGGGAGATAATTACAGGCTATTACCACCATATTTACAGGGCACTGTACATCCCAGTGATTCTTAGTACAGTTTAATTTTTACTCTAATCACTCTATTGGTGAGTTTCTGTCACTCAGATGTACTTAAAAGAATAACAAACTGCCATCCTGCAGGGTGTGGTTCGCTGCTCCGTGTGCCCTTAAAAATCGTGCTCTTTTGAGCCAACAATTCGCAGCTAGGAACTTATTCCTAGTACATTTGCAAAAGCACCACGAAGTTATATTTGCCAAGGAAGTCATATTTGCCAAGGATGTTCGCTGCAACACTGTTTTTAAATAGCCAAAGAACTGGAAATAACCTGAATGCCTATCAGTATGATTGATACTGGCTAAATTATGACTCTCAGTGGTGATATGATCTCACACAGGCTATTTTATCATCCTTACCAAAGCTTAAGGCGTAAGAATAATGACACTGCGTAGGAGCAGTTCTGTGTACAGGTGACTGCTGAACAATATGGGCTTGACTTGCAAGGGTCCACTTATATGCAATTTTTTTTCAGTATATACATTATAGTACCGTGAATGTATGTTCTCTGCCTTATGACTTTCTTTAAACAAATTTTAAGTTGAAGCACAATTAAGATACAATTTTATATTTGTCTCAGGCATACAACATATTGATCTGACGATTCTATACGTTACTCAATGCTTACCACGGTAAGTGTAGTCACTATTTGTCACTATACAACACTATTCCTGTATTGCTGACTATATATATTCCCTATGCTGTACTTTTCATCTCTGTGCCTTATATATTTTACAGCTGGAAGTTTATACCTCTTAAACCCTTTGATCCATCTATCTATCTTCTTTGGCAACCGCAAGTTTGTTCTCTGTATTGAAGAGTCTGGTTTGTGTTTTCTTGTTTGTTCATTTGTTGTTTAGATTTCAGATATAAGTAGAATCATATGGTATTCATTTTTCTCTGATTTATTTCACTTGGCCTAATACCCTCTAGGTCCATCCATGTTGTCACAAATGTCAAGATCTCATTTTTTTATGGCTGAGTAATATTCCATCATAAGTATATACAACAACTTCTTTACTCATCTACTGATGTACACTTGGGTTGCTTTCATATCTTGGCTATTGTAAACAATTCTGCAATAAACACAGGGGTGCTTATTTCTTTTTGAATTCGTGTTTTCATTTTCTTCGGGTAAATACCCAGTGGTGGAATTACTGAATCATACGGAATTTCTATACTTAACTTTTTGAGGAACTTCCATCCAGTCTTCCACAGTGGCTTCACCAATTTACATTCCCAGCAACAGTGCACAAGGGTTCCCTTTTGTCCACATCCTTGCCAACACTCATTATTTCTTATTATTTTGATACTAGTCAATCTGGTTGGTATGAGGTGATATCTCATTGCAGTTTTGATTTGCATTTCCCTGATTAGTGATGTTGAACATCTTTTCACGTGTTGATTGGCCATCTGTATGTCTTCTCTGGAAAAATGTCTATTTAGGTCCTCTGCCCATTTTTTAATCAGATTTTTTGACTGCTTTGTGTTTTTTTGGTGTTGAGTTGTAGAAGTTCTTCATATATTTCGGATATTAACTCCTTGTGGGATAGATCATTTGTAAATATCTTCTCCCATCCTCTAAGTTGCCTTTGTTTTGTTGATTGTTTCCTTTGATGTGCAAAAGCTTTTTATTTTGGTGTAGTTCTAATAGTTTATTTTTTTGCTTTTGTCTCCCTTGCCTGAAGAGACATATCCATAATTATATTACTAGGATCAAAGTCCATTCCTTATAATTTTCTTAATAACATTTCCTCTTCTCTAGCATACTTTATTGTAAGAAGAAAGTACACAAAATATGTCTTTTTTTTTAAAGATTTTATTTTTAAGCCATCTCTACACCCAACATGGAGCTCAAACACATAATCTTGAGATCAAGAGTTGCATGTCCATCAGCTGAGCCACCCAGGCACCCCTACATATACAAAGTATGTCTTGACTTTTTATGTTATTGGTGATGCTTCCAGTCAACAGTAGGCTATTAGCAGTTAAGTTCTGGGGGAATCAAAAGTTATATGCACATAGTCGACTACATGGGGGGGATGGTCGGCACCTTCAAACCCCACATTGTTTAAGGGTCAACTGTAAGTATGAAAGTATGTATACACACACACACACGTTCTGAAGTATACACATTTTTCTTGAAGGATACAAGAGTGATTTATTATTTTAAATAGTAAAAATAAACAGATGACAGTATTATAAATTCTACTCGTTTTCTTCTTTAAATGTCTCCAATAAGAATACTGATAAATGGTATTTACCCCAAAAATGAGTCTAAGATCTACCTATGAAGCATAAAACGTTTAGTCATGTAGCATTATCAAGGTATAGATTAGAAGGAAGCACAAACATGGCTAATTATCAATCGTATTTACCAGAAACAAAAGTTCAGTGTTTCTCCTAAGTCTGGAACTAGGTTTATACACACACAGTCATTCACTTACACGCATGCCATAGGTGGTGTATATTTCTTGTGGGAGGAGAGGAGGAAATAACGATTCTATTGCACAAGACCCTGTAAAAACTTGTGCTGGGGCAAGGTGACTGGTGGAAGAGGCACTAACTGACTTCCCAGAATACCGTTCAACTCGATAACATGATTTATTAATGTAAAGGTATTTAGGAATTTTTGGCTCATCAGGTATGGAACACTGGATCAAAATTAAAGGCAAACACAATATAGATTACAAATACAGGTTTAAAAAATCACTGAATCAAGAAGATTGAATTGAATCAAATTTCTCCCCAAAATTCATGTTCTTGTATTTCTAATATTCATAATTGAGAGGGAGATGTAGGTTATATCATTTTAGAAGGTATATACTACATATTTGAAAACAATAATTTCCTGTGATTTTTTTAAGGCTCATTCTGCAAAAGAAAACTATATGCTAGCAATGATCTCATTTACCAGTCAGTTCCAGCAGATCCAACAGATCCCTGAGAGGTTATATGGGCTATTTCATTATGCGGGTCACTGAAGGGATCAAAGATAGGATGCACTACATTCCTCTTCCTATTTACTTGCACATTTTTAAAAAGGAAGAAACCTACTTTGTAAGTTATCAAATAATTTCTCAATGTATAATTGAAAAGTCTAGAAGACCATACCATTCCTCTATTAAAGATGTTGTTGAAACTTGGGTTCTTTCCATTGATTTCTTTGATGTATCTAGTGGCTTCTCACAGGTCACTGGTAAAATGCACCTCCTCACTACATACACCTCAGACAAATCTGCAAAAATACAACCCATCTATGAATTATGTTACAGCTGGAAACCAGAAAAATATTATGGGTACCTAATTACAGCCTTTAGCAGTTAAATTTTGAAAAACACTCAGTAAAATGTCCTGGAGATCACAGGGCCTATTTATAATTTAAAAAAAATTTTTTAATGTTTACTTATTTTTGAAAGAGAGAGAGACAGAGTGTGAGCAAGGGAGAGACAGAGAGAGAGTGGGAGGCACAGAATCCGAAGCAGGCTTCAGGCTCTGAGCTATCAGCACAGAGCCCGACGCGGGGCTTGAACCCACGAACCATGAGGTCATGACCTGAGCTGAAGTCGGACACTTAACTGGTTGAGCCACTCAGGTGCCCCTATAATTTTTTCCTAAAAGAAAAATTTTAAATTTTTAAAAAGCATCTCAAACCTTTTTAATTATTTTTTTTAACGTTTATTTATTTTTGAGACAGAGAGAGACAGAGCATGAATGGGGGAGGGGCAGAGAGAGAGGGAGACACAGAATCGGAAGCAGGCTCCAGGCTCTGAGCCATCAGCCCAGAGCCCAACGCAGGGCTCGAACTCACAGACCGTGAGATTGTGACCTGAGCTGAAGTCAGATGCTCAACCGATGGAGCCACCCAGGATCCCCACATCTCAAACCTTTAAGGGTACAATTAACAAAATAAAGTTCAAGTCCAGAATTTTTCAAAGTATTTTAAGTAACTTTAAATTCATTAAAAATCAATAATCTGATTTCGTTTTGTGAATAACTGGCTTAAAATCATCCTGACAGAAAATCCAGTATGTCCTAGACATGTGGGGGACAGGAAGTAGTTGACTATATCAGCCCCAATTACTACACAGACACAAAGAATGAGAACAACTCAATCACGGCAACTAAAAAAATAATGTAACTAATACTCAATGTGTTTTTTCCAGAGCTGGAATTCAATTTAGTTAATGCCTTATTAAAAAAAAAGTTTTTTTAAAACACGCTGGAGGTAGGAGGCTGATTACGTATAAAGAGCTAGAATGTCCTATTTTTCAACTACAGTATTATGGAAAAATTTGTGGTCCAATCAAGAACATAACTGTGGGGAAAAAATAACATCCACTGAATGTGTTGGTATTGCTTTTGGGAACAGACAATTTGACAGGATGTGCTTAAAAGCTACTCACTAACTGATAGAAGCCAGATGTGTATTTGCCTTACATCTGGGGGGTTATAAGAGAAAGGAGTCAAGTTATAGATGTTAATTTATTTTCATTTGTATATAACTTACATATGTTAATTTACACATAGCAACATATAATTAAATATATAACTATATGTAAAAACTAAATATAAAAACATAAATAAAATAAATATATATGACTAAATATAAAGTGAAATTATGTATTTTTTAATGAAGCACAATCGAATATCTAGATCAGGCATCAGAAACAACCCCTAAACTACAACCACTAAAGCAAAGAGGAACTGGCAAAAAGGGTTAGTTTTTTATTCCTTGTTCTCTCCAGTGACCCCATCACTCCTGCTGGAAGGCCTCATACTCCCCTTTGTCTGTCCGGTGCACCGCAACCCCCCCCCCTTCTGCCCCCTGCCCCCGACATATACTGTGGTACCTACCAGACTTGTTCTCCCTCAAATAGCCCCACTACCCAAAACTACACTCCTCTCCCCATTCTAAGCTCCTTTTTCCTCTCTGCATATGTTCTCTATGGGAATGAGAAAGAAGACACCTGCCTCTTTATTATAGGAACTTAAGACAAACAGCAAATGGGTTCATAGCTTTAAGCCTTCATGGGGACCTAAATTTTTTAGGGTATGGGCATTATACAAAAGTATTTGTTGGTTAGAAGATATGGAAGATATATATATATATATATTTTTTAATGTTTATTTCTTTTTGAGACAGAGACAGTGCATGAGTGGGGGAGGGGCAGAGAGAGAGGGAAACAGAGAGTCTGAAACAGGCTCCAGAACCCAATGTGGGGCTCGAACCCATGAACCATGAGATCATGACCTGAGCCAAAGTCAGACGCTTAACCGATTGAGCCACCCAGGTGCCCCTGAAAGATATTTTCAATAGGTGAGTCTCTATCCTATAAACTCTTGGCCTAAAACAGGCTAAGATTAAGTCCTCTACTATTTTCCTAATGAGAAAGGAAGGTGGGAAGAGGGGAGAGTAGCACCTTTCTCTTTTGAGCAAACAGAATGTACTTTTACATTTCCCTCCCTATTTAATCCTCAGAAGAGTGGTTGCAGTTGGTATTATTATCCCTTATTTACAAATGATCAAGCTGAGGCTGAGTACGTTTAATTACCTCAAATAAACAGTCCAAAGTCACCAGCCTGCTAATAATTCTGCTAGTTTGACGTCTGTTGGGCATCTATTTGATGCCAAGCATTGTGCTGAAGACTGGATCTCTGTCCATAGTGGGTTTCCCAAGTTGGGCATTGAAGAAATTCTGTATTTCCACTTAATTTGGTAAGTCCTATGATCAAGTTACAAAGTAGAATAAGCGAAAACATGGCATTGTGATGGATTACAATTACGACCTCACTTCTCCCTGAATCCGCTCCTGGCCACGTAGCTTTGACGTACCCATTCTGGCTCTGGAGTTAGCGGCATCATTCACTTTACTCAACTTGTGATGTTAGCAAGATATGATGCAAGCAGAACTTCAAAAGCACTTGTGAGACCAAGCTTATCTGCTCTCTCTTGAACCTTAGCCGTCACTATGAGAACATATCCAGGCTACTCTACTGAAAAATAAGACACATATAGCACAGCAAAGTCTCCCTGGGCATCCCAACCAAGGCCAGTGTTGATCAGCTGACAGCCAGCCGACCCTGACGTGTGAGTAAGCCCAACCAAGATGAACAGAGCTGCTTAGCTGACCACTCCAATGTGTAAGCAGATAAACAGTGATGAACTCCTTTGGGTTTTCCGGTTGTTTGCTATGCAGCATTACAGTAGAAAGATGACTGGCATAAGTGTGATCATTAAGACTATGTGCCCCGGATTTAGGCTGACTGGGTCAAAAGTATCCTTAGAGCAGCGTAGACTATGTTTGTTCAAGCCATCCATTTCACTAAGAGGCATAACACAGTCAACTGTTACCTAAGTTCATTCTGCAACTATGCCGGTAAATTACAGGATTTCAGTGAATATTTGTGAACACACAAGTAAACTTTGATCAAGTACTGTTTTGCTCAATTGTGAGCTCCCTGAGGGTTGGAGACAAGACTGATTTATCGCTCATCCCCAGGACACAGTGTGATGAAAAAGGCTTTTAGCAGAAAGGCCCATCAGTATCCGTTGAATGAAAAAAGAATAAGATTTGGTTTATCTTACCAAGAATGGGAAGCCACCAGAGGGCTATAAGGCAGCAACATAAGACGTGTGTGTGCGCGCGCGCGTGTGTGTGCATGTGTGTGAGATGTGAGTGTGTGTGTTTTAAGTTTCAACAATTGTTATCGCTTTGTGTTTAGACGGGACTGTTCTCTAGTGGTGAACAGATGGAAGGGGCTGGAGCAGATGCACAGAGACCAACTAGGAGCCACCAAGGGTGTCCAGGCAGAGAGGGTGTCAGTTTGGTTGAGAAGAAAAAGCACACAGATTCAAGATATATTTGAGAGGCAGAACAGAAAAATCTTGCTCGAGGACTTGAGGGCCTAAGGAAATGGAGGAACCAAGAAAAAAAAAAAGTTTGCTGATCTGTGCTCCTGGATGGGCAGAGACTTTCACTGATACAGGGAAGTTGGGAAGAGACAAATATTTTAAAAATGTAGACTCCTGATTAGAGAGATCTTGAGTTAATCCTCATCTAAAGCCACCACCTGGAACTTCAATTTAAAGAATCTGTGGCATCAATTTACTTGCAGATTGATGTTCCTTGAACACTGAATTGTACCCTGTGACACCGGAAAAGTTCATTTGCCTTATGGGGCTGAAGTGGCCTGAAGGAGGGCTGTGCTGAATCTTTGTAAGAGGGCAAAATACAGCCCCACCACGAAGACTTCTTGAGCTGTGTTAAACCTTGAAAGGAAATTAAGCTTAAGACGGAAAAGAGTGTAAAATCAGTTTTAGAGACTAAGGATGAATCCTTTCCTCCTTAACAAATTATCTATGGACGTGAAGATTAAACTAGACGTTAGAACATTTCACTCACGTGAAATATGAACTCTTATTTCGCTCCCTTATGCTCATCAAACTCCATATTCCTAGATTTTCACGTAATGCCATTACTTTTTAAAAATCCAATTGTTTAAGGTTATGATTCAATTATCTTTTTGAAGATTGCTTACAGCGGCCACATTATGGTCTATGTCAGTGTAAAAGCATTGGCTTGGATGGATGACTGGCATCTTTTCCTACAGATTTTAGCCCTTAATCAAGCCCTTAAAATATGTGCTTTATTAAACTGAAATGTTTATTCTGCAATAGGGTCATGATTTGATTTATGAGTCATTCTTCTTTCTCTGGACTTCCTGGCCATGGACTGTCACTCCAATCATAGCTAGTCACCTAAAAAATGTGTTTTGTTGGCCTTACAGGGGCCAGGGTTGTGAGAGACTGGGGACAGATGTGTGCAAACCTGTCAACACTTCTGGAAAGAGACCGAAGCACTCTGATGGTGGGTGAGCGATACTTTCATGTGTGAAATGTGGAGAATGTGGTGCTACTGTGAATCACAGGAGGAGTTGAGTGACTTGTCAGCAAATTATGGTGGCTCCAAAGCCCAGCCAAGCACACGGGTACCCCTTTCACCACTGGAGAGCCACCACCCTTAAAGATCTGGTTCAGTGCATGTCTTAAAAAATGTTGGTAATGATTGGAGTTTTCCACCGAATTCGTATTCTAGATCCTCCAAAACCTAAACCAAAGGGAGGATGAATTTAGAATATATTAAGTGTCAAACACTTTACATCTATTTTGTTATTAAATCCTGACTCCACACTGAAGAGCTGTTGAGGAAAATTATCTCCATTTTATACATGAGGAAACTAAACCTCAGAAAGGTTAAGTGGTGAATTTATAATTACACTGCCAGTAAATGTCAGAGTCAAAACTCAGCATATTGTCCCTGAGCTCTGCACCATCTGTGCCCCCATACTAACTTCCAGTCTCACCAGCCTTATTTTCTACTTATCAGCATGGCTCTCCCTCTGGGGCTAGATTTACCTCCTCACCATATCCATCCCATGCCAGACGCAGGCCCAGCTGTAGTTTGTTGTTCATACCTTTTCTCCTGCCCCTCAAATATTCCTCTACATGATCATTCTGCTTCATGATTCCAAAAGGATCCATCCCAAAGGAAGCATTCTGAACTCAAAGGAACGATCCACCATGTTGATTCACAGCAAAACTATGAATGACTCCATTTTCTTATTTGTCAATCATCTCTGGAGTACTGTCGAAACATATAATTAAAACATAAAACATTCTGGAGTGTTTGGGTGGATCAGTCAGTTAAGCATCCAACTCTTGGTTTCGGCTTAGGTCATGATCTCACCATTCGTGAGTTCGAGCCTCAGGTCAGGCTTCCATGCTGCCGGTGCGAAGCCTGCTTGGGATTCTCTCTCTCTCTCTCTCTCTCTCTCTCTCTCTCTCTCTATCCCTCCCCTGCTCTCTCTCTCTCTCAAAATATATAAACTTAAAAGTTTTTTAAACCAAACATTTTTATTATCAGACTAGACGGTTACCTGTGAGTCAAATACCACTTTTCAGACATAAAGCACACATGGTAGGGGAAATCTCCCAAGTACTCCAAAAACCAAGGGCTCCCAAGTATTTCCGTCACCTGAAGTGGCATTCTCTTAGGAGGCAAAGTCCTCAGCCCTTTGCAAGTGTTGTTTCCTGTCTATAACACCCTCCTAACATGCCCCTTGCTCTACCTGGGAAAGCAGAATGCATCTTCAAAGCTCTGCTCAGGCAGTGCCATGATGACGATGGTGATAATGACAACCAATGACGATGATGACAAATGCCCAATTCCAACCAAGGAACAGACTGAGGCATGCTAAGTTGTATTTACTGGAGGCTGTGTTTGGTTTTTGCTTTTCGAATTCTCCCTTGCAGGTAATTTTGGTGCTGCTGATGAAGGCACACTGGCCAATTGGGCTCGATGTCTGCAGGCTTTTGCCAAGGCTTTTGTCCTAATTAAAATCGAATGCCTTGAGCAACTAATGATGACAGGGCAGTTTTCTGATCCAGAGACTATAAGGCTCCGAGAAGATCTAGAATCCAGAAGGAGGCTTTAGGAAGGAATATGGCCTGACCGCTTCAAGGAGACTGGAGTCAAGGTCATCGTGCACAAGCTACCTGGGGTTAAGGGTGGAGAGGTAGACAGTCTGCCGGAGAGAACAATGGCTGTCACTTGCTTCTACTTTAGGCTTTTATATATGTTATCGGATTATTGCCAGTCTTCCCCACAGCCCTGCAAGGTAAGCATCATCATTCCCATTTTATTCTCTTTATAGAGAATGTGCAGAATTGATACTTTAGAAATCAAATCTGATTCAGGAGTTCTGCTTTGTTTAAAAACAAAACACTTACCATGTGTTTCCTTTGTACTTTTATCAGTTGGGCTACCCTTTCACTAAATGTATCACCGAAGTCCTGTCTAGAGCTCAAATTCTTGAATTTTAATACCCACCAAGAAAAGATAAATATTAATGTATGTTGGGGCGCCTGGGTGGCGCAGTCGGTTGGGCGTCCGACTTCAGCCAGGTCACGATCTCGCGGTCCGTGAGTTCGAGCCCGGCGTCGGGCTCTGGGCTGCTGGCTCAGAGCCTGGAGCCTGTTTCCGATTCTGTGTCTCCCTCTCTCTCTGCCCCTCCCCCGTTCATGCTCTGTCTCTCTCTGTCCCAAAAATAAATTAAAAAACGTTGAAAAAAAATATTAAAAAAATAAAAAATAAAAATAAAATATTAATGTATGTTAAGCAAGAAAGGGAGTAAATGTGTGCATTTTAAGATACTTCTGCTAAACAATTCAAAGCACTCTGGAAATACTTCTTAAAGCATATAAATCATTTCCCCAGTAAATGCCTGTAAGAATCCCAAATAAAACCAAGAAGCAGAAGAGCAGAAACAAGGAGACTGAAAGAAAACCTGGAGGTGAGAAGACACAAGTCCAACTTAGGTGAAGAGGAGGCAAGTCTAATCAGTAATGAATTTGGCAGTGCACTGAATGCCCCCTGGGCCACTGAATGCCTCACCTCATGGTGAGGAAGCCCCTGCCCTGGGGATTTTTGTTTTTCATAGGACTAGGTGACTACAAATATGTTTATTTTTTCTTACAGCAAAGATCCATTTACATATCCTTTTTAATAATTTTTTTAATGTTTATTTTTGAGAGAGACAGAGACAGAGACAGAGAGACAAAGAGACAGAGTGTGAGCAGGGGAGGGGCAGAGAGAGAGGGAGACAGAGAATCCAAAGCAGGCTCCAGGCTCTGAGCCATCAGTACAGAGCCCAATACGGAGCTCGAGTTCCCGAACCATGAGATCATAACCTGAGCTGAAGTTGGCTCCTAACCAACTGAGCCACCCAGGCGCCCCTCCATTTACATACTTTTAATTACATTTCTACTTGTATTGACAGGAATTATCTTTTACTAAAAGCCCCATGTGTTGATTACTAATGTCAGCCTGAGAACATTCACTCTGAAATGCAAGAAGCACACAATCAAAATAATTTCAATTCTTGATGACAGCCATTAATGGATTTAATTAGGACATGGCATTTTAAGACAAACACAAGCCACACTTTTAAGACAGAGATATAAGAAAAATCCTTTCCTTATTAATTTGCAGTTAGCCTTCTAGAGTCATAACTTGTGTTGGACTTTTAGCAAGAAACAATACGTAAAAAGGAATGGAGAATATTTTAACTAGGTTCAACTTTGTATCTGTCATGTTGATATCCAGAAGAAAGTGCAAACTGTCCCACTTACTATATTGCAAAGTATCTGCTACTGCAAGGATGATGACTTTTTATAGACCTGGAACGAAAAACTGGTCCAGGTTATACTTGGAAAAAGCAAACAGGCGACAAGGCGCTTTCCAAACACAATGGAATGGTTAGGATAGAACCGAGGGTGTTCAGATTTTTTAAGAATGTTGGCAAAAAGAAAATGCAAACCAAAAAAATACAACTCACTGCTCTTCATTTAAAACAGCAGGTAACAGATAATGTAAATATCTTCAATAATAGATTACTGTCTTACATTTAAACCTTCACAATATTTATTACAAGGGAGGAATGTAGATTTTTAGAAATACTATTGCTTGAAATTATGTCTAGAAATGCTACTAAATATTTACCTCGTAACATAATTCTCCTGACTTATTTGGAAACATTAAAAATATGACCACCTCTACTTAAAATGTATACTTTCCCCTAAAACTTGAATGTTAAAAACAACATTTATATTTCATATATGCAAAAAATAACCACTTAAGGTGTATGATGGGATATCAATGAATGAATCTTGGGAAAATAGAACTCTTTCTTCTAAGCACAGATATTTGCTTCTCACTAGTTTTATTACTCAGTTTATTTCTGATTTACAAAATTTCTTTTTTTTTTTTTAACATTTATTTATTTCTGAGAGACAAAGTAAGACAGAGCATAAGTGGGGGAGGGGCAGAGAGAGAGAATCCAAAGCAGGCTCCAGGCTCTGAGCTGTCAGCACAGAGCCCACACGGGGCTCGAACTCACAGACCGAGAGATCATGACCTGAGCCAAAGTCACACGCTTAACCAACTGAGCCACCCAGGCACCCCTGATTTACAAAATTTCTTAAAAGCAGTATAATTATGAGCACTTTAGTCCCAATTTCCAGGCCAGAGACTCATACTCCAATCTTCCTCCAGATCAGAAGCTGACTTTTCATTTCCTGCCAACTTCGTGATCAGTGACCAGAGGGATGGGTAGAGACGGTGGGCGGGCAAGCTGATGCCAGAGGTGGGAGTGGAGCAAACTCCTGTCCTTCCTGGGAATTTTAACGTCTACTGAGCCTCCAGCAGAGCAGAAGTCCTCAGTCCTTGCCGTTCACTAGAATCCTCTGAACTTTTTAAAACTACTGATGCCTGAACCCTTGCAGCACGGTGAAGAAACCAGAATCTCCAGATAGGGCCTGAGCACCGGTATGTTTATAAAAGCTCCTCACAGGATTATCATGTGCAGCCAGGGTAGAGAATCGCAGGTAAGAGGCTTTGAGACAGGCGGTCACATCATGATACGCTTATTATTGTTAACAAGCTGGTGAGTGTTGAGTGGAGGAAAAACGAAGCTCCATGGTAAACTGGTAGTATCTGGAGAAGACTATCTGTGGACACAAGAGAATGGACGCTGCACTCCCTTTGGGTCCATTCAGATTTACTGTAAATACAATCGGCTCACATCCACATTATAGCCTACACCTGACGCCCTAAAACATTTTTTTCTGGCGACAGACCTTCATATGGAATGAAGAGGCTATACGTGTGCCAACTCTCTTCTAGGTTTACCACTCCAAATGAACTCCCTACCCTTCTTCACCCGGGAAGCTGACCTATAAAGGGCTGTATAAACAGATTCCCCTGTCCTTTGACTCCTGTTGGGGCCAGTATTGAGAGGTCCTGACAGGAGATGTGAGGGAAGGATGAGAAGGAAATTGGGAGTGTGTGCTCCCTGGGTTTGCTCCCCTTGGGAGCTCAGCGGAAAGTCACAGCCCCTCTCAAGGTGTCTCTCTGGCAGGTCCCTGTAACCACGCCTACCCGCTCCTGCATGCCCAGGGTGCAAACTGTCTCTGCGCTTAGGAGCTCGGCTCCTACTCTGTCCTCTCCCTTGTGAACAGTTCTTTTACCGAACCCTATACAAATCATCCTAATTTGAGTGATCTGTTTCCTGATCCCTGACGGGTTCCTGACAGGTATTTGTTGGCCAAGAGACATGAGGCACCTGGTTGGTTCAGTTGGAAGAGCATGTGGCTCTTGATCTCAGGGTTATGAGTTTGAGCCCCATGTCAGGTGTAGGGATTACTTAAATAAAAAAAATAACGAGAGACGTATGCAAAGATTCAGGCGTGTCATTAACTAGTTTGAAGAGATATACCATAGTCAGGACTAATCAGAATAAATGCCACCTATGTCCTAGAGGCCTGTTACTCTGCTAAGTTGAAACCCACTAACTGTTGGATCATCAGGAGTCCAGGAAGAGGGGTGGAGGGAGGACACTGAGGGCACCTGGGGTGATGTCTAGTTTCCAATCAGTATAGAAATATTTCAGTATTTTAGTATAGCTGCAAACAAACTGGAAAAATTTTGTATCATCAATAATAATTTGTAGTCGGTCTGTGTTTTAGAAGAATATTTGCAAATCTGTGAAGATAATTACAAACTACCTGGCAAAAAGCAGTTACAAAATAGCATAGCATCCCCACTTTGTTTCAATACATACCTAGACATGTATTTATATCCTTAAGTAAAAAAGACTGAAGAAACATATCAAAGTGTTAAAATATTGTTCAATTTCTGAGTAGTAAAATTATAAGCGATTTTAATTTTCTTCTTTTAAAAATGTGTATGTTTTTGGGGCACTTGGGTGCCTCAGTCGGTTAAGCACCTGACTTCAGCTCAGGTTATGATCTCATGGTTCCTGAGTTCAAGCCCCACATCAGGCTCCAGGCTGACAGCTCAGAGTCTGGAGCCTGCTTCCGATTCTGTGTCTCCCTCTCTCTCTCAAAAATAAATAAACATAAAAATTTTTTTTAAGTAAATAAAAATATGTGTTTTCCAAAATTCCTGCAATAATATTGATTTAATTTTTACAGCAAAAATAAGATAACATTATTTTTTTAAATGGGGCACAGTAAAAAAAAAAGTTGTTACATTTAAAATGAATCTTAAAGACCTTTTAGTGTTTGTGGTGAGCATTTTCACCTAATCTCAACAAAGATTTATTGCTTAATCCTTATATACCAGGGAATAAAAAACAGAGACAAGCCCAATGCAGTTCAGCACTGATGGGCTAACAACCAAGTGGAGAGGGTGGAAAGATTAAAAACTAACACATCATTATGATACAGACAAGAACAGAAACATCTAAAGATTCTAAAACACGGGGAAAAGATAGATGAATTTTGTCCGGAAGGAAGTCATAAAAAGTTTCACGGAGGAACTAAAGACTGAGAAGGCTTCTGAAGACTGTGGAAAAACCAGATAAGACAGGATAGAACTTTGCTAAGAGAGAAAAAGTCCATGCAAATGATCTCACGCATGAAGCAGCCAAGACCTAACAGAATTAGCTCCGCTTTCTCCGAAAATAGAAACTTGTAAGAACCTTGACTTTGAGGGCAGGGAGTGCGCACTTATGAAAAACACACTGTATGACAAGGACTGTGCTAGTTTTTTTTTTTTTTTTCTTAATGTTTATTTTGGAGAGAGACAGAGAAAGAGAGTGAGCGAGCACACGAGCGGGGGAGGGAGAGAGAGAAAGGGAGACAGAATCTGAAGCGGGCTCCAGGCTCTGAGCTGTCAGCACAGAGCCCAGTGCAGGGCTCAAACTCACAAACCTGAGCCGAAGTCGGACACTTAACCAACTGAGCCACCCAGGCGCCCCTGTTTTGTGTTTTAAACTGCAACCATATTACAAATAAGAAAAACTGAGGCTCAGGTAGGTAAGGGCTACTTTAGCTATCCCAGGAACTACACCTCCATGGGTAGTTAATATTATTCTTCTGTTTATGTGGAATCTCTTAAAATACATATTATATCCTATCAGTTGCTCTCATTACATGGAAAGGATTATGATGAACTGCTGGTGTCCAGGGTTTTGGATTTACCCACCAGAGTACTTCCTCATGGCCACAAGAGTTAAATATTAACTTTCTGCTGATACCTGTCCATGGTGTGTGTATGTAGGGGGCAGGAAGGAATGGAACATGTCATAAATGTAAATAGTTTGGGGAGCAACTAATCAGGAAATAATGTTGGCCATATTGGAATAATCACCTTAAAAGAGAAGCCTTTAACAAAAGCAAATCTTTCAGAAGTTCAATATAGGAATTAAATTATGTTAAAACTACAGGATGTTCTGAACTCTGGATCTGGTAGAGTTTGTCAAAACTATTGATAAATACTTGTACTCGTTGTTTTGAAAGTATTTTTCAATGCTCACAATTTTAGGTCACTCGTTTTGTTTAGAATGGGTTAATTCTGGGCTTATTAATTTTTTGCTACTTCTCAATATGGAAAACAATTCTTTAATAAATGCCTACATGGACCAAAATCTGTGAGTATTTAATGTAGATATCAGACCAAGTGGCAATCTACAGCCTCCTGAATAGTGCAGAAATCAAATTAAACCCAGTCCATTTCTCACTATTAAGGGATTTTATTTGGGCATGAATTTATTTGGCCAAGACAAATTTAGTTTTTCTTCAGCATAAACCAAATTACTTTCTTAGATGTGTGCTACTTTACTCTACTTAGATCTCCGTTCTTTGAAGCCCAGGCATCCCCATTAAGAATCTTTTAATAATTCTATTATAGCTCAATTATAGTTCAATCCTAGACCACCTGACTTCAATGGGATATTCTCCATGAAAAAGCAAGCTTACTGGAGTTCCTTTAAAGTTTTAAAAAGTTAATTAGTATCTGCCAAGTACTTTGAAGATAAAGTGTGGCGAGAGTAATAATTATTTAAAAAATAAAGTCACAGAGACCTACCCTTCTATAATTTTTTTGTGTATCTTTATTACTTATTTATTTAGAGAGAACATGGATGAGGGGCAGAGAGGGAGAGAGGAAGGGAGGGAGGGAGGGGAAGGGAGGGGGGGAGAGAGAGAGAGAGAGAGAGAGAGAGAGAGAGAGAGAGAGAGAGAATATCTTAAGCAGGCTCCATGCCTGGCGTGGAGCCTGACACAGGGCTGGATCCCATAACCCTGGGGTCATGATATCATACGGGGTCATGAAATCAAGAGTTGGGACACTCAACTAACTGAGCCACCCAGGCACCCCTCTTTCTTACTGTTTTAATCCACACTTCCACATCCCCCCAAATCAGGAGGCACTGCACATAAAAGCATGTAGTCTGTATTCTCTTTTAAGTTAATGCAAAGTCAGGCCAAAAAAAATGTACTTTTCACACCACAGTTTGTTCTCCACAACTTTCAGACGGTAAGCACACTTGAAAGCACTATGGTGCATCAAAATGCCATGAGAAGGAAACTGACCAGCTTTAAGTCCCAACTCTGATTCTGAAGACCCTGTGATCGTGGCCTCGATTCTCATAACTACCAAACCAGCAGAGGTGGATTATATCCTCTGCACAGACACCCTCCACTCAGCCTCAGCATTGCATCTGCACTATCCCAAATCACCACGCAGTGGAAATCAGCCTGTTTATTCTATGTATCAAATTGTCAAACATCATGATTGCAACTACCTGGAGGAATTTGATCAATTCCGTAATTATTAACATTTTAAAAGGCTTTTAAGAACATCATCTCTCAAAAAGCGCACGTCTAGAGAGAGGATCCAATAGTGAGAACCTGTCTAAAAATCTAGGAGAACCCGACTTTTTTCTTGTAGGAAATTATAAACTGTGGTGAAACTGAGGTCAGATGTCCACCCGCCTGCCATTACGTCTGCATATTAAGCCTTCACACTTGCATACAGCCGTGTGTGTGTGTGTGTGTGTGTGTGTGTGTGTGTGTGTGTATTACATTAATTAAGTGAGTCCATGGTGGCTGTCTGTGAAGGTCCAAGGCATTTGCAGAAGTGGGAAACACTGTTGAGTCTGAACACACCAGAAAACTCTTGCCTCTAGAAAACTATTGGGGGGGGGGGGGGCTTGGCTATTGGAGAAAATGGCTCATTGCATTCAGCTTGTCAAACCCTTGACAGTCTTCCAACTACTAACTTTATTAGCATAAAATGATACTGGCAAAAGCAGAAAACTTAAATGCTTAAAGTTTCTCTCACTTTGATGATGTCAAAAAATTTTTTAAAGATTTTAAAGAAGGACCACCTTCTTTAAAGTAAATTGAAACATCTTAAATTCTCAGGTCGATTTAAAAAACAACGTTGATTTTCACATATTAGCATTTAATTAGCCTTTGTCTGTACCTAGCAGGCATTTCCTAAAACTATAACCAAGTGTTCAAGAATTCAGTGAAAAATACATTGCTTGTAATGATCTGAGATACATAATATTAAGAGTACAAGGGCAGAACAGAGCTGTCTAAATGAGTAAAATTTTAGAGAGTATCTACTCCTTTAGGGCTCATAATTGCAGTATTTTGCCAGTGAATCTCTAATAATTTCAAAACGTCTCTATTAAAGATCATGCTTCTGAACTAGTAAATCTTAAAAGGAAAATTAAGCTAATTAATAAATTTCAATAATTTGGAACAGTGCAGATTTGAAATTAATGTATTCCTAAATCCAGGAAAATTATGCAAAAGCTGTCTTGTGTCACCAGAATAACATTTGTTAACTTCCTCAAGCAGTACCTGTTAGAATTTTAACTGTGGTGACGAACTATTCTATAGTTTGCAGGGTGGCAGTTTCAAGACCTTCCCATAAAGTCAGTATTCCTACATCTTTTGAACTCCTAACAAAGCAGAACATTTCCATATAAAAAGTCCAATAAAGCCATGAGTGGTCGGACACATTAATGCCAATTACAAAGGAGCCAGTAGAAAAGAAAACACCCACCAAAGTCATTCATGGATAGAGGAGGGCAGAGAACTCTTGGAACGGTGAGAGAAATCATGGTGGAGCATATTTTGCCTGGGTGAGCACAGCTGGCTCTGGGTTGGTCCTTCTCAGTAAGCCAAGTCGATGCATTTTTTTCCAGGAATTTTTATAAAGTGCACACGTAACAGGTACCTGTTTTGACAGATACACCATCCATTTGTGCTCATGTGCAAATACGGCTTGTCACTTGGCACTTTGTGAATTTCTTCTTGAAAAGGAAGTTCTGCGTTGAGCAAATATTGTGATATACAAACAAGGGCTTTTAGAAGGTAGGGGTTGGAAGACTCAGGAAAGAACAGTCACTTTGGCTAATGTTCTAATCATAGGTACAGTTACTGCCCAGGCCAAGAGAAAGCTGAAATGTCTTCAAGACACTAAACTAGAAGAAAAAATAGCAGAGATACTGTGGATCACAATTCAAATGGATGGAGAATCACAGAATCTTAAGATGGGAAGGCTTAGATGACTAGATTGACTAGTCTAATTGCCTTACCTGACCAATTCGGATGTAAAAACAAGTTGTCTGTGAGACCTCTTAACCTACAAGGAATACCAAATTCACATTAAATGTGTATGATGCACTATTTGTTTATTCGGCTTATGGTATGAAATGCGATGGCGAGTAAGCCAGTAGGTGTAAGGGGTGGCCTTGGTGCACTCTTTTCCCTCTGTTCCTGGCACCAAGGCAAAGCCAGTAGCCACAGGTACACAGGTTAAGTGCGAAACTTAATTATTTTTCAATTAAAGATCCTTTGAGAAAGTTTTACTGTATGCGCTCAGACACTGATCTTGTCCATAATGCTTTCACATGTGTTCATGTGGAGATTGCTTACATTTTAAATAATACACTCCAGATCTTTCTCCAGTAGGGTAGGAGACTGGGGAGAATTTTTGGTGGCCATTCATCACATGTTAGGGATTTTACACACAAGCTCTCAGTTAATCTTGATCATTACCCTGTGAGATGCGATTTCACCTGAGACACAAATGAAGTTCCAAGAGGTGAAGTGATTGGCCAAGGATTCCAACCCAGTTCTGTCTTCCTCCAAACTCAAGGTGCTTTCATTTTATCATGTTTTAACGCATGTTTAGGGGTGCCTGGGTGGCTCAGTTGGTAAGGTGTCTGACTCTTGATTTTGCTTCAGGTCATGATCTCACTGTTCGTGAGATCAAGCCCCGCATCCGGCTCTGTGCTGACACCAAGAAGCCTGCTTGGGATTCTCTCACTCCCTCTCTCTGTGCACCTTCCTCTCAAAATAAATACACATTGAAAGAAAAAGCATGTTTAAAATATCTAATTCTTATCTAAGGAACAGTCAGGCAAGTCATGCCTCAGGGTTTTCCCTAATTATATAGCATCACTGAAGGATTTTTAAATGACTACTTTATGCCTGAAACACAGTATCAGAATAGAGGCAAAGTGTTGTCTTTCCTATTATCCTTTTTTTTTTTTTTTTAAGAAAGACATTTGGATGTGTTTGTGGAGTCTTAGAAGCTTGCCTATCCTACATTCTCTTACAAATGGACCTTGAGAGCTTGTTTGGAGGTTCTAGCAGAGGAGCACAGCTACTCGTATACCCTTGACCGAAGACCGATCCTCTTCTATCGGGGAAGGTCGTCCTCTTCAACCAAGCGTGCGACATCGGGAGGGACACACGTGGAGTGGTGAGGGAGGAAGGGGACATCCGCCTAGCCAGCCAGATCAGCCGAATCAACACTGGCGATCAATGGGGTGACAGATGTCATGGCCAGATTGCCCTCACTTCCTATTATCCTGCTTCTTACCCTCTTGTTCCCTATCCTTTCCTCATGGTTCCCAAATAGTCTTCTCCTTCTATGGACACTTCTCTTATTACAGCTTCATTTCTCTTGTGACTTTTGGAATTAAGCAGGACCATCAGCTGTTGGATCAAGTACTAAAATGGTGTTGGTTTCTCCTAATCATTCACAGTGGACATGCTCTCAAAACGCGACATGTAGCAAGCAGCATTTTTACTTCCCATGTTTCACTCGGATGCTGTTTCTACAAAATCTTGCCGTGTGATATGACAAGCTGCCCACACAACAGGAGAGCATGTATCTACATTGCTCTAAGGAGTAACCAGAGAATTCTGAATCAAGATCTTCTGTGTGAGTGTGTGTGTAAAAATGAACATGTGTGATGGTCACAAAATCCAAGTTTTCAGTAGCTTCTCTAGGTCACCCAGCTCTAAAGTGGCATGGTCTCTATATATATATTTTTTTTAATTTTTTAACGTTTATTTATTTTTCAGAGAGAGAGAGAGAGAGACAGAGCATGAGCAGGGGAGAAGCAGATAGAGGGAGACACAGAATCCGAAGCAGGCTCCAGGCTCCGAGCCGTCAGCAAAGAGCCCGACAGGGACTCGAACTCACAAATGACAAGATCGTGACCTGAGCTGAAGTTGGACACTCAGCCAACTGAGCTACCCAGGTGCCCCCGGCATGGTCTGTATTATAAAGCAAGCTTCACCCTAGTGCCTGTGCTTCTAACTACGTGGCTCCTTCTACCTCTCCCCTCAGAACTGACTATAAATAAAATTGTCAATGACCCCAGAGAAAATATAAAAACCCTAATGAAAGCAGACTCAAAGGATAAATGTATCATGTGTTGAAGAATTACTCCTAGAATGTATGAACTGCTCTGGTTTTCATTAATCAGGCACAAACGATCAATGTAGTTTCAGAAAACAAAAAGTGTGAATGTAGAGAAAGAGCAGGAGCTCATCGAACCACCAGAATCACATCTGTTACAGGACGCATTATAGGAAATCCATTTTACATCATGACTTATTACCCAATATGTATGTAACTAAAACAAAAGTTTTACAAAGCTATAATTATCATTCTTACATGCAAACACACTCTGCTGTTTTTCTATTTCCTTTCTTCAACAATGCTCATGGTGATCCACATAACTGGTGTCATCACACACTAATGGGTCAGACCCACACTGGGGGAGGACTGTCAAATCCTGGGTAGCGGCTGCCTTTATCTCTTGTCCAAGGCAGACAGTATTGATGGATCGCAGCATTCTTTCTGATGAGTTCGGCCAACCCTAAGGACCCTTGTGAAACTAGCATTGTAGGCAGCGACTGTCAGTTGGAATTGGGACAAAGACATGGCATGGTCGCTATCTAAGTTCCAAAGGGACAGGTGCAGGGATAGACTGGTTATTTTTGTTACTTGCGCTCTTTGTATCCCTCGTGCCTGTTTAGTGTCCAGGACACAATAGACACTCAAATATCCAATGAAAGGTTGGACCTGCAAATGGTCACCAAGGGTAGAGGATAAACTTTGGCTCCTAAAACTCCTCTGTGAATCCTTTCGCTCCCTCCCTTTGCTTTGTTGCTGTCTTTAAATGTAAAGCTTTCCAGGATTCAAAGGTTCGGGGTAATGCCGTCCGAGCCCATCTTATAACAAGAGTTATCTGCACTCGTCTGCTTCATAGTATCTGTTACTTTCAAAGACCATCGTTTACACTTAAAGAATTGCTGAAAAGGATCATGAAGTTCAAACCATGGAACACTTCCTTGAAAAACTGGTACTGGAAGGACCAGGGCTGGATACTGGGCATATATTCTCTCCTTTCAACCTTTCAAAAATATGTTTCATATTATTAACCCAACCCTTAGAAAAGACGAGGTGAGGTCACTCAATTAGTAAATGTTTGGCAGAGCCAGGATTTAAACCCAGGTATTTCACTGTTTTTATTAATCCTCAGCTGCTCCCAAAAATGGTACATTAAATTACAAAGAAACAATGACCAGAAGCCTCGAGTCCATTTGTAGTGTGTGAATTTAACAGGTTATCACATTGCAAAAATGAAACCCAATACCTTTGTAGCATACTTCGTCATATAACCTGACTTTTTCTTCACCAAATCTGGGTGTTATTCATTGTTGGTATGTTTTCCTTGGCAGTCAATCTTGGCTCAGACATAAATTCTTACTGTAGAGTAATTCAAATGTGTTAAGTCCTCTACTACACAGAGAAAAAACAAGACTCTGTGTGTGCGTGTGTGTGTGTGTGTGTGTGTGTGTGTGTGTGTGTGTCTGTGGGGGTCAAGTCCAAGGGGAAGTGTAAAATGGAAACAATATATGAATTGGGTGTGTATACAGGGCAATTATAAGAAGTTGCACACAAAACATTGGCTTCTTGGCTCTCTCTTACCAGAAGCAGTGTACAGAAAGGGAGTGGAAGAGAGCAGCATGGGTCCATTTCAACTTGCATCCTCCCCCATGCAAGTATGCACAACCTGACACCATCACAGAACCTGCAAGGTGTAATTTGCCCAATTGTGATGATGAGTCGCTGTAAAAGCAACTAAGAAGGTTGGCTGGGAAAGCACATTTCTGCTGTAAGTTTACAGCAGTTGTTTTCAACTGGGAGCAATTTAGAGGACATTTGGCAAATGTCTGTAGACATTTTTGGTTGACACAAGTTGGTACAGGCCAAGGATGTTGCTGCTAAACACTCTGTAACGCATAGGGAAGCCTCCCTGCACAGGACAAATCAGAGGGTCAAAATGTCAGTGGTGACAAGGTTGAGAAACCCTGGTTTATAGCGCAAAGCAACCACCTAAGTGATATAAACACTTCACTTCCAGCTGCCTCTCTGGCTTCAGTCTCCTCACGTGCAAAGTGGCAACGGGCAGAGTACCTGCTTCACTCGGTGGTTGGGAGGGTTAAATGATTAATTACATAGCACTTAGAACAGTGCCTATGACACAGTAGTAAGTGCTCAGTAAATGCTGTTATCACCATCACCACCACCCCCCCCCCAAAGCTTACCACTGTGCAGGGTAGTATTTCCCAAAGTATTATCCCTTACTAGGTAGATTTGGGTGGGTGGAGGGGGAGAAAAGGGATTCTGTGGTCAAGTAAACTTAGAAAATAGTAGATTAACATCAGCCAAGCTTCTTCACTGCAGAACTTCTCGGAATCTTTAAAAGGTAAAAATATATGGCATGCGGAATTTTCAAAACTAACCAATTCAAGAGTCTTACCCAGAATCTTACAGGATCGAGCACAGTTTAGGGACTGGCCAGTGTGGTGACAGGGTGGTGGGTTGAGAATCTACAGACAGGATTTATTCCATGAGCCTACCACTTACCCATTCTGAATCCTGGGTAAGTCCCATGACTTTTCTGGGCCTCAGTGATCATCAACACAGAAGAGAATTTTGGGCCCTTCTGATTTGCTGATATGCCTGCACAATGAGCATCACTAGTAGATCTCAAAGTCATGCAATATCAGATGACAGAGACATCAGAGTCAAAATCAAGAGCTGTGACAAACCCAGGACGATCATGTCTATCAAATTCTTGTTTTTGAAGAAGCTCAAATATCCAATACAAGAAATCAAGATGAATAGGCAAATGCAGCCTAATTTTTTAAGCAGGAAACAGAGCTGGCAGGGAAAAATACAGATACAATAAAAAAAGGTCTTAACCATTCAAAGTATACACCAGTATAATTTATTATCTCTTATTAGGTGCTAAATAAAATCAGCAGAAAATATGACAAGACAGGATTGCCATCTCAAGAAACTAAAACTCTATTTGAGGAGGAAGATGCAAATATATTAGGCATTCCATGAGTGTTCTGACATTTAAACAAAGACCATGGGAGCAGAGTAATCTTAATTATTGCCATTTTTTTTTTATGTCAAATGGACAATTGCAAAAGCACAAAATAAAATTTTAAAATGAAATGTAAACATTTATCTTCTTGTTTGGGTTTCTAGCTGCACATTCTTATTCCATCCTTATGGAACAAAAATAATAACATTCTTATTCTATTGTTTAGACATCACCTACAGATGTTAGGAGACATCTAAACTGGAGGGTACGTATGTGGCTTGTCATGCCCTGTGATCTTCACCCCTCTGAGTGCACTGCAGAGTCTGGCCTGAATCCACCATGCATGAGAGAGGTGACACCAGATGAAGAGATCTGTGCCTCGTATTGTCCAGGGCACTGTTTCGTTATATTGTAACGTTAAGCTATTTTAACTTGAATAACTGGATTTTCTCACCATGGAGTACACTATCAGATGTGGCTATGTGAGTAGCTAATGTACCAGTAATCCTTTTAATTATCAGTATCTGGTAAAGCCGGTAGGCCCTCCATCAGAATAAAAACTTCAAAAAAAGTTTTTGCATCTATGGACCCCTTCTCACATGAAATGCATAAAATACAGCATACTAGGTTACAAAGGAAACCAATTACATTGAAATATCTAAATATTAAAATGCACATATAGTATAGTCATACATGGGATTCTTAACATATTAAATAACAAGATCTAGGGGCGCCTGGGTGGCGCAGTCGGTTGAGCGTCCGACTTCAGCCAGGTCACGATCTCGCGGTCCGTGAGTTCGAGCCCCGCGTCAGGCTCTGGGCTGATGGCTCGGAACCTGGAGCCTGTTTCCGATTCTGTGTCTCCCTCTCTCTCTGCCCCTCCCCCGTTCATGCTCTGTCTCTCTCTGTCCCACAAATAAATAAACGTTGAAAAAAAAAATTTTTTTAAAAAATAACAAGATCTAGCAGATGTCTTGTAACTAACGTTATGTCAAAGCTGGGTCACCCGTAGACAGTATTTCTAGATGTCAGCAACAACTGTAATGTAATATAAATTACTTGTAATTTTTAGCAGTGATAAAATCACAGGTCCTGCTAAAATACTACTGCAACTTGTCGCCTCCACTCAAAATGGAAGGAAATGCTAAATTCCAATTAGTGGTTAGCACAAATAGAATGCAAACACATTTTTTTTTTTTTTTGCATCCAAGTTCATGACCCCCTGAATTCTCTCTGTGGGTCACTTGTGATCCATGGACAACAGATTAGGAAGTTCTATATTTAGGTGAGGTCATAAAGGCTCAAGAGCTTTGGTGACTGAAGAGAACAAAAAAATGAATTCATCGCATTCTTTAATTTCTTCTTCTCTTTGGAAGTAATTCCAAAACGATCTCTCCCCTGTCACTAAAAACATTCAGGTATGCTTACAAAATACTTCCACATATGTAAAGCTCATTTGATTCTCCCAACAGCCCTGTGAGGAAGGTACTAGATTAACATTAATAATCTCATTTAACAAATGTGGAAAGTGAGGTGGAGAGCTTTTAGAAGATGTGCCCATGTCACATGACGAGAAGTTAAGTGCTCAGCTGGGCCTCAAACACAGAGCTTCCCATACTAAAGTCTACACCTAGTCCATAACTCCTGTGAGGCACCTATAATGTTGGGGTCAGGGAAGACAAAAAAAGTGAAATGTTAAGAGTCTTCTATCCACAGCAACCTACTTAACTTCGTTACCATGAGACTGAGCAGGCCCTGGTATCTGGTAAGCAATGTTAGCTCATTTCTCCCTGTTAACTCTCACACACGATTGTGCATAAACTAGTGTCATTTTCTAGAATGCCACAGGTTCCAGCAATTATATCGGGTCCCTCTGACCCAAACAGAATGCAGAATTTGCTATAGTTCTTTTCTAGTTATCATGTTGTTTCTATTTTATTAGCCCTTTGATTCCAGTGAGTTTTTTGGAAACATTTCTGATGACAAATTCTTTTGCTTTTTTTTTCTTTAAATGCTTTAAATTTCAGGCGACTTTCAATCTGTGTAGTCCTTGCTTTCCATTTCAGGCACAAAAAAGAGCGAAAGGCTTCCTATTTTCAAGTAACTTTAGAATACTCTTTTGTCAAATACCTCCCTTTCAAAATCCTTAGATTTGGATTTGGTGGTGTCCCAGAATGTTGTTCTCTATCACCTTCCTCTTAACCTCTTTCCCCATACACATAAAATTGCTTTCCTGGAATATAACTACTCTGTTCCAATGGGCCTCAAAAGAGGAACTATGATGGAAAAAACCTTAAGCTTTAATTGCTTTTGCTATTTAAAAGTCATTTTTCCATTATGAAATTTGTTTTTTACAGTTTCATTTTCTTCTCATGTAAATTTGTCTAATTTTGTCCTTAACATTTATGCTTTGACCTTTGCACCCATCTTAACTCTGTGTGTGTGTGTGTGTGTGTGTTTCTTTGCTATTAAAGTTCCTTCTATTTCTCTGCATTTTAATCCTGGTTTTGTCCAGCCTGCAAACTGACTCGGTTGCCTCTTTAGCCTTCTGCTTTTGCTCTTTCACTGTGTACCTACACAGGACTTCAAAAGCTGTAAAATGTTAGCCCTGAAAGGGGCCTTTGCTATTATCCTGCATAGCACTGTAGGGTCTTTAACCTCTACAAAATAAAAACTGCCGCCTGCCTCCTTTGCCATCAGAGAGAGCAGTGAAAGAGTTTGGGGGGAGGGGAGAAGGGAGGATAGTGATAAGGAGAAGGTTCAGGTCCAAGAAGTGCTAACCTGGATCTGAAAGGTGAGGCTGTATGTCTGCAATGCTAACATCTTCCTACAGGGAGTTCCCTTAAGTCCCCTAGAGGAGGTACAGTGACAGCAGACACTTAAAACTTTGTAGGCAGAGCTGTAAGATGGACCATGCTCAAGCGACTCTTAGGTAGCCCTGAAGTGTGCTCTCAGTTTACACATCAACAGCCCAGGCAACTTGTCTAAAGCCACGGTCAACACTAGGGATTCAGCACGGGAATACAGGCCCCCTCCTCTGCTATTCTCTGTCTGGGCTTGTACCCTTACTCCAGAACCAGCAAAGCACCACCTTCATCTTCTTCCTTGGCCTTGACTCTTTCTCTGGTGGGTTTAGTTACACGAACTCCTATCTCAACTCATGGCTTCATTATGGCTTGCTCTGACAATTTCCCTTCAGTCCTCACTACTCCAACAGGCTTTATACCCACATAAAAGGTCAGGTGTGAGAACAAAGAAAAGGCAATTATTTATTTAATCTTCACAACTTACTGAGGAAGATGTAGTTATTTTCATTTCACAAAAGAGGAAACAGAGGTTCAAGAGGGTGCAGTAACTTGTCCAAGGTTGCACAGTCAGTGGTAAGATACCCGCCCTCGGTACTACCCTTGAACACACAGTGTGTATTAGAACTTTCACAGGCAAAGAAATGCTATCGTTTTATTCATTCCTTGTTTTAAAAAATATCTGAACACCTACTGCGGGTTGGGTGTAAATCTGGATTCCAATTCCAGTGTCATGGTTCCAGAAACACACAACAAAAAAATTGTCTACATGAGTCTTTTGGAAAGATCTCCAGAGAAAATTTCCAATCCGTTCTGAATTATCAGGCTGAGTATGTTAAAGACACTACCTATTTCTTTGCGGCACAAACATTATTACCTATATCATCTATGCCTTTTGCCAGACTTGGGCATGAAAGACTTTGAGATAGTTCTAAAAATCAAAGAAACAGATGTGCAATAACTGAGGACAAAAGACTCCCAAACAGCTTGTTAGATGAGTTCCCCAAATATTCTGCTCAATTACTGTGAAGTATAGTAAAGTAAGCAAGCATAGAGAGGTGGGAACAGGCAAAACTTAGGTTTGAGTCTGGGAGCCACACTATTTCCTAGCTGTTTGATCCCTTTAATCTTGCCAGGCCACAGTTTTCTTGTCTATAAAACAGGACCAATCATGGTGCCAAGACTGTGAGGTTACTGCAAAGATCATCAGAGGTAATACAAACAATGCATGTGGTAAAGCACAGGCATACAGAAAATAATCAATAGAGTGATAATTATCATTATTATTGTTCTGGCGGTTAGGAGAGTTGGACACATTTTATTTTAATATTTGCTTTTGAAAAAAGATCTTGACAAAGTCAAAACTCCAGAAACTGAGGACAATCGTTCTGTGCTGGTTCTAGATAATATTTGGACAGGTGTTCTGAAATTACAAGTGGACAATAATAAATTCTGCTATTCCATTTATAGTTTAATATTCCTAATATAAATCATGTTTTTAGGTTAGCGACTAGAACTGACACATAGTAATTTATCTATTATTCTGAAATATGCAGTTGTCTTATCATTTCTACTTCAATATATTTTGCAAAAGAAAATTTCGCTGACACTTATGATTAGTACAATGAACTCCACCTTCAGAAGGAAGATTTACTTTTCAAACAAATCTGCTTTTCAAATTATTCTTAATTGATACATAATTGGCTTTATGATTTCATTGGTTTATTTGTGAAAATGTGCTAATTAACTAAAGGAAACACAGAACATTAGCTTTTTCCAACTACTAAATACATTTATTTTGAAGGGAAACTAAATTTTGTTAAATCTTTTGATCATCTTTGTCATTTTGTATGATTTATTGCCATTTCTCCAGAATTTGAAAAACTATAGGCACCAAGAATAAAAATTATAATAAAAATTTAGTTTCTTTAAAAAAAAATAAACCCAGTTTGTTAGTCTTTTGTTTTATATTTCTTTTCATATATTCTTTTGTCTATAAAGGTATTTTTAGTACCTTTGGCTGAAAAAACACAAATCACTGAAAGAAAATACCTTTTGGTTAATCTATCTTAAAATTTAACAAGATTAAGATGTCTTATTATATTTTCCCCTTTTATATGAATCTGGAAAATTTTTCAGACATTAAAATATGATAAAATTTCAACTGTTTAATTATTAGGAGCACTAAGAATGTAACTTACCAAACAGACATCAGTCCAGGTACTAACTTGTAATTTTTTTTACTTAGAACTATAATTCAAACTACTGTTTGTCACAACTAACAGTTAATATGCATATGGATAGTCATCTAAAAGGGATATTGATGTTACTCTTTTCATTAAAAAAAAATCCTAATCCCCATTCCAAAAACAAAAATAAATAATGAAGCAACCTAGAATCTTTTCAGGTGCTAGCAAATATGCAGCAGTGTTCTATGTTAAAATCAGACTATAAGCTGTAAGTTGTTTCTTTTGTTTTTGATTTATTATAGTTCCACTCTTACCCATAAAAAGGAAATCAGTTTTGAGTTATGGCACAGAATATGAAAAGGAAATGTCAAGTGACAATATTACCAGTTAGTTACCTAAAAAGCCACTCTAGTTAAAAGCCACTTAAATCCTAATTTTAAAAGACTTCATGCACTATAGGTAGATTTTACCACAGAGATCTCACACTTTATTCCTTGAGCCTACTGTTTCTTATCTGAGACTTTTTTTAAATTAACTTAATGAAGTGGAGATAACAGGTAAAAGGTCAGGTTTAAAGAAAGAAAAGAATTATTCCATGGGGCTATTCAATAATGATTTTATGACTTGAATTTCCACTTGGGTGTGCGCTGTAAGTCAAAAATCTCAGGTGATTTTAGTAAGATCTTATCAGTTTGGCTTTTTTGGGGACTGAATCCTTTCCTACATTTGGACTCCAAAACAATTTCACCTCATATGTATAATAATATTGGTCTTACGTGTTACATTTAGATTAATTGCAAAAGCACACATACCACAAGTTTCTGGAGCAGGCCTTTCTGAGCTGATTTGTTAAAAATCTTCTTTAATACATATCCAATTTACTAACAGGGCCAAAGTTCACCCGAAATTTGACAGAGCTAATTGAAGACATCGGTTGTCGGATGGCACTGGTTTTTAGGCAAAGTTCTTTTCCTTCTCTGCTCCCCTTCTCAAAACTGAGATTACTTCTAAGCAGAAAAAAAAAAAAAAAAAAACCCTAAATTTACAATACACGGAAGTAAATCCAGCGGGGCATTACCTCTGTTATAGACGTGCTGGAGTAGTGGAACAACTTTTACATGACCAACCCGATGCCATCTTGGTCACTTTAAAGTTTACCATTTTGGTACTTTTTGCCTATTCCAAATTGTAGAAGCTGAAGAAAAGGACACTGACACACTGACACAGACACACAGACACACACACACACACACAAACCCGAGAATACAATGCAAACTATAACTAATTCAAAATAAGTGAAAAACCTAAAAGCATTCTTGAGCCATAGTCTCCTACGTGCTACCCAACCCAGAGGACTTCTAATCAAGTCATAGTCTTTTTTTTTTTTTTTTCCCAATTAGGTTGAAAGCAGTTTGAATAAGGCTACTGCCTCTACACAAATGGCACTAATTTTCCCATTTGGGTATAAGTCTTTTAACTTCAGCTGTTATGCCCCTGGCAAGGAAGTGGAACTGAAATGGACAAGACTAAAAGATTTCCTGGGTTTGATTTGCTGTGGATCAAGCAGTCGGCTTTGTAAATGGCAGAGACAACAACTCTTCTCTGCCACTGCTAACTCTCAGAAATCGATGTAAAAGGGCTGGGGAAACAGACTGTCAGAATTTCTCTTCTGGTTCTGAATTCAGGTGGACATAGGTTTCTGAGCAGAACTATGATCAACTCATGTAGCTTTTTTATTAACTTTCTCCTCACAGTCTTTCCTCCCGCAGTACCCAATCCGTGGTCAGAGGCAGCACAGATACAGAAATGGAAACTGGGCCACAAACTACTTAGCATACATGCCCCCAAGGCCAATAAAAATTGCATTTTCCCTTTGCTAAAAGTATAACTTGTAATTAATTCTTATTTTACTCAAAGGATAGTGCTATTTGTAATGTTTAAAATAACCCCTCAGAAGGAGCAGTTCTCTTAAAATGAAAATTACTTCTTTAATTAACGTTTATAATATATTTAGTTTGTAAATTGTCTCAAATGTTGAATAGCTTGAATGTTGATAGGTAGACAATATAGAGTAGTCTGTATATTTGATAAAGCCAAGATTATAGATTCTCAAATGAGATTTATTTTTTTCTGATGTCTGCTGTATTAAAACACGGAATAACTACATATTAGCTAAAAAGTCAATTACACAATAAAGTAGAAAATGCTAGGGAATCTGACTAACGTGGATAAATTTTGATCCTAAACTCTTCTTTTTCACTCTTTCACTGTTGCAAAACAACATACATATATACCATAATCATGCGTGGATTTTTTTCACTTCATCTCAATCTTATCCAAAATTATTTTGATAATTTTCTGGACCCCACTGCTTATATAAGATGTGGGGGGAAAAAGTCTCAATAATCATTATCAAAGCATTAGGGCACTTATATTTTGCCAATGAAATATCTGATTTACTTTCTATACTAATGTGTTTAAAGACAGGACACAGTTTAAAAGTCCTCAGTGAAAACACATTTTACAATACAAAGATCAAATTTCATTGTTTCTTATTATTTAAGACTGGCCTACTCTAAATTCATAAACTTTTTTCTTCCTAGTCTACAGAAATACATCTGAACAGAAAATAAACTTTCTTGCTCTTACACAAATTTCTGAAACACTTGGGAGATTCCTATTAAGGAAACAGTCTGTTAAATACATCAAGAAACTGTTAACACATAATTATTGATTTTGTTAATTTACTTTATGATTTCAAAGAATAGGAAAAGAACTATCAAAAACAGTCTCCCAGAATCATACCCTTATATGTATTCTAAAATGTCCTCAAAAAGGCATTTTTATTTGAAAGTAGGTTTCCATCCTTGAAATGTTAATAATCAGGGATTTAATCTATTGCTTTTTTACAATGTAAGTTTGTTAAGAGACCCTATGGTGTTTATATGCTAAAACTACCCAAATACATCAAGTGAAGAAAAACTGTGGCAACTCTATGAAAAATTTAAGGATACCTGTCACTAAATGTCAATGTGCCAAGCAAAAGACATCTTACCAACCTTTGTATTATCCCATATAGGTACCAACAAAATTTAACTATAACTTCAATTTTAAGACAAACCAAAATAAATACATATTTTTTTAATCTGAGAAAAAATGATATGCAAGAAAATTCTTCTATTTGATCCACTTTAATACCGCTCACTTGAGTATTTGAGACTTACAAGTATGCATTCTCCTTAAAATTGTAACAGGACAATACATAATTTTATGCTACCTTTTTATTTTATTTCCTCAAGCATTTTTATAGCCTCTAGAATAGCTGTCTAGTTATTACATTGTACAAAAATGATATTCTTAACTTCTTTTCCACTTGCATTTTCAAAAACTATGCCCAAGTATGAAGTATAAAACCTCCCTTCTTAATCCATTTAAAATTTCAAAGAGAACAATGTTATCAGTTAAGAGCTTTGTCTCTGATACGTGCTTTTCAGAACTATAAAATTTCACCCAGAGAATAAGTCTGTATCTTTTAAAGGGCCTTCTGACTTTTCCCCACATCTGCCAATTACCGAAGAAATATCCACATGTAAAGTCCTAATACGATATAAATAAAAAAATAAACATCGTAAGCTGACAATTCCATAAAGTCTGAGAATTCTACTGGATTAACGCAAATGAACATTTTTCATTTGGAGGCCTAAAATTCAACTTAAGATGTTTTTTACATCCCAAGCTCGATTTTCATGAGGCTCTGTCACAGGTTAAGAAAAAAAGGAGGGGGGCAGGCTACAGTTCTTATGAGTGGGCTTAACCCACTGTTATTTTTTCATTTATTCCTTAAAATGCCTTCACTGAGGGATTAACATCTGCAAACAATGAAAAGTAATCAATATTAGCCTTGAAAAATAACTTAAAAGTCACTCCCTCCCTCAAACACAAAACTCCACAACAAACAAACCTAAATTTGGCTGTCCATTTTAAATCCTTTTTTTTTTTTAACCGATTCAAGTAAAAGGTCTTTAGAACAAAGTATAAAATAGAAGATTGTTTACATTTCTGCCCATGAGAGACACATTTTAATGCAGAGGTAATAAACTCCAGGGCAAAAAGGAGTATCATTTTCCTCATTTCACTTCAAAGCTGCCATGATTTCAGTGAAGGAAGCAAAAAGGCCCAATTCGAGAGTCCCGGGGCGGTGAGGGGTGTCGGGCCCCAGCCTCAGCTCCAAACCAAGCGTAGGTCTTGAGCTGTCATTTCCAGTCCTAACACCACTTGCACCGGAACAAAACGGTCCCGCCAGAAGCCTATTCAGGGGTCGCTTATGCTTAAGTTTTCCTTAACTTCTCCCCTGCCAACGCGGCGCTAGGTGAACACTTCTGTTGTGTGTTTCACGACTGCCATTGTCTCGCTGCAGGATGGGAGGCTCTTTTAAGTGAAACGCTGTTGGAAAAACCAGGATTTTACGGAGCATCATTTTCCCACCTGTATACGGCGCAAATAAACTCTAATTCTACCAGGTGGGGATTTAAAAGTCGCCTGACTTCTCCCTCGAAGAGGGGAGAGAGCAGAGAAGTTGCAAAGTGACAGGCATTTTAACTCGGGAACGGGCTCTCATCAAACATCGCTGGTTGAAAGCGCTCGCCCTCAACGCGCTCCCGGACACACACAGTTCCTCCTTCGCCGTTTAGAGGAAGAGAGCGGACCTGCGACTTCCGAGGTCAGGCTAGGGAAACAACCTGCTATTTGGGCAGGAGGTGGAGAAGGTTCTGCGCAGAGCCAGGGCCGCCGTGGCCCGGGATGCGCCAGACCCGGCCGCAGCATCCTCGCCCGGGGGCCCGCGGCGAAGTCTGCCGAGCGCCGGGCCCCGAGGCCCCCCTCTTAACTCGGCGAGGGACGCGCCCCCGCCCCGCTGCCTGCGCGTTCCTCGCTTACCGGCCGGTCGACGCGGAGGGCGGAGGCGCCGCCCACCCTCCAGCCCCGGCCGCCCCCCGGCGGCCCCCCGGCCGCCGCCTCACCGTTGGGGTCCGCGCGGGCGCCGCGGCCGGGGACGCGCGCCTTTCTCCTCCCGGCGCCGGACGTGGAACCTGCGCGCCCGGGCCGCGCCCCAAGTTGTGCGCAGGTCGTAGCAGCTCTCGGAGCTCCTCCGGGGAGGCGCTCCCCGCCCCCAAGCCCGGGCCCCGGGCGAGCGCGGGCGGGAGTGGACATCCCCGCACCTCAGTCTCCTCCGCACCTCCGCCGCGCCCATCCACACCTGCCGCCGCGGGGCCGCGGCGGTCGCGGCTCCTCCCTGTCTCCGCCCCTCGCCCGCTCCCCCCCCCCCTCTCCGCTGCCTCCGCCGCAGCCGCCGCCGCCGCCGCGGGGAAAAAGGGGGAGGAAAGAGGCTCCCCGACCCGGGAGCGCGAGCGGAGGCGCTGCGCCTTCTCCTTCGGGCTGGGGCGGGACTCCGGTCTCTCCACTGCAGCGCGCCGCCTGAGCGCCAGAATTTGGTGGGGGAAGCGGCAGTCACGGCAGCCTCTGTGGCCACCGCAGCCTTTGGCGGGCGGGAGCGTCTCGCATAGAGTCTAAGCTAAGGCGGAGAGAGGGTCCCACCTGCGTGAGCCGTAGACTCCCCCATGCACTCTCGGAATCCAAACTTAGCAAACTGCACAGCGGAAGTGCCTCCTAGGTCGGACCCTTGCATTTGGAGGGGGCTTCTAAAATCGTGCCCGGTAGCGTGGGTCCCGCGGTTTAACTGGCTTTAGAGCGAGGTACGGGGTCCTTCCATCTGGGGTGACCGCGCCGGCATTCGCAACCCTGTGGGTGTTTCGAGGCCTTTCTCAGTTGCCGTCTCCACCACGAATTTTTTCCAGGTGCTCACCCGCGGCCCAGATTTGATTTCGCCCTGTTTTGGAGAGCCAGGGCTCTCTGAACCTTTCTACCGGCCCCTCCTTTGGATGGGAGCGCTTTGTGAAATGCGGTGGGCCATCTCTAAACACGTTAGTTGTTTTTATTTTGCTGTGTGGACTCCTGTCGGTACGAGCAGAGAGATGTATGCATTCCTAATCCTTTCCACTTGGGTTTTAAATTCTTTGAAGCCAGAGGCTACAATAAGTTGCTCGTCTCTGAAGGTTTTCAAGTAAATACCGAAAGGTACTTGGCAGGGTGGTCGCACCACGTGACCTAGCCAGAATTCTGGCGGTCCTCCTTATCTGTGTCCTCCGAGAGCCCAGCGTGGCGCCTCGCACCTGGGTGGCGGGGTGTGGGTGCGGGTAGAGGGTAGTTGTGTTTCCGTGTGGGAATGTATTTGTTTTTGGCCAAGGTCGGTCTAACTACCGCAAGGAAAAATTCCACGGGGGGGTGAGGGGGGGCGTGGCGTAGCAAAATTCATAGTGGTATTTATTGATGGTGGAATATGTCTCTATGTAAAAATCATTCATTCAAGCACAATGAAAAAATATTCATCAGATGTTTCCCAATGAGTTGGTATTTCCTAAAGGCTCCTTTTCTCAGCGCTCCTTTTCTTCTACCTATATAAATCCAGTGCAGTTGGTGTATTACGTAAATTATATTTGCATGAGCATTTGAGAGAAGGACTGTATGAAAGATTCAAGTTTTACATTTCCTGTATAAAATACAGCTGAATGAAATGTTTATGTACCACTTATCATTTCCTACACTTAAGTGTATGTTTTGAGTTATGAAGTCAGTCGTATTTAATGATTACTACTGTTATGTAAACAGAGTCATAGAAAGTCACGTACGCTTCAGCTTACAACAGATTGAATTAAAGAACTCTCTTTTAAAGAACTGAGCAATCTCAAGCCAGCTTGACTATCTTGACCAGGAAATAAGCAACAAAAATTAACAAGGTTATTGCTATTAAAATATTCCTGATACTTTTGAAAAATGAGTTTTCAAAATGTTTAGTCCCAGTGTAAAGGAAAAAAAATATTTACAAATCATGAAAATGTGCCATAAGATGTAAAGACTATGAAACTTAGAGCTACGTGTTCTTAAATATACATATAAAATATGTAGATATATTTATAAATATATGTATGGTTAGCGAAACCCGTTTGAAGAAAACTCAAAAAAGCTTTTGGCATTCTTTGAAGTGAAAAAATACTACTCTAACTTATCATGGAAAATATAGTACTATTAAACTCAATAGCTGTTTTAAACAAATATGTAAAAGAAAAAAAAAAGCTCTCATAACAAATGAGTTCCATTACACAAGACTGTGTCCAAAGTCCAATAGGAAAGATATTGAATATGCAAGCATATGCATTTTGTTTGTGGAAAGCATTTTTCAACTTTTATACAGAAGTCCAGAATAATGGGTATAGAAAAGATATACAATTGCTTAACCAAATTGTATATTATAATGAATAGAAAAGAGCCAACAGAGGGATAATTCACCGCAAACAGTAATATCAATCCAAACAAAAACTATTTTAAGCCCATAGAAGAGAAAGAATTATCTTTTAGACTTTGATTTGAGACAAACAAGCTGTTTGCCCCAAGACAAATACACATAATATCACACAGTAAACCCAGAGTTATAGAACATAGCCATAAATGGCCCACACGGCAAAACACGTAAACATCTTCAATTTTATATCAAAAGGGCTGGCCAGGGTACATCACATAAACATTTTGTTCACAGTTTACTCCATAATAATTACAGCATTGTCTGAAATTTGGGAATTGCCACTTTAAGTTTACCAGCAAGGGAAGATGAACTGTGATTTAGTTTCTAGCTGTACCTAAAGATGAGCACCAAGGCCGTATTTTCACCCACCATGTAAATAATCTCTAAATATATACTTACAAAAGTTAACTTATTGTTTCAGTTATTAATAATTTTTGTATTTAAAACTGTTCTGTGTTACTTATCACATCTTTCCAAATCTGCTGACTATCAGGGACTTTCAGAAGAGGGTGGAATAGAATCTTTACCTCATTTAAGGTTTTTTAAAAGTTAACACAAAGTTATCCATACCCATAAGTATATTTCACACACAACCTACCCCTCACCTCCTCACACAAATCAAGTATAGGACATATGGGAGTAGAAGAATTAAGATATCTTTTAAAAATATATTTTTACAATAATTATGAAACACATCATTAACAGAAAGTCTACAAAATGTACTTTCTATTCCATTTTTAATTAATTTATTTAGGAAAAATCTCCCCTATAAGCAAACCCAAATTCTAGTGATTACTATTGGTATTATTTTTGAACATTGACACGGTACAAGAATCATGGGGAAAGAATTTCTTTTAGAGGCCTCTCTGTCAACCTTTAAAAGTTTTAAAAGGAAGTTAGCAGATAATTTCAGTTGAAGTGGTTCACCCCTCTGACAACAATGACAAAGCTTTTAATGTTTTCTTTTTACTGAAGAAAAATCTTTCTAAAAAGACAACAGAGGCGCCTAGATGGGTCAGTGGGTTAAGCCTCCAACTCTTGATTTCGGCTCAGGTAATGATTTCACAGTTCGTGGATACAGCCCAGCGCAGGGCTTCAGGCTGAGAGCGCAGAGCCTGCTTGGGATTCTCTCTGTCCCTCTCTCTCTCTCTCCCCTCCCCCCTCTCAAAATAAATAAACTTTTTTTTTTTTTTTTAAAGACAACCGAACAGGGGCTCCTCGGTGGCTCAGTTGGTTAAGTGTCCGACTTCAGCTCAGGTCATGATCTCACGGTTCGTGGGTTCGAGCCCCGTGTCAGGCTGTGTGCTGACAGCTTGGAGCCTGGAGCCTGCCTCGGATTCTGTGTCTCCCTCTCTCTCTGCCCCTCTCCTGCTTGCTCTCTCTCAAAATAAATAAAACATTAAAAAATATTTTTTAAAAAAGACAACAGAGTAGATATCTATACAAAATGTTCATGTTGGTTGAAACTAATTGGTGAGAGGGACACCTGGGTGGTTCAGTCGGTTAAGCATCTGACCTTCAGCTCAGGTCATGATCTCACGGTTCAGGGTTTGAGCCCCACCTCAAGCTCTCTGCTATCAGCTCAGAGTCTGGCGCCAGCTTCAGATTCTGTGTCTCCCTCTCTCTCTGCCCCTCCCTGACTCATGCTCTGTCTCTCAAAAATAAATAAACATAAAAAAATTTTAAAAACCTCAATGGTGGGTATACAGATCTCTGACGTTTTGAAATGTTTCATAATTAAGAATAAAATGGAAATAAATAAGAAATATAATATTGAAGTAATTTAAAAATTACTTGTGATTTTCCATTTGTCCTTACACAATTTTTAACCCTTTAGTTAGCTTTCATTGGTAGACATTTTTTGCTGGCTGTAATCTCATGCCTGCTATTTTCTGAATAAGAGTTCTAACTGTGGAGAGAGGTGGGAAAGAATCATTTTTGTGCATGTAGAAAGAAGAAAATGAATATTTTTAAAAGAAACAATGCCACACTTTTTAAAGTAAATTTGTAGTTAAAATAGGAGCAAGCTGAAAATGTTTTGTGACATTATATCTTTTGTTCCATGTTGAGTATGGAATGTTATTTTGCATGGTGGCATTAGTCTCTCTAAACAAGTAATCAAAAGACATACTTCATTTTACCTAATTTCTATAAAGTAGAAAACAGTGAAAGAAATATTTATTATTGAAAGAAGCTGAATATGAAAAAAGCCATGTCCAATTTCATTCTTTATATGGTGTTTTATGAGAATATTTATAGAAAGCCATGGTTTTCATTCCCTTAAACACCAAATGACATATTCTTGGCTTGTATAATTGTCATTAGGTATACATGCAATTTTTAAATGCTAATCAGTGTTCATAAATTTTCAGCATTGCCTGTTCGACCTCCATTTTAGGAACTGTCATGAAACTTCTTTTCATTGAAAATGCAATCAATGACACCAGCAGCTAAAAAAAATTTCATGAGTTGCTAACACATAGAAAGTTAATCTTTGGGCTCGGAAATAAATCTTTCGATCAGTGGCCTTATTCATCTTCGACTCAGCCATATTTGAAGAATCAAAAGATGGCAGTGGTGTGTATAAGGAAGAACAGTGGTTCTCCAACCCACACGTGGATGATACGGGTGTATCTGTGGGCCTTGGCATCAATTATCAGGTTTTGACAGCCTAATTCTCAGTACTTGCTAACTCCGATTCCGTCTCTTGCTCCTCTCTTGAAAGCAAGCGAAAACAACGTTTTTAAAGGGATAATCTAAATTTGCTCTAACTTAAAAAGATAAGCCATTCACAGACATGAATTGTAATCCACCTGAGATCTTACAGAGACACATCAACATGGTAAGCCGCCACCAAAGTAGATAGAGAACTATATGTAATGCAAAGCTCAGATCACGGAATATTTCTTCTAAGGAAAAAAGTCAGTTGACTCTCTTACCGAACGCCCCGGTGATATCTTCCTCTTGGAGTAGGTTTAGGCTCTGCGTGGTGAGATGAAGTAGCTCTAGGATATATGAGCAAACAGTGGGAGGAGCTGTTCTGAAGTGCTCGGCGGTTAGCGGTGTATATGGACCCACTTCTAGAGTCTTACCACTCAGTTCGTTCCCCAGACTTGACAGTATCAGCGTCATCTGGAAATTTGTTAGAAATGCAGGATCCTGGATCCTACCCCAGGTCTTCTGATCAGAATCTGTGTTTAAGAAGATACCAGTTGATGTGGGTGTGTACTAACATTTGGGAAACACTTTAGCATGAGCATTAGAGAAATGCATGGTTGACATAAACATTTCCTGTTCTGTGGTTTGGGTCTCCTGGCTTTCTTGCTGGAGAAAAGGAGAATCTTCAGGTCACAACACTCCTGAATTTTTGTTAAGGTCTCAGATAGGAGCATGACTCTCAGGGTGAGGATTTTAGAGGAACATTTAAAAACTGGGCCACTGGAATCGTAGATTAATAGAGACACGGGGTACCTTGAGAAATCATGTTTTTTGCCCTTCTTCATTCTGGGCAATTTTCTTTTCTTTTCTTTTCTTTTTTCAATATCTTTAACACCACATCAAAGCCTCCTAGTGGGGTCAGTAGGTGAGTGTCAGAGGCTGAGAAACCTACTGAATATAAAATGTGACTGTAGATTTCAATTTTTCCAAAAAGAGAGTTCTTAGTGTTCATCAAATTCACAGAGGGTCTGCCCCTAACCGTTTAAGGACGACTGATATATCTTACCTTCCTCTAAATCCTATTTCATTGGGTTTTTCCTCTGATGTCAAGTTGTTTTTTTTTTTTTAAATATCACTTGAAAACATTGCCTATTTGAATTTACCTTTCATTCTTTCTGTTTAATTATCTATAGCATATCGTCAGTACCCTTAAAAAACCTTAGGACTAGTGCTTTGCCTTTCCATCAGCCATTATTCTAGACAAGGTATTTTCAGTTGTGAAACTATTTCTAAAGTGGAAGAAATACTTAAGAATCATCTTAAAGTAGCTAACACTTCTGGAAATCCTGTCTCTTAATTTGTGTGTCTCTCCCAAGAGTGACAGGGCAACCATCAAAGAGTTCTGAGTATACCCTAAATTCTAGCCATCCTTTCCTTATTTACTAAAGAGAATTGGGGGGCATCTGGGTGGCTCAGTCGGTTAAGCATCTGACTCTTGATTTCAGCTCAGGTCATGATCTCACTGTTCATGGGATCAAGCCCCGTATCAAGCTCTGCGCTGGCAGCTGGGAGCCTGCTTGGGATTCTCTTTTTTCCTCTCTGCCCCTCCCCAGCTCACACAAAGGCTCTCTCTTTCTCTCAGAATACATAAATAAACATTAAAAAAAAAAAGAACTGGACTAATTCCTACAAGGAATGTATTTATTAGAAAAGAAGAAAGAAGTGAAGGAATAATGGACTCTGTTTTGAACCATTTTGAAAAACTTAAGTAACTTTTCTCTCCTTTGGGAAAAGAAGGCACAGTACATTCTATCTGAAATAAGGACTACTGTCATCAGTTTAGCATTATTGGAATTATTTTAGGGTAGTAAATATTATATTTTAGTCTTCCCCTTATTCTGGCGCTCTAAGTGGGTGCAGTAGAAGTGTATTTAGGCTTCAGAATGAAAAGAATCTCCCGTTTTACTCCTCACTCTGCCTCTTACTGTGGATAAATGCCCAACAGCTTTGTTCCTCAGTTTGCACCTCAGTGAAAATGATGAAACTACTGTAATATCTACCTCATATAGTATTGATAAAAATTAAACAAAATAATACATGTGAATTAATTAGCAGAGTGGAGGGTAAACCACCTTCCTTTATTAGAGAGAGAGAACAATAAAATAAATAAAATAGAACGTTCTATTTCCCTTACATTGGCCTATAATGGTGGGGCTGCACACCTACTGTGTTAGGTGCTATGTAGAATGCATCAAAGACATTCAGATGTCTTTGGGCTGTTGGTTTTAAGGCTGAGAAAGCCAGCAATGTTTGGAACCACATCAAGGATTCCAACCCATTCCCACTCCCCATCCACTAAATAACTAGTTAATAAAGGCCATGCCAGTATGCATGTTGGATGCAAGAAAAAACAAGTCCACAGCCAGGGAAACCTGGCACATTCCTTAAATCCCTGTCCAGCCATGGCAAGAGAGCTAGGATCTAAGCAGATACCAATTAAGACCGAAATCATTAGTGTATACGTGTGTTAAAGAAAACAAAATGCAATTACCTTTATGGCCACTACTCACCCTCATGAAACTATCTGAAATGAGAGCTAGCTGTCTTCAGGGAGACATGTTGGCATTCCCAATGTCCTGAGGTAGGAGGAATTTATGTTGTTAGGATATATCTTAAAATTTTTTTTAATGTTTATTTATTTATTTGAGAAAGAGAGAGAGCACGCACGCATAAGAGAGAGAGAGAATGAGAATCCCAAGCAGGCTCTGCAGTGTTAGCACAGAGCCTGATGCGGGGCTCGAAGCTACAAACTGTGAGATCGTGACCTGAGCCGAAATCAAGAGTCAGATGTTTAACCAACTGAGCCACCCAGGTGCCCCTTAAATGGTTTTAATTGAGGATGTTTGAGAGGGTCTTCCCCCCTACCCCGTTGGCTATTTTATAAATCTCTAGTACCTGACATTCGCAAGAACATATTCTTACAGTGAGACCTTCTCACCAGGGAAGCTTTCCCAGATATGGTCTTAACCTCTGTTCTTTTCTGTTCGGTTGCTTGGTCTTCTGTTTTCTCACAGTTAAAAAATAAAACAAAACAACTCTGTAATATGATTTGCATCACATCTCCTCGGCTAGCCTTTCAGGAACAAGCAGTGTGCATTATTTGTCTTTGTTTTGCCAGCCTGGCCGGTTTCCAAACACATGGCAGGTGCCCTATAAATGCAAGAATGAATACCCTGACCCAGCATTTCCCAATTTCTCAAACTTGATATTCCGCATTAAGAGTTTCCTGAAAAAATTGAGAGACAGAGAGACCAAAAGAGAGAGAGACAGGCAGAAAGAGAGAGAGAGAGAGAGAGAGAGAGAGAGAGGAAGACAGTCAATTAAATTTGAGAAACCTTGAGTTTAAAAAAGTTAAGCTTTTTTTTTTAATACATGACTTCTCAGAGCCTTAATATTCTAACATGCATTGTATTTCCCAAACATTTTTGGCCACCCAAACCCACTTTCACTCTTCCGGAATTTAGCAGGGCACAGTTTGCAAAACTGAGCTCTAATCCTAACAAAAACAATTCACACATTCAGCAATGGTTCTTGAATGCTTTCTAAATTACAGTACGTAATACCCTTTCGTCAAAACACCAAAAGATTCCCAAGTACCAGATTTTCAACAACATCTAATACGATGGAATCCCAACACAATGAAGCGATGCAGACACAGCCGTGGAGTACATTGTAACAGGATTTCACCTGGGTTGGATATGAATCTGACTGGTGCCATTTTACCCAAATAAGCCAGCACAAGGGCAAAAGAAAGAAAACGTCCAGCACGATATTTTGTCAGACAATGGTGTCAGCACGCAAACACCATAATCATGGTCCTGGTTCTAGCATGTACCACGTACTCGTCAAAGAGCTTTCACTCACCATCCTGGGAAGACAGAATTGGTGGAACGCACATGTGAAAGGTGGTCGCATGGAACAAGTCCCTGCAGGTGGTGATCCGCCGATGCCACCTTTTCCTCCTGTTGCTCCTCCATCTTTCCTACCCCTCCTACCTTCCCTCGGTTGTTTTCATGTCTCCCCCCACTCTACTCTCTTCTGCTCCTCAGAATAGGCATGTTCCCTGCCTTCTGTTGCATCAGGGCTGGCAGATTTTGTGAAATCAACACATAGACGATCGCTTTCATCGAAGGTAATATTAAAAATATATCCCGACTAGTCTAACATGAGCACCAGCCAACCAGGGCTGAAGGTGGTCAGAGCTCTGGAGGCTAGAAAGCTCCCCCCATCTGTCAGGACTTACCCCACTAATTGCTGAATGAAGGGACGGGAAGATGTCCCCAGAAAAGAGGCCAGGGATGCAGAAGGGGCATGGGATGGGCCACGGGGTACTGGCTGTTTACGTCTAGTACAGAACTACATCAGGGTTTAACAAACCTAGTCATCCCAGTGCATGCTACATGTGCGTCAGTCCTACATTCAATAACCTTTTTTTCTGAGTGCTTACCATATACTGGGCATTATGCTGGGCCCTGCGGATAGGGCCAGGAGCAAGATTTTTATTCTAATTTTTTTTTTTTTTTTTTTTTAGTGTTTATTTATTTTGAATATGGAAAGAGAGAGAGAGACAGAGCATGCGTGGGGGAGGGACAGAGAGGAGACACAGAATCCGAAGCCAGGTCCAGGCTCTGAGCTGTCAGCACAGAGCCCTAGGAGGGGCTGAACGCACAAACTGAGATCGTGAACTGAGGCCAAAGTTGGACGCTTAACCGACCTGAGCCACCCAGGCGCCCTGAAAAAATTGGTTTTTAAGTCAAAAAAGAAAACTACAGTACATGAGAGTGTCTTTCATTCCTGATGAAAAAGAAAATGAATTTGTCTGTATCCTTTTTACTCCAAAGTTATGAAGACATGGTTATTGCTTATATAAAATATAATGATGATCCCTTAAAAAATCTGTTTTTATCATCTGAATGTACACATTGAAATTTAGTCCACTGTGTCTCTGGCTGGTTTGAAGAAGAAAAACTAATCACTGAATGGTTTCCCCCAGGCAAAGTGCAATATCCACTCACATCTGACCCTCGCTATAATGCTTAATTTAAGGTGAATCACAGTCCCTATACCATGGAGAAGCTAGGCTTAACTAGCTTAACTAGCTGGTTAAGATGACACAGAGGAAGTGGCAAAGTCAGCGTTGGAGCTCAGAAGGCTCCAGGTTCCAGGAACTACTGACAAGTTCATCTTTGTTAACAAAATTAATCACATTTCCTAAAGTCTCTGAAATCAACACTCAGGACCATCTTACATCACCACCAATGAACACATCAACATAAGAAAAAAATTGAAATGGAATATACACATAAACAATTTACCATATAACTAATTATGTCACTGGACCCGGTTCACCTGAATTGACCTTGAAGTTGAAATGGGTTCTAACATGTATAAAACACATGCCAAAGCTGGTGTAATTCATTGTATGCCTGTTGAATTTCTAACATCAGAATGAACTTTATTGTCTAATGTGAGTTGGAAGCAACTAGGCATTTTCATCCAAAAAATACACCCCCAGACAGAGTATGTACCACCCCATTTTGACTTGACTCCATTTTGTCTGTCTGCTGCTACTTTTCCTTAACTGAAACTCGGTTCTATGGACATGCATATAAGTATTTGCTCTTGTTAAAAATTGGACTGTCCTCACAGAGCACATTTATTTTCTGTTTTTCTCCGGTGGATAGTTTGTTCACCTTTTCCTTCTACAGATCACTCTTAACACAGAATATGAATGTGACATGAAACAGAACAGGAATGAAAGCAGGATATAGAGGAAAAAAAGAAAATGAAAACTTTTATGAGAATGAGAGAGTATTTTAAATGTGTGTGGGTGTGAGTGAGATGAGAGAGAGAGAGAGGAGAGAGAGAGAGAGACAACAGGGGGTATACAGGCTACAGTTATATAATAGGCATACAGTTTTCACTTTGGTGTAAAAAGATCTAAGACAATGAGAGGAGAGGATAGTAGAATCAGCAAGACGACTGATAGTTATGAAACAACAAAGGGTATTGGACTCGTTCTCTGAATTCCAGAATTCATGAAACTTGAGAAAGGACCAAAAAAATGCTATTGTGGGTAAAGTCAGGAATAAGTATACAAGGATGGTAATAATTATTATAATATGTAGAAGTCACCAGTTTTCAAAAAAAAAAAAAAAAAGAATGATGTGTTTCTTTTAACCATTTGTTTGTTATCTCTTTTCAAATGCTAAATCCCATGGAGGTGTCATTAGGACGGCTGAAAGTTTCAGTACCCTGCTCGGCCGGCTGTGAGTGTTAATGAGTTCTGGTTAACAGAACGCTAAATAAATGCAAATTTCCAGGTACCAGGTAAACCAGCTTTTATTGTAGTTTTTAAGATGGAAAGATATTTTTCTTTATATTGTAAACTTTTGGAAGTTTAAAAACTTCAGTAAGTGCAGCCTGAAAAATAAGGTAGATTCAAAAGTGATTCACTTGGATTTATAAATGTAAAGTGGGCTATATAATGGAATCTAGAGATATTTGGGGGAGATTTCTAGTTTTAAGAACAACAACAGATAACCACCAAGAGAGGCAAAGCAAAGGGGCTGAAAGTATCCACTAGTTTGTCATAGCATTTCCTTTTTCTTATATTTAAGCTCTTGAAATTGATGTATACTAATTCGATTATGTATAAATACCCATCATGCTTCCAAAGAATCAAGGAGAAAGGTGGGTATATGCTGATTAATTATATGCATTTTCTATAGGAACAATTTTCTGCCTTGGCCCATAGTTAAATATGCAAAGAAAAAAGTGAGTTTCTGAAATCAAATTCTCCTAACCAAAGTAGTTTTAATTTTCTCATTTTATTTAAGTGCATCTGAGCAATAAAAAATGAGGTAATTATTGATATAGAATGAATTTAGTGATTTTTTTGTAACTTTCTATCCAGTATCTTGGAATTAGTATGTCAAAGCTTTGCTCAAGTTATATTAAATCACTGACAATATCAGTTAACCTACTCGATACATTCCTTACTTGTTAAGATATTGCTATCTTTGGCATTCAGGAAAGTACAGCTTGCTAAATGATATGACATCATTCTTCTCCTGTACTGGCACATGACTGCTGGTTTGCTAGCTGAGTGCCTTCTCAGAAATCTGTTCTTCCCATAATTTTTGCCTTGTCAGTTTATTTTAAATAAAATCTTTTAAGCCACATTTACAGTACAAGTTCAGTGTGAAAGAGCTCGAATCCTCTAATCATGGACAATTGGAGATGGAAAGGGTCCAATCAGGCTATCCAAAAGCTAAACCCTTACGAAAATGGGATTGCTCTATAGATAATGTCATTTGTCTCTATTTCTTCATGTTTAAATCTTTTGGAAATTATCCAAGATTCCAACAGCTCTCATCATCGGGGATGTTTTTCCATTTTCTTTTCTACTATTCTAGCATAACTTTTATCATATGTAGTCAAAACATGTCTTCCTATTAGTATGCATGTGTACTTTCGTCTGCTTTGTTTGTAGATATGAGAGGATTGCCTCGCTTTTCAATGACAAAGTAAGAGAACAGAAGAAAGGCCTGAGGGGCACCTGGAAACGGGACTTCGAAGCAAATCTGCTTAACTAGTGGTGCGTTTCACGTTATGCTGCTCAGCATTTATGTCTTTGCCACCGACAACACTCAAGCCACCTCTCCTCCCGAAATCTGGAAAATAAATTGTTTCCTTCAGCAAATCAGAATTAGAAAGTCAGGAGCTAGCACGGCACTGCCCATCAACAGACGTGGACTATTCAGAGGGAACATAAAAGAGGATGGTCAAGACAAGAGTAAGGAACTTTCCTTAGCCAACTTTACATAAGGTAAAAGGTGAAGGAGAAGGAAACAGAACAAAAGTTCAGGGGGAAGTAGATAGAATGTGTGCTCAGTTGGTAGACCAAATGGAATCCCACAGATGAGAACAATCCATTGGTAATTAATTACTCACTGGGCGTCTGACATCACTACTCTGTACTCAGCACTGGTTAAGAACACAGAAATATAAGCTAGGACCCCTCAATAACTTCAATAACTTACTTCATTTCAAGGTGGGGGACACACTTAACCTAGGTAAACAATGGTTGACAGTTTTCTTTTTTGTTAAAGATCTCGAGGGTCAGAGGAGTTTAGTGAAGTGAGCAATCAAAGAAGACTAGTGGCCTTTGGGAGCCAAAGTGGGTTAGATTTCCACTTGGCTTTGTTCCCAGACGCTTCTTTCTGTCACCAGTGATAACACTTATTTACTATTGGGCCCTTGTCATCACAGCCAAATATGCAAAGAGTGATTTCTCTGGAATAGCTTAGATTTTAAAGGATGATTTCAAGGAGAAAAAAAATCAATGTAGGTCACAGCACAATTAGATTGCTAGCTGCTACAAAATTCTCTTTGTAATTTCTTTTCTAACTTTTTCTCTTTATTCACTGTAGAAGGAAAAAGTACAGAGAGAAATGCTTTGAATCCAAAACTATACCATGGTATAAAACTATTTGCCAATGAACTTGGCTTACTTAATTATTTGGAATAGAATCAGAGAAAATTGGACTGAGGAAATCATAGAAATAATTTTATTTAATCTCCTCATTTTACAAATGAGAAAATAAAGACTGATGAAATGCAATGAGTTACCACGGTCACAGAGCTAGAAACTGATAAGACCCCATGTCTCCCGGCTCAGTGTCCACCATACTGTTCTAGTTGCAGTATTTTTGGCTTAAAATGATACACCTCACATGTTAATAACCTACAAATTTGGAAATTTCAGTTTATGTTATGGTAGACAGTGCTTAACTTGTAGCCAAACAGCCCTGAGCTGAATCCTGTTCAGCTCAACTCTAATTAGCTATCGGACCTTGACAAGTTCATTTACTCACTTTGCCAGATGGCTACTGGGTACTTTCTCTATCTCTCAGCCACTTTTTTTACATCCTGGGATAAGTAGCAAACAGAAACTTCTATTCTGGTTAAGGGAGAGTAACTACAAATGGATAGACATTTATGATATCAGGGGATGAATCAGAGAGGAAAATAAAGCTGGCTAAGGGGTCATAGAATGACAGAAAGTTTTATAAACGGTATTAGGAAAGGCTTCTCTGATAATAATAGTTAATACAGAGTTCTCAGTATGTGCTGAGTGCTTTATGTAGAATGGTCATTAAATGCTCACATTTATGCTATGAAGTTGGGCCTATTAATATCTCCTCTTTATAGATGAGGAAATGAAGTCCCATAGGGGTTAAGTAAGTAGCTCAAGGCTGTCCAGCTAGTAAGAAATGAAGCCAGAATTTTAGTCCAGTTCCTCTGTCCCCAGAATGTCCTCTGACCACTACCCTTTGCTGCCTTTCTAATAGGTTAACAATAGAGCACAGTTCTGAGTTGTACTTTCCCAGCCTATATTAGACTTGTTTCAGAACCATAAGATGTAGTATTTAGTTAAAGCTTAGCCCTGTGTCTGTCACAAAGTAAGTTTATCAGTCAGAATTCTTCAGCTTTTGGCCAGCCTCCTGGTCCTTGGACCTCCTCTCTGCCCCACGACAAGACTCTTAAGGCTTTGCACCTGTGTTCAGAAACCCAACAAAAGGTATCCTAAGAAAAACGAAGAATGTATTGTTTCGTGTCAGCAAATTGCACGGGCAGGGGTAGAAGGAACCTCAGTGATAACGAGGGTCAAGGACTCAAATGCTCAAATGGAGACTTTCTCTTTCCCTCTCCTTCTATCTCTGTCCACAGGTTAGCTTATTCTTTCCTACTCAAGAATGACTTCTCCTTGATGGAAAAATACAGCCACAGATGGCAAACTATATCCCGTTAGATTTTAAGAACAAATTAATGGGCCCTTGCCATAGCCAAGAACTTTACCTGTGCTGATTCACAACAAGTAAGCCTCACAACAACTCTGTGCGGTAGGCACAACTGTTAGGCCCAGTCTCAGATGAGGAAACGGAGGCATGCATACTTAAGTAGCTGATTTGCAGCCACTGGCTAGAAAGGGACACAAACTTAGGCCGTCTGTTCCAAGGCCAGGCTCTTAAGTCAACATATTCTGCCTGACCTGAGTTTTAAATTTAAATTAAGAAAAAAAAAAAAAAAAAGGTATGTATATACTGGGGACAGAATTCATACCACTGGCTCCAACCAGGCCATTCTTGGGATCTAAGACCTTTGATTGATGCCCTGTGAGGTATTGCCATTTATTTGGCCAGCCCCCTGTTGCCTGCCCCCCCCCCCCCATAGGACTCTTCAGGCTCTGCACTTGTGTTCTTGCTGACAGCTCAGAACTCAGGGACTGGAAGATCATGACCTGAGCCGAAGTCGGACGCTTTATGTACTGAGCCACTCAGGCGCCCCGAATCATTCTTTTGAGGTTGGTGCCTCACGGTATCAGGAATTGACCAAGGCTTCTTATGTGTAATCTCAATCAGTGCGTTTCACATTTTACTCTTGAATATTAAAAAAAAAAAAAAAAAAGTGCACAGGAGAGGTAAATGAAGCCATCTTCTTGAGCTGGAGGAAGGAGAAATTGGACTGTGACGGCTCTAAAACCTTCAGGGGAGGCACCTGGGGATGGTGGAGACCAGTTACATCCAAAGAGCTGGTGGTTGATTTCTCAGCAATCTTCTCTGAGACTTGCACAGTAAGTAGGTTTAGTTCTCTGTTCTTCTTTTTATGGAGCTTCATCTTGAATTGCCTTCAATTTTGCATTTGCTAAAATGTGGACTATGGTCCAATTTGGCAAAGTACTTTTATGACAGCACAACCAAGAAGGGCTCAGAAATAGGTGTTGGGAGGAAAGAGGAGTAATTGATTTTTACAGGAATTCTGCAGAACTGGAGTCCATATCTGTAATTGGAACCTTCCTTTACTTCATGCCTGGTAGGTCTAGAACAGTTCTAATTTAAAATTCTTGTTACTCTTCCAGTCCTGCCTAGAGTCTACACCACTGAGTTTGCTTTTCCTTATAACATGAACTGTCAACAATTACTTTTGTGACAATCATGACTATTAGTAGACTAAGTGGAAAATTTTTAAAAATAGCTGACCAGATATCCAATTCAGGAGAATGTAACTCATCCAGGGTTGATCAATAGTATAGACTGTTATGGTTTTTTGTCTGTAACGTGCCTATAAAGCAAGAACAGACCAGGCAAGTAGCTCTCTAGCAAGTCACATACAGGCAATACACAGGAAGCTGGAAGATCATGGAGAGCTTCTCTGAGATCCATTAGATCCTGAGCTCCATGGAGATCTGTATTCTCAGTGCTCACCATAGTGCCTACCACTGAGTAGGTTATTCTCTGTGTGCTTGTTGAGTGACTTGTCTTTGCTGAGACACAGTAAAGACAAATAAAAGAGGGTGGTCCAAGTTCAAATGAGAGAACATGAATTGTGGGTGGGGTGAAAAGAAAAGGCCAGAAAGTGATAGGAAATGAGACTTGAGGTTGGTGGTCTAGACAAGTTAGGAGAGCTAAGGGAGCAAGGTGGGCGTTATGAGGTACATGAGGACCTGGCTTAGAAAGGGCCAGAAGTTTCCTCCTCTGCAGAGGCCAGTGGTGGATGCTGGATTGGAGGCAGCCGTGCAAAAGGGCTGGAAACTAGCTCAGGACAGTAGGTTACTTCGGGGTTTATTTTCACCAGCGCTAAGCAGGTGGCTTTAAAAGAACTTCTCATGGAAAGGACCATTTGACAACAAAAAAAAGGAATTTGGAGAAAGAATTGTATAAGGTCGCTGAAATCCAGCCATTATCCTAATTCTTGATTTCTATCGTTCCTGTATCTTGAACAATGACAGGATCAATTTTTACCCTGAAGCCAGTCACTATCAGGGTAACCATAATGATGATGATGACAACAATGACAATGGCTGACATTTAGTGAGGACTTAAATACCTGACACTGTTCTGTGTCATTTAACTCGTGTTATTTCATTTAATAACTCTACAAGGAAGATACTATTCATATTCCTCTTTTACCCATAACGAAACTAAGGTGCAGAGAGATGAGCTTGTCCAAGGTTGCCCAGCTAATAAGTAATAAAAGATTCCAGAGTCCATGCACTTAACCTTCAAGTTTTAATTTAAGCTCAGATCCAGGTGGGGCCTGGGAGTAGCGTTGATGACTTAGGGTAAGCTCCCAGAATGCCTGGGGTAAACCCAGGTCAAGTAGGTATTGATCCCACTTCACTCTGCTTCCAAATCCCTCCCACATCTGCTTGTTTGTAGAAGCAAGTTTTCTTACAACCTATTATCATTATCACGAGGAATTTAATGTTACAATTATGAAAAAACAATGGCAAAGTTGGAGACAATCTGGAAAATCTGAATATAGACTGGGTATGAGATGTTTAAAAAATTGTTCTTTATTTTCAGAGTGATAATAGTACGTAAGGAAATGTCTTTAATTTTTAGAGATGCATACTGAAACATTTAGAGGCTAAAGTTCGTGGTATCTGAGGCTTCCTTTAAAATAATGGGCAAAGAGAAAATAGTGAAGGAAATATGGTAAAAATGTGGAGTGACTGATATGTAGAACTTTATTATAAAGGACTTTGTAGTATGTTAAAGCTGTTAATAATAAAGTTAAAATAAATGTAATAGTATGTTTCCTGATTTGAATACTATCACACGTTTTCAATTCTTATTGTAATAGAGAGCACATAGTTTCCACATACAGGGACTATAATTGCATCTGCTTCTAGACTGTTCTTAGAACTCTGGAGATAACATATACAAATCACTCAGCACATTGCCTGAAACACAGCACACAGTACGTATTAAATATTTTTAGCAGCAGTCATATCAAAATTTTTTTAAAAATTGTGCTCATCTTCATGAGGAGTCTCCACACTGTAGTAGGGAAAAGTTACCACCTGATGGCAAGGTTACACAGTATAGCTTCATTTTCATCTTTCACACCTCAGGCAGAGGCATCTTGTGGGTCTTTCTCTCAACCAAATGGAAGTGGTTTTTCTTTCCACAACAACCTTCATTCTTTTGATTCGAGAGTCAGAAGGCCATTGGACGATTTCTCAATTGTGACTAAGCAAATACAAGGAGATGATAAAAGCTGGGTTGTTGAGCAGGCCTTGCTCATTCCAGAATGATGCCTCACGTTTGGGTTAAGGATAGTGAAGACCCGAAAGAAGTTGCACTGACATTTCATCACATTTCTTTAGCCATGGTCTTTCATGCCCAGACTTCTGGATTTGAGGAAGTGCCTTCCCTCTACGGAGAATGTTCGTTTCCGAGGTGTGCCTTTAAGGGAATTGAAAAGGACCCTGAAGAGAAAGCCTGCCTTTGACACCCCCTCTCTCCCTCCTCCGCGAGTCTAAAGGCTGGGCTTTCTCATCTCCCAGCTTAGGTCCCCTTTCACTTGTGATGCCCTGTTAGGTTGCTTTGTTTTGGTTTCTCTGGGAGGCCTGCCAACACCATTCTCAGAGAAGGTTTGAAATGATTGAGATCAAACGTTTTAAGACAGTGTTACATTTCCTTTTCTTCCCCAAGCTTTTCTTTGTTTAGCTTCATGCCCCGTTTTGTCTTAAATCTTCTCTTCTGTAGTGCTCTGCATCCAAAGAGATTGCTAGGTTACAGAATCACATACTTTCAAAACTTTTTTATTTTAGAGAGAGAGAGGGAGAGAGCATGAAAGTTGGGCAGTGGGGCAGAAGGAGAGAGAGAGAGAGAGAGAGAGAGAATTTCAATCTGTTCCATGCTTAGTGCAGAGCGTGATGCAGGGCTCAATCCCAAAACCCTGGGATTATAACCTGAGCTGAAATCAAGAGTCTGACACTCAACTGAATGAGCCACCCAGGCACCCCCAGTATTATATACTTTTAAGTGATCCTAAAAGTCATCAAATCGAACCAGCTAATATAGGAATCTCTTTTACAACAACTCCAGCCCACGCTTATATTCAAATGAGACTAGCACGCACTTCATAAAATGGAATTCATTACCACACAGGGTGCTAATTTAATTTTTAAGAAGTTCTTCCTTATGATTTTGGAACTGTAACTAGTCTTAGTTCTCTATAGAGATGCACAGAACGTCTGTGTGATGGGAAGCTATCGTATCCCCTTCTCTCCTACTTGTTTTCTCTTTTTTCAAACTAATAATCCCCTTTTCTAAGCATGAAGGAGACATTGAGATGTGAAAGTAGAGGGTAGCCATAAAGACATATAGACAGATGGGCTTCACAGAATGAATGAATGAATGAATGAGTGAATGAATTTATTCACTCATTCATTCATTCAGTGAATACCCCAAGGCACTGTACTAAATCCTGGGAATATATTATGCTATATACTGAATGTTTGTGTTCCCCTTGAAGTTCATATGTTGAAGTCCTAACCGCCAATGTTGACAGTCTTAGGAGATGGGGACTCTGTGAGGTGATTAGATCATGAGTGGAATTAGTGCCCCAAAAAGAGAGACTCCAGAGAGCTCTCTCAGCCTTTCAGCCACGTGGAGACACAGCAAGGAGATTAGCCATGTTCCGACCAGGAAAGGGGTTCTCATCAGACACCGAATCTTTAAGCACCTTGATCTTGGACTTCCCAGCCCCCATAGCTTAAGAAACGAGTTGTTTATTTATTTCTGAGATTTTATTCTGTTGTTTCTAAGCCAGCCAGTCTATGGTATTTTGGTTAGAGCAGCCCAGATGAACTAAGACACACAGCGCTGTCCTCACAGAGTTTGCTACCTTGCAAGAAATAGAGACGGAAGAAAGGTAATTAACCAAAAGCAACTGTAGGGTAAAATAAAAGTATGTAATGGGCATTTTTCTAGGTGGGTGGTCAGAAAGTATTCCTGAGAAAAGAACTGTTTGATGGGAGATCTGAAAAAAGGGCAAGAATTGGCCAGGCAAGAAAGTATGTTTGTGGAGGAGACAGGGCCAGGGTGGAGGGGGAGGAAGGCAGAGTCATCCTGGGCTGGGGAAGTAGAACCCGCCATAGATCTGACGTGGGGAGAGCTGGATGCACCAGAGGGATGGAAGTGTGTGACTAGAACTTTGTGAGGAGAGGAGAAAAATCTTAGAAGATGAGGCAGGGTTCTGGACTTTATTCTGAGAATAATAAGAAACCAGGAGATAATTTTAAGCTGAGAAGTCATAGGATTTCCAGACATTTTACCATTGTGGCCACCCTCTTCTGGCCAGACTCCAGTTATTTACCATTCTGCTTCAGATGTGGTGCACAGTGCTAACCACACGCTCCAGACAGGGTCTCGTGAGTTCAGAGCGGACTGAACCACCCGCCTCCTTTGTTCTGGACATTGGACTCATGCATCCTGAGAGTGCATTTGTTTGGACCGTCACCGTGCCATGGTGTTATGTTACATAGACCCTGTGGTTGACAAAACCGATACCTGGTTTGGGTTGGATTTTTGACCCTAGACGGCCTGCGAAGGAATCTCAGGTCAATGGAGATGTCCAGGATTAAATTCCTCCACTCATTCTGCATCTTATTCAGCCTATATATGTTAAATTTTTTTTTTTTACATTTATTTATGTTTTGAGAGATAGAGAGAGACAGAGCACAAGTGGGGGAGGGCAGAGAGAGAAGGAGACACAGAATCCAAAGCAGGCTCCAGGCTCTGAGCTGTCAGCACAGAGCCCGACGCGGGGCTCGAACCCACAGACGGCGAGATCATGACCTGAGCCGAAGTCAGATGCTCAACCGACGCCCCTGTTTTTCCCTCTTTTCTTCTATCATTTTTCAAATTATAGAAATAACTTATACAGAAAACTATAGCAAAACCAATAGAATAATAATACAGAGATAACCACTGTTGTCACTGCCATTTATATATCTCAATATAATTCTCTGCACTTTCTATGCTTGAGCTCAAACTGTAATGTAATATTATAACCTGTTTTTTTTCTCATTATTATTAAGTCACAAGAATTTAGTTTCCAATGTCATTAAATGGTCTTCTGGGGTGCCTGGGTGGCTCAGTCGGTTAAGCGGCCGACTTCGGCTCAGGTCATGATCTCGCGGTCCGTGAGTTCGAGCCCCGCGTCAGGCTCTGTGCTGACAGCTCAGAGCCTGGAGCCTGTTTCGGATTCTGTGTCTCCCTCTCTCTGACCCTCCCCCATTCATGCTCTGTCTCTCTCTGTCTCAAAAATAAATAAACGTTAAAAAAAAGTTTAAAAAAAATGGTCTTCATATGTGCTTCTTGCTCAAGGACATTTAAGGTTTCTGGTTTTTGGTTTTTTTTACATATAAAAGTATATCTTTATATTTAAATATTTGCTTGCATTTCAGAGTTAGAACACTAGAAGCATATTTAAAGCTCCTTTGATAAATATTTACAAATTGTTTCACAACATTTTTGGCTAATTTCAATTTGTACTTCTATTTACATTATGAATTCTTAAGAAAAAAAACATGCTGGGGGCGCCTGGGTGGCGCAGTCGGTTAAGCGTCCGACTTCAGCCAGGTCACGATCTCGCGGTCCGTGAGTTCGAGCCCCGAGTCAGGCTCTGGGCTGATGGCTCAGAGCCTGGAGCCTGTTTCCGATTCTGTGTCTCCCTCTCTCTCTGCCCCTCCCCCGTTCATGCTCTGTCTCTCTCTGTCCCAAAAATAAATAAACGTTGAAAAAAAAAAATTTAAAAAAAAAAAAGAAAAAAAACATGCTGATTAATAGGAGAAAATAGAATTGAACTATTCTTTTAATTTTCATTTTTAATTACCAGCAATGTTAAAGACTTAAGAATGTTCAACTCACTGATGTTTCCTTTCGTGTAAAATGTAATTATCCTTTTTCTATGTATGTGTGCATGGCGGTCTTACTGCTTTTCTTAGAAATTTGTGTAATCCTTTTTCACATAAGAATTTAAATCCCCAATTTGCCATAACACTTATAAGTATTCATCTCAATCTATTTGGAACTTTAAATCGTTTTTGCGATGGGGTGCCTGGGTGGTTCAGTTGGTTGAATGTCCGACTTCAGCTCAGGTCATGATCTCGCGGTTGGTGAGTTCAAGCCCCACAACAGGCTCTGTGCTGACAACTCAGAGCCTGGAGCCTGCTTCAGATTCTGTCTCCCGCTTTCTCTGCCCCTCCCCCACTTGCGCTCTGTCTCTCTCTCTCTCTCTCTCTCAAAAATAAACATTATTAAAAAAATCGTTTTTTGTAATTAAAAAATACAGATAAATCTTTAAAAAATGCATCCCAATCTTTGTGCATAGCATTTAAGTGCTACTATAGTAAAAAAAAAAAAAATACAGAGGTTTTCTTTCCTGATTTACTTTCTCTTTCAGTTTGACATGAGTTAAAAAAAAAGTCAAGTGAAAAAGAAGCTTTCATGGGCTTCACTCTAAATAAATCTTATATAAATCCTTTCAAATGCAGTTAGAAGTAAGTCAGGAAGAGTCTTATTTCTCTAATAAAACTAAGGATTTAAAAATATAATTGAGGGTATGAGTTGGGACCTGCAAAGACTGAATTCCAAGACTTGCTTTAATACTTTCGTGTGTGTGTGCATGCATGTGTGTGTGTTTCATCAAACAGAGAAGAAATTAATAAGATTCATATGATTCTTTCGTCTCTGGTACATGGTGGTAACTTCTCAACCACCATCAAAGGATGTTAACTTATTATTTGTTTCGACTTTTGTTCAAATTCTATTTTTAGCCCAGTTTTCCTTAGGAAGGATTTTGGAATCACATCACTCTAAACCTATTTTCCCATCTGTAAAATGGGGATACAAATGCTCTTACTGCAATGCTTCTGTCAAACTAAGCACCAAAGTGTATGTAACATACTGAGCCTCGAGCCAGCACCTGGGAGATGTTGGGTGCTGCTCTAACCCCAGATTTCCCTGGAAACAAGAAATAATCACACTAACTGCTTGGCACTGAGGTACGGGTGAGATCATCTCTGCAAGCGTACCATGTGATAATCCAGAAGAATCAGGGAAAATAATGTATGTGTTAAGTCAACTTAGTATAGAGACGGCTTGTGATAGCACACCGTGGTACTATTTATTGCCAGAAGAAATGGTTTACTTGTGTATGATGCTGACAAGATATTCCAAAAAAGAAACTACAAATAACAAGAGTAAACCATTTGGTCCCAGAAGAATTGCTGACTCATCTTTCTTGCACAGGGAGGGCAAATTATTGACCACGTAACCCTGTGAAATATTCATAACATCAAGTTTCTTGGAACAACACTGCTTTTAATAGTAAGTAAAATAAACTCTTATGAATTTGTTAATGGTCTCGAGATTCACATGTTTTCTCGTATGACTACTTTCTATTTTCAAGATGTCTATTCTTAAAGCTTCGCAAAACTGAGAAATTACATTTTAGAGAAGAATGGCAAGAGAGGAGATTATCTGTCACCAACCTGATTTATTTTACTTAATAGAATAAGAACCTATGTTTTATGATCTACAAAATGCTAATTGCCCACATACAGGCCACTGAATCTTTTTTAAAAAGGGGAAATTATTTTCTCAAACTAGGATAAAATTTTAATTTGAAGAGTACTTATAAAATAAATAGAGACCTGGTTTTCATTTCTCTTAATTTGTGCATTCCTAATCTTTCTCCAGAACCTTGGGTCAAATAGATTTCAAAACATTTTTGTTCATTATTTCCCAAAGTAGACCTGACTCAGACACATGAAATAATTTCAGTGGAGTTTCTTTCTTCCTGAAGAAATTAACCACTTACACATCAGGTGAGTGTTTGATACTTCCAAAAGATACCATCACTATTCAATTAAAAGCTCCATCTTAAGTGAACTGTGGCTGTGCTTTCATTACCATTATGCTTTAGACCCTCTGGCTCTCCTCCCCCAGTGTACATGACCATTCTGGAAGCTGTTTGTGCTATCTGATGCATAGACTATCATTAGTAAAAAGCTCGTTTATAAGCCTTGATATTTAGGAGGTCAGGCAGAACAGGAAAATGAAGAAGAAAAAAAAGTAAGGAACAAAACAGAAAAGAAAGGAAAAGGAAAAAGAAAGGAGGAGACAAAAAGAAAGGAAAAACAAGAAAAAGAAAAAGGAAAAAAATCTTAGAGTGATCTAGATGTGTTTTGATTAATTTGTATGTTTTCTGAATCTTCTGCAAAGTACTCCATCACTGCCCCCAGCAAATGTGTTTTTTCTCAAGGCCAGGTTGAAGGACATTTGAAAAAGCAACCCATAAAGTGATAGAAATCTTTTGTCCTGGCATTTTCTAAGCGTGGGCAGTCCATGCCCTTTATTAGGTATTTGCTGGATCATTGTCCTGTTATAACTAAAAACCAAAGTAAACATTTGCACAAATAATATTACCAACCACCCTGGTCACATCTTTAAGGTAATAACCTCTTTGTGCATCAAGGCAGGAACCATTATCACTTCCTACCCCCACTGATTTTGCTCCCTCGTATAATTTGCAACATACACACATGTAATGTGTAATACAGGTGTAAATAGAATTGCATGTTACAATCAGAATTTGGCACAGTGACTACGTCTGAGGGAAAAATGACTCCAAATGATCTAGAAAGAATGCTATGTAATTTGAAACTGATTTTTAACATGTTCTAAAGAGTAGCTGTAATTTGATTCACACATATATTTTTGCTTTCTGTAGTTTATGAAATATTTATTTTGACCATTCTCCCTTTGTTCTCTTAGTTGCAACTTCTTTCTGAAAAATCTAAAAGTAGTGCTGATTATTCTTCCCTCTAATTCACATCTTTCCCTCACAATTTGTAATTTGTAATATTGACAGGTGTTTTTAACAGTTAAGAGTAAAAATAAAGTGAAGGCTAGGAAAGGTTGAAAAAATGTTGGAGGAACTAAATTTTATTTTATGTTTTTAGTATTTTTTAATGTTCATTTATTTATTTTGAGACAGAGAGAGAGAGAGAGAGATGAGATGAGAGAGAGAGAGCATGCGCACATGAGCAAACAGGGGAAGGCAGAGAGAGAGAGAGAGGAGAGAGAGAATCCAAGGAGTCTCTGAGCTGTCAGTGCAGAGCCCCATGTGGGCCTCCATCTCACGAACTGTGAGATCAGGACTTGAGCAGAAATCACGAGGCAGATGTTTAACCGACTAAGCCCCCAGGCACCCCGGAGGAACTAAATTTTTAAAAACTAAGCCAGCCTACATCGTTTATCTGCTAACATTATGAGAAGACTTCCCATCATGTTCAGAGCATTGGTTTTTGTTTTCTTTCGTTTTGCAGAAGGTCATAGGAAGAGATCTCTAAGAATATCTTTGATCCGATTAAGTATATCTTGGTTCCTTCTTACCACATTAGTATACTTACCATAATGTACCAAATACGCCAGAAGTATATTTTATTTCGTTATTTGGACCGTGTGTGTCTGTGGTTTCAGTTGCTGCTGTTTTATAAGGGGTTTCAACTATGCATGAGGGATAAGAGAATAGCTTCTAGTTACAGGTCATGATGGACCAGCCACCAGAAATTGTCAGTGCATTTTGAAAGGTTAGACTTTACCAGGGACCTCCTTGAATGCTGGACAATAAGAGGAAAAAATGACCTACAAATGCAAATAAAACTCTGGATGTCATAAAGGCATGATAAAAACCTTTAGGAAATGTTCTTCTGTTTCATTTATTTTTCATTCAGTCTGAAGGTAGCTTCATTTTGTTTTATACTCATGAGACTTTCTTAAATCAACCTGGGCTTGCTTTCTTTGTTTCTCCCTTTCCCAGTGACCATGGTGTGTCTCATATAGAAAGACAAACTCTAGAGACGTGAGATAAAAGGAATAGCTTCTTCTGTGCACGTGCACAAGTACATTTGAAAAAAAAATGTTTGAACAAGTCCACATAACCCGAGCCAAAAATGAATGAAGGAAAGAAGAACGCAGGCAGAACAAAAAAGTTCAAGGTCAATTACAGACACACATACGCACACACACAGTTGGGTCTCTGGAAGTTCTTTGGTTACCTTCTTACCAAGAAAATTATGTTGGCATTGCTTTTTGTGAAAACCACATCATACCACAGCTCTGATGCTTGTGATGTCAAATGTCGACATTTGTACACGGGACACTGCATGCATTTTAAGGATTCGTGGTCTGCGGTGCTGTACTGAGAACTTCTAAATTCCCTTCCTGGGGCGCCTGGGTGGCTCAGTCGGTTGGGCATCCGACTTCAGCCCAGGTCACGATCTCACGGTCCGTGAGTTCGAGCCCGGCGTCGGGCTCTGGGCTGATGGCTGGGAGCCTGGAGCCTGCTTCCGATTCTGTGTCTCCCTCTCTCTCTGCCCCTCCCCTGTTCACGCTCTGTCTCTGTCTTAAAAGTAAAATAAACGTTAAAAAAAAAAATAAATTCCCTTCCTGATTGTATATGCATCGTAACAACAACCGTAATGGCCACGTCAATAGTCCATTGCAACTGAGAGTTGTTTCTTTTTGTGTGTAAAATCCATACACGTATCTACTCTCCAGCGGACAGCGTGAAATAGTCGTGAAGAATTCAGATTCTGGATCTACGCTGCTTGGGTTTAAATCCTGACTTTGCCCTTGGAGGCTCAATGGCCTTAAGCAAGTGGCTTACCTCTCTTTACAGCAGTTCTCCCATCTGTAGAACAGACATTTGAAATAGTAACAATTTCATAGGGTGGTTGTGAGGATTACATGAATTAATACCTGTAAGATGTGTAAAACTGTGCCTGGTCCATAGATATATCCGATAAAAGTTTATTATTACTGGCCAAGCAATCATGCAGCACTTGGGCACTCAAACTCGATATCGTTGTTGTTCTTGTCTTCTAATACCTTTTTTTCCCCCCTGAATATAGTTGACACACAGGATGTTGTTTCTTGGCAGGGAAATAACGGCTGTGTATTACCATGTATTCTAATTTTCTACTTCACCTACGTCTTCGTTGTTTATGAGTCTCAGTCTGGCCCGATGGCTGAGGAAAACGTTAGCCTTGTGCAGTTGGATCCTCTGTGTTGTTGCTGTCCCAGATCTGGTCTTCCGCTTCCCTGACTCGCCTGGCCCTCTTTAATTCTTGCAGGCTGATTCCTCATGTTTGACTTGGATTTTTAGCCACATACTTGGATTTTTAAGCCATTTGGCACCTGCAGCCTCCTCTTTTTAACTATTCGTCTGCCAGAACTATGATCTCCAGCTTGTCCTGAGCCTCGTGTTTGACCTGTTAAATGACTCCAGCACCCCTGTGTGCACGAACTTTGATGCCAATTTCGTCCTTCAGCTTTGCCTCCACTTCCTCAAGCTCCTTGCTCCAGGCTGAGAGCAGAAGGAGGCCTTAGAAAATATGAGTTTAGTAGCTTAAACTTCAAACACGAAGAGAGGCCCTCCATGATTCATAAAGGCGGGCAGTGATTCATACATTTTAGTGGACACCTGAGTCATTTGTGGGTGTGTTGAAAATGCAGATTCCCAGACCCTTTTCCAAAGATCCTGATTAAGTCTGAGCTGGGGATGATGAATCTGCACTTTACTCCACTTGCGAGGTGATGCTGATGCAGGCAGTCCAAGAATCTTAATTTGAGAGGCAGTTAACTTGGATAAATCTCTGCCCTTGAATATACAGCGTGTTGCATTGATCTCTTTTATGAACTTTTTTTTTTTTTTGTATCCTAGACAGTATTGTGCATTGGGTCCACTAATTGTGTTTAAAAATAAACTTACAGTGAAAAGGAAAAGATAACATTGTCCCCAGGGCTAGAAATTTTTTAGACTCTGAATTCTTACAGCACGCAGCTAGGTGGCCAGTGATGTTTTCGTCAATATCTTACCTGTCAGGAGACAGAAATGAGCCCAGACTTTCCCCCAAATTAACTCTTCTATATTATTTTTATAATATTATTATTATTTTAAGCTTATTTATTTATTTTGAGAGAGACAAAGACAGCGCAAATGGGGGAGGAGCAGAGAGAGAGGAGAGAGAGAATCCCAAGCAGACTCTACTCTGCCAGCACGGAGCCCGACTGGAGGGCAAACCCAAGAAGCCAGGAGATTACGACCTCGGCCAAAATCAAGAGCTGGACTCTTCACCGACTGAGCCACCCAGGCACCCTCCTTCTACGTTGTTTTCAGAGAATTATCTGCTAGCCTCTTTAGAATTTCAGATAATTTCAGAATTAGCCCTTACCTGTACGGCTGACTTCAAGCCTCATGCTCCTACCACTAACCTCAAGCCGGGGCCGGGAGAGAAGAATGGGGCTTGCTTTCTTCACTGCGCAAGGCTGAGTCCTACCTTCCCCGGGGCTTGGTGTGCCACCGTGGCCCAGCCAACCCTGGCCTGTTCTGGAAGTGGTCCAGCCCAATCCTTGTGCCCAATCCTTGCCAAAGCCCCACACTCTGGCTGTGAAGAATTTAAACTGCAGAGGCAGCATTCAAATCCATTCTTCGTTCCTGGCTTCTCCAGAAGAGAAAGGCAAGGTCTCTGCTCTCTAGGAGTTCATCAACTAGCCAGGAAGTCAGAAAAGTAAATGACAAGAAGGCAGCACGACTTACTTGTGCCATGGCTGAGGATGGTCGTGCATGGAGGTGCTCGTCTGCACCAACTGTGAACAGACAGCATCCTTAGAACCTGTGAGACTTTCTGAAAGTTCTCTGTGTTCATGGGGCGCCTGGCTGGCTCAGTGGGTTGAGCGTCCCACTTCGGCTCAGGTCCTGATCTCACGGTTTGTGAGTTCGAGCCCTGAACTGGGCTCCGCGCTGACAGTGTGGGGCCTGCCGGGGATTCTCTCTCTGTCTGTCTCTCTCTGCCTCTTCCTGCTCATGTTCTCTCTGTCTTTCTCAAAATAAATAGATAAATTTTTTAAATAGTTAAAAATAAAAGTTCTCTGTCTTCATGATTGAGACTCTAGGTCACCAGTGCATTTCCAGAGTCTGACCTAATAGCAACATCTCCTGAGCAGTTTCTTTACAATTTACCAAACATTTAAAAAAAAAAAAAACTTTTAACGTTTATTCATTTTTTTGATAGAGAGACAGAGCATGAGCAGGGGAGGGGGAGAGAGAGAGGGAGACACAGAATCCGAAGCAGGCTCCAGGCTCTGAGCTGACAGCATACAGCCTGACGCGGGGCTTGAACTCACAAACCGTGAGATCATGACCTGAGCCAAAGTTGGAGGCTTAACCGACTGAGTTACCCAGGTGCCCTGTCAATTTACCAAATATTTAAAGGCTCTTCCGTCTCTCCTCAATGGAAAACAATTACTCCTTCGTTTATATCTCAGAATACTCTACCTCTACATCCCGTGGTGCTTAGTAAAGTTAAGTTTGTGTTATGGCTACTCAAATACATGTTTTCTCTCCCTTCCAGATTAGGGATGCCCTGATAATATGAACTGCTCATCTCAGTGCCTTGCACAGAGCACCATACATAATTGATGCTTAATATATATTTGAAGAAACGACTCAACAAAGGAAACACCTTCTGATAATGAGAAGTCCTGAGTCTGAGGCATCAGAGATTGCCTTGATCCGAATCATTTCCTGTTGTTTTACATAATGTAATCCTCCACCCCTGGCCTTAAAATAAAAAAGAAAAACAACCCAGGGTGCCTGGGTGGCTCAGTGGGTTGAGCGTCCCACTTCGGCTCAGGTCACAATCTCACAGTTTGTGAGTTCGAGCCCTGCATCGGGCTTTGTGCTGACAGCTCGGAGCCTGGAGCCTGCTTCCCATTCTGTGTGTGCCTCTCTCTCTCTCTCTGCTTCTTCCCTGCTCACATGCTGTCTCTCTCGAAAAAAAAAAAAATACCAAATCCTCTAAATTCTGGAAAGATTTTAGCAGATTTGAGAAGTTTTTATTTACACATAGTATGTTGAAAGACAAATACCAAAGATTTTAATCATTTCATGCATATATTTTAGTGAATGTTCTGTTCACAAAAATCTGCTGGGTAAATCTGAAGGCTGCGTTTTATCATTTGTTGAAGAAAAGACTGGCAGCGGTCCTTTCTCCACAACTGCTTCATTAAAGTACTTTACCTTGACCTTGAAGACAAAATAAAAATACATGTGAAAAATAGCAAATATATAATATTGACTTAATTGTTAAGATCACAGGTTAAAAAAAAATGAAAGCGAAGACAATTGGACATTTCCATGAACTGCTCACAAATTGCTTTATGTGGATGATCTGTTTAATACTTAACGGCTGCTGGGTGACATTGGCGTTATGAACTCTATTTTCCAGATCAGAATCTAGGACTCGGAGGACCTAAGACCCATGGTCAAAATCACTTGTTAAATATGTGGAGGAGCCAGGCTACAGGTCCAGTTTTATCTAACTCCATGTTGCATTCTCTTTAATTATGCTGGTTATGTACCAAGATGTAGCTGGGCCACCAAAATGAGGTATCAGGAGTGTCTCGTTTTAATACATTTTTAATGCATTATAAGTAAAGTTAATAATTTATGCATCCTGCAGACGTACTCTTTTAGTGGCTACATTATTGTTCAAAGCTCTTACATGTTATACAGGTTTGGAATGAAGATGCATAATTGCACTAAATGGCCTTGAAAATGCAATATAGAACAGATTAGATTTAGGACCTCTGAAAATCCTCAGAGAAGTTCTAATCCAATTGAAAAGCACTAAGGTCACAGTTTGGAATCTTCTGAAAAGGGTGTGCTAAGCTACTGGGACCTGTCCTACACAAGAGGGGTTGGAGTTGATGAGATGGGGCAGGGAGGCATTTAGATTCTTTATTTAGTAACATATGTTTTTCTTTCTAACATTCATCTTTTTTATTCATAAAATGGGAAAAGACAGTAGTATGTGCTTTGTGCAGATGTTAAATAAGGTGATGTACATAAAGTGCTCATCAGAATATCTGCATACATCCTATCTATTTTAATTACTGTTCTTAAAGCACAAATGTAACATTCATTCAGCAAACATCTTTCAAACATCTGAAATGTCAGGCACTATTATAGGCAGATAAATACAACTGTGAGAAGACAGACAAGACTGTTGGCTGATGAAAATGTAAACAACCGTATCTATCTATCTGTCTATCTATCTATCCATCCATCTATCTATCTATTGAGTGGGAGAGGGGCAGAGAGAGTGAGAGAGAGAGAATCTCCATGCTCAGCGTGGAGCCTGATGCAGGGCTCGATCTTACAACCTTCAGATCATGATCTGGGTGGAAATCAAGAGTCAGATGCTTAACTGACTGAACCACCCAGGCGCCCTATAAGCTACCATATTTTTTTGAAGAGTAATTGTATTGCCATTAATGCCAAGTATGTTGCCTATCAATCAGACAAGTTAGAATTATTATCTCCATGTATGGATGAAGAAACTGAGGCTCAGAAATAATAAATGACTTGGCCAAGGTCAAATAGCTACTGACTAAGGGACTTGCAATTTACACCAGGGCTTTCAGTTCCAAAGTCTATGTTCATTTTACTGTTCTTTAGACACTCTTCTAACTAGGTCCTTAGCTCAGGCATTTCCAGCTATTACTCCCTGTATTTGCAGAATGAGTTTTTGGAACATAGTGATTTGGAAACTAATGGCTTATATAGCCTGTTACAATTAGCTGGGGTAAAGGTAAAAACATAGCATGCATGCCACCAGTCTCTCTCATTCATCAATCCATTCATTCATCCGTCCATTCACTAATTTAACTAATATTTACTAGTTATATTTCATCTTCTAGGCTCTACTCTAGACTCTAGGGATATAATGTTGAACAACTCAGACATAGTCTCTATCCTCAAGAAACTTACATTCTGTTGGGAACAATAGACAAAAAGAATAAATGAGCACATTTTAAAATAATTACAAAAGTTGTTATAAACTTATGTATAAACCTTGTAAAGGACACAAGCAATGAGCTGATATCTAGAACAATGAGAAGGGACTACCTAATAAGATAGCATGGTGTGAATTGCCTCACTGAGTAGGTGATAATCAAAGCCCAGACCTGAGGTTGAAAAGGAGATAGCGACGAAAAGGAATAAGAGAGTGAGCTTTGTTATAGGATGTGGAAGTGTCATGTTCCAAGGATTCAGTAAGACTTTGGATTCCGGGAACCAAAAGATGGCCCATAAATCCAGAACTGCCAGTGTAATATCCTGAGAGATATTTCTTAGTCTAGTCGGTTTATATGCTCAAGCTTATCACTTTCTTTTTTCCAGCACTTCTCCCTGTCCCGGGGATCGACTATCCCATTTTTCCCAGATGCTGCCTCTCATTCTTCCCTCTGAAGGTCTCTTCTCTCAAATCTCATGTAGGATGGGGTATAGTATTTTGACTATGTCTTCCATTCCCAGATGTGTCACTCAGGATCCCAGTAGAAAGAGACTTCCTCTCAGCTGTTTTAATTGAAATGATTTAATAAAAGGATTATTTACAGAGGCGTAGACATAAGAGTAGGAGGAGACATTAAGAAATTAAACAAGCAACATTGAGAAGGCATTCCAATGGAGAGGAAGTAGTGTTATGGGAGCCTAAGAGAACTGGAGCCGTAGAAGAGGGACTGTCTGACTAGAGCTGTTATCATGGAGGAAGGATGCTATCACCATAGCACCAAAGGGAGGGAACAAGGAAGAAACAGCACTGCCTGGGTCTCCTCCTGGTATCCCCTCATTGACTGAACCTAACTGGAAGACAAGAGGCAATGGCATTCAAGTGACCCAGTCTACAGAGGTCAGTTTTCCAAGACCCACAGCAGGGCAGAGAGGAGTAGAAAAATTTCTAAAGAGATACGGTCAAAATTCAAAGATCCCAAATAGTTTAAAGTGAACAACACCCAGCCAAACAAACCCATGGCAGTCACACCAAAACCGCAGCATCAAATGGTGGGAGCCTGGGGAAGAAACACCCTGATCTCTCTCCCTCCTCCTTCCAGTCTGCAGCCGGCACCTCCCATCAGCTAAACACAATTGTTTTGACTGCTATTAGCTACCTCATCTATTAAGTCCGCAGAGTTAAAAGAGGGGAAATTCCAAACTTTTAAGAACATTCAGCCATCTTAAATAATAACCACCATGAATGTTCACGAGAATGAAAGAGAAATGAAGTCTGATCTTTCTTAGCTTGTCTTTATCTTAATTTATTTTTAGAGCTACCCATGCCTAATAGCTCTAGTTCCCTGTTCCAAAAAGAGACGAGGCATTTGGGCTTCTCCGTAGCCCAGTGCCCAGAGATCCTAATGATTGGAATTTAGCTTAAGCCCAGGACTAATTGTGAAAACCTGTCATCTCAGCGGAAACTGGAGATTCCATCGGTTGCTCTAGTTACAAATGTCTTCTTTTGGAAAAAAAAAAAAAAGTGGAAGAGACTTATGGAGGTGCCTCTATGGCAAAGATGTAGTTTTCTTATTTCCCAGTTTGCTTTATTTTTTTAGTGGTGCCAAATACCGTACGTGCACTCAAGATGGTCTCTGATGTTCCCTCTTTAGCCTTTGAAGGGATTTCCTGATGCCAGATTAAACCAATCACAGGGTAGTGATCAATGTTTCATGAAGAGCTGCTCAAATCAAGCCACACGGACTGCTCTGCCATGCAGGTAAGGGTGACTTGAGACAGGGGCATAGCTTGGTACATTTTGAGTGTCGATTAAATCCAACACTTTAAACAACGTGGAAGAGACGTGGGATCTCAGTCATGCTGGCGTTTGTAACAAGTTGAAGATTGGACTAATACGGCAAGCATGACCATTGAGAAAATGATCAGACACTAAATAGAAGAGCATTGGACTGGAAAACAATCATGCTGGTTCTCATCCTGGCTCTCCTATCTATTCATGTTATTATGGAGGCCTCGCTTCATTTAGCTAAACTTCTAATTTCTTAAGTTCAAATGATGTGTTCTAAGACTCCCCTTAGCCCTACCGTATCATGTGTGGGTATGCATTACTTCTTCATATAAATAAGGCTGAGGGTGATAATAATGCTCAAACAGACATAGGAATATCGTAAGGATGCTGATTTCTTCCATTCCCAGAAGGGAAACAAGAAAGGTTAGAATGTAAGCTAGAAAGCTAGTATTTGTAAAGTATCTGTTATGTCTGACACGTTTTTAAGCTTCATTAGTTCTGATACCAGCTCTATATCTTTAGGTTCTGTTTCTCTTTACTTCCCAGATAAGAAAGCAGAGGCTGCAAGAATTTTGCTATTGCTTTTTGTTCTTTAATTGCTAATCTTTCTTGAAACACTCACTTTCTCTGTTCACCATGTACTCAGTCCTTACTTGCAGTCTCCCTTCTGCTGTCACCAAGGTACAAAACTTTGTTCAATCTTCTTGGGATTTGATGGACCTGAACATGTGCTCTCTCTTGAAACCCTCTTCTGCCAGATTCTCTGATGCCTGACTTTCCTGATTTAACTTCTATGGCACAGGTATAAATTTTATATACCATGTACCTTAAACAAAGTTGACATTTTATTTCATTCTAACCACACCTAGTCACTTTCATGTTCATTAATGGTGAAAAACTTGAATTTATCAGATCATGGTCTTTGAGGGTTTTCTGTCTTTTTAGTTTTTTGGGGGTTTTTTTGAGGGTTTTCTGTTTTTAAAGCACAAATCTCTTTGGTTCCTGCCTTCTGCATTCTCTTTTCCTTCTCCCCAGACTGATCTAAGCTCAGAGGGGCTTATCTTTGCTTCTCATCTGGGAGAGAGAGTTTTTGCTGGAATTTTCCTTTGATGACATTCCTGTTCTCTTGCTCTGCAAGTGCATGGTGACTGCTTCTGGAAACTTGGTGGTCTGCTTGTGCTGACTCACCCCTACCTCATAATACTTGGCACTGTGACCCTTTCAGAGTTACTCATGTCTTCCTTTCATTCATGGTGTGGCTGGCCACACTTCAGCTTCTGCTAACAGCTCTCCTGGCCTTTGACCTGTTATCTTTTGTGGTAACCCCTTTCAGAAAGCCTACTTCTCAGCTGCCAGCTCTTTTTTTTTTTTTTTTAGCTGCCAGCTCTTTTGATGCTTCACAAGACACACACAATGTTTTAGGATCTCTTCTATATCTCAAAGAAATCCGAAGAGATTGAGAGGTGGTTGGAGAGAGTGGGGAGGGGCTATCGCAATCCACACTCTGCCTAGACTTGTCCAGAAAAAAATTTCCACCTTTTTTCTGGCTACTCCATATTGACAGAAGACCCTTGGGAAATCTATCTCCTTCCAGGGTTTGAAAGACGAGCTTACATTCCCTTGTTTTTCAATCTCCAAACTCATCTGGGCATCTCTATCTCTCCCTGAGATTTTGACCCTGAGATAAGAGCTCACACTAGTATCCAAACTCTCTTGCCCTCCTTCCCTATTCCTCTCCAGACCTCCTCTTTCTTCATCCCAGAAAGGATTCCTACTTTTCTTTCTACGGTGCAAACCTGCTCTTCGGTGATCATAAGTTCTCACAGATTCTGTAGTTTAAAGAAGAAAGTATTCTGAGTCCACCAGACTCTTAGCTGTGTGTTAGGGGGTGGAGAGTTAAAAACAACAACAACAGTCTTTCTCTTTCAAAGACAGTGTCTCTATCATTGGCTTTCAAGAACTTCTTTTGGAACTCAAAAAGAATAATCTCTCTTTCTTGCTGAGATCCACCTCCCCCACCCCTTTATTCTTTGTTTTCTTAACACATTAAGCCTCAGCCTCGGGGTTTATAGTCAACTGTGCATAAAAGGAATTGGCAAGAAGGAAAAATTCAATAACGTTAGGTAATGTTTCAAAATCTTATTCTGTTAGGTTGTCTGCTTCTTTTCTGGCTTCTCTGCCTTCTCTCGTACCGTCTACATTGATGTCAATCAAGGCACTGAACTAGTTCTTTCCATATATTTTCTTTTAATGCCTAAATACAGCTTTGTACTTGTAATCTTTCACTTCTTTGGGGTCATGTACCCTTTTGAGATTCTGTTAAAAGCCAGGGACTTTTTCCCCCAGAAAAATACACTTAAGCATATGCATATTGTCCTAGTCCATTTGGGCTGTTATAATGAAAAAAAACAAAAAAACAAAAAACAAAAAACGTACTGGGTGGCTTAAACAGCAAACACTTATTTCCCACAGTTTAGGAGGCTCACAGTTCAACATCAAGGTGTTGGCACATTCTGTGTCTGATGGGGACCTGCTTCCTGGTTCATAGACCACTGTCTTCACAGAGTCATCACTTGGTGGAAGGGTCAGAAATGTTCTCTTTTATAAGGGCACTAATTCCATTTATGAGAGCTCCACACTCATGAATTAATCCCCTCATAAAGATCCCACTTCCTAATAAAATTACATTAAGGATTAGTATTTCAACATATGAATGGGGGGGGGGCACAAACATTCATTCCATAGCCCATATGAATTTTTTCATTATTTGAAGAGGTTCATAGTTTCTTAAGCCTATCCATAAAACCATGGAGGACACAATTACCTGGGTTAGGACCACTTGTCTCTTCATTGCTATAACCCCAACGTCTAAAAGAGCACTTGCCACAGAGAACATACTCAGGATCAATTCTTCAATTAAATAAATGAAAAAATTACTATCTCCAACTCTTAGCTCTCTCCTGAATTCTAGCCCACGTTACTAACTTCCATTCAGATGTCACATCAGAACTCAATTTCCCAAACAGAACCATTACCCTTCATTTTTGTCCCCTATTTGAATCAATGGCCCTGCTCTCCTCTGATTATTGTGACTCTACCTTCAATATGTTTGACTCTTTTCCTCTCCCTTTACATCCAATTGACTTCCAAGGCCTATCGATTCTCTCTCCACAATATCTTTCAATTTCCCACAATGTATTGCCGCTCTATGAAGAAGGTATTTGGGGAGCCAGCTCAACATGACCCATGACCTTCAATCCTTCACTCACAGGATGAGTTTCAGGAAGTTGTGGTCATTGCCTGTCCCCCTGTCCAAAGTTTATTGGACACTGATCAAAGCTGTGCCAATCACATTCTGTCTTTTAGGAATTTGGAGTTAGTACTGAGAAGTTTGAATTCCTTTTAGATTAATTCCTTGGACATAGAATATGTAAAAACTAGAGTTCTGAGACATTCCATTTCAATCAGGCGGAGTGAATAGCAGAAAAACAGGATACACTGAAAGAAAAGGATAAAGGTCAGAGAGAAGCAGGAACCAGTAACTCAGATTCCAGAGCAAGTATCACTGCTTCCTGACTTCCTAGCGCCAAGTTCATTTCTATTCCTGAAGTCTGGCTGTATCTCTCGCCTGTAGGGTACACTTTTTTATACAAATGAAAACCTTTAAGAAAATCTAGTGATTTTTTTGTGTGCTTTCTCTAGCTTTGGGCTTTCCATTATCTGTGGGGTTGTGTGTTAAAATGGAGTTTGTCTTGTCTCTGTTTTAGCCAAGGCAAGATAATAGATGCTATATTTCATTGTTAGTTGAGAGAGGAACCTATCATATCTGTAAACTTTTGACACAACTTTTGAGCTTCCTCATTCACATGAGGCTATAAAAAAGCTAAAAGAGT